>NC_141333.1:23195272-23397772 GCF_037954235.1 Aulostomus chinensis | reverse complement strand
GGATACCTTTCATGGGAATCTTCCAGTGATTGTGCTAAATGAAAAGTGGGGAATTGCTCTTGTGTTTTAGCAAAGACATCTACCTTTTGCTAGCTGGAGATGGCATCTTTCAACCATGAAAGGAGCACACCAACCTTGTGGAGGAATATGCTTATTCCCCATCCTCCCCAGAGTCTGACAAGCCCTCTGTGTATGCCTTAGGGAGCTGAGACCCCCAGAGGCCTGCTGACTGCTAGTTAGCTTAGCACAATGAATGGAAGTGGGTAGGGAGCGTTAGCATAGCTCAGTGTAAAGTCATCAAATATATGGTTTTACTAAGAGGTCTCTGCCTGCATTAATACAGCTAGGTGTGCTCATAATATTCATTGTGAAATTACAAATAAAAATTACAAAACAATGTAATATTAGACTCATACGCAGCGGGAAGCAGTTTCCAAAAAAACGCAGTTATTTGATGCAGCACCTCAAACACCTGTTGAGGACCTGAGTAACGGCTGCTGCCACTAATCATGGCAGAGACTGAGAGAGGATGAGGAGGCTTACTTCTGGACAAACCAAAATCCTCCACTTGATGTATTTGATGACATTAAACTGAGGTATGCTAACACTTCCCATTCACTTCCATCCATGCGCTATGCTAACTAGCGGTCAGCTGGTCTCTGTGGTTCTAATGCACACACAGAGGAGAGGAAGGTACCTATCATCTTGTCTGGCTCTGAGGGGGATAGACAACAAGCGTAGTGCCTGAAAGCTGGCGTGTTCCTGTCAAATTTACAGGAAAGACTTGCTGTTTTCTCTTAAATATAGAGGGTTTTTTTTTTACATGCAAAGAAGTGGAGCTGGTGGTGGTGGTGTGCTAAACTAAAGCAATAACGAAACAAAGGAACACATCAGAGAGTGTGGCATGATTTGTGTGGTTGTATCCAGTTCTCCAGGCTAGAGAAGCTTATTTCGGGTAGATTGAACACCTCTGTAACAGGGACAATCACCACATTAATGCAATATGTGGCACCACAGAGCTGGTCACTGTGGACTCGGGTACTGTGGGCTACGGTCACAACAGGAAAATAATGGTGCAGGGATAAAAATGAAAAAAGAAAAAGAAAAAAAAGAAAAAAATCTCTTCATGGAGACACCCTCTTAACGGTCCCATGAAATCATTGCCAGGGTTCATGCATTAGAGTTATTTATTTTGTTTGGGTGTAGGTTAAATAAATTGTTCTTTTATTTATTCACTTATTTATTCAGTATTTATTCATTGTTTCATTGTGTACTGATGCTAATTTTACTACACTGGTTTTATTCCATTAGCATGTATTTTTACTTTCCTACAGTATATTATTTCATCCACTTGTGATTAGAATTAACATTATTACAAAAGTGATGGCCATTATCAAGGTTTCCTGCTCCTACTGTAGTGTGGTTTCATATGCATATGAAATAAACTTTACGTACTTTACCCCCTCTGGCACGCTGTGGTGTGTTTTTGTGGACACGGGTTTTAACCTCGTCTCCTTTCCATTCACCTCTTTGAGCATCTCCCAGCTCGGCCTGCAGCCCCACGCCCTGCCGCATCCCTCGCTTTATCTCTGTCCCTCTATAGTGAGGCAGTGACCCTGGGTGTGCACTGTTTGGGATGACCTCATCTTCAGCTCTACCTCCCTCTCTGTGTCTCTCGCTCTCTCTCTGGCCTGTATAATAGGAGCAGGATTAGGGCTATAATAGCGCCCTGGCGGCTCACTGCCGGAGTCTATTGTGGCTTTGTGTGGGAGGGATGCACAAGCGCTGTGCACCACTCGTGGCCACACTTACATTCTGACAGAGAACATGACTAAATACACTCCTTGGATTGGAGACTACAAATGGCTTGAATAAAATGATGTATAATCAGGTGAGGGAAAGGCCGAGTGTGTTCCCAACAGGGGACGGGGGACGTATGAGAGACGGGTGTGGAGGTGAGCAACCTCCGCAAAAGGAACACCCAGGGGGTGACACATTTCAAACATATATCCCCCAAGGACGGAGTGAGAGAGAGAGAGAGAGAGAGAGAGAGAGAGAGAGAGAGAGAGAGAGAGAGAGAGAGAGAATCAAGCAAATCTTGTGTTATGCTGCCCCCCAGCGGGAAGTCTCTGCATCGCCTCCACCTTCCAGGGGTCAATGGATGAGAGCGCATCTCTCCTGCCGCTGCTGCTGCTGCCGTCCATCACAGCTCCACCTGTTCCACCTGCAGCACACTCAGCACCGCCTGACTCCTCTGGTAGCAACTGATTTGATCTGTCTGTGGATTTAATAATAATAATAATAATAATAATAATAATAATAATAATAAGCGCAGAGTGAAATCAGTGAGTTGGTGGTGATGAATGACGACTGCGGTTCCTGATCGTGGGCCCCCATCACAGGAAATAGAAGAGAGAGAGAGAGAGAGAGAGAGAGAGAGAGAGAGAGACGGGGATACAGGGATACAGAGAGAGGGACAGAGAGAGCAAGGCAGAAAGAGAAACCTACGTTGAGATAGAGAGAGAGAGAGAGAGAGAGAGAGAGAGAGAGAGAGAGAGAGAGAGAGAGAGAGAGAGAGTCCCTGCTTCCTTTTAGTAGCGGAGAGCTGCGTGACAGGTGAGAGACCTTACCAGGCTGCTCGGGCTGGGGTTTGTGAAGTAAGTGAGCTGTGGTGGAGGAGGGGGAGGACGAGTGTGTGTGTGTGAGAGAGAGAGCGTGAGGCTGAATTGGTGTGTCTTTGGGAGTCCTTATCTAGTTCGCTTCGTTTCAGTTTGCAGATGCCGACAGATGTGCCCGAAGAAAGAGTCAACACTGAGGAGAAAGCGGCCACGGTAGGATGCAGCGATCGCGTGCGTGCGTGCGTGCGTGCGTGTGTGTGTGTGTGTGTGTGTGTGTGTGTGGGTAGGTAAGTGCGTGGAGGAGGTTTCCTGCATTACCAGCTACTACTAGCAGATTATGAGTCACTTTCTAATTTTCTTCACTAAATCCACGTTTTTGCCGATAGAATTATTCTTTTGCTTCTAATTACGCTGAAGCGGATGATTGATGCGGCGCGGAGCGTTGCTCATCAAACTCAGAGAGCTGTTCGTCTTTGCTCTAAACGGAGATGTTTAATCCTTAGATGCTGTTCCTATTCCACACCCTCACAGTATAAACCATAGTTAGAATGCTTCGGATGTTATCTGCCATTAATAAATGGTCAAAATTAATGTGTCAAAGAGCAGTGAGAGTCTAATTTAGGGAGTTTTGGTGTTACAACACTCATTTTTGGAGAAAAAAAAACCCCCATCTCCTATTGCACAACATGAAGTCTTAATTCACCCAAGACATGAAAATATAACACAGCAGTCACGATTCTAGTTCTTGTTTTGATTTTGTGGTCACAGAGGTGCTGTTTTGATATGGTTTCTCCTCTGTCATAGAATTATTATTCAGATATGATTCTTTTTTGGCAGCGGCGGCCATGAGAAAACTACTGCTAACAGGAGTTGAGGGAGAACAGAAAGAGTGACAGGAATCATGCATATTGGAGATTTGTTGTGTGAGCTCAGGTCATGTCTGCTGGATGTGTGTTGAAGCAGCTAAAATCAGATGTGCGGTGGGTTTGCAGCCCCAAGCAGCCAAAAAAAAACGCTCCTATTTTTGGTGTGAGTGAAGAGAATAACCCTGATGACATCATCGAGGTTCCTGTGGGTTTCGTTTCAAACAACGGAAAAATAATTGCAGACTGATGCATGCTAGTTTGCCTGGTTAAAGACTGAGTGGCACTGTGGGATTTGCGGGGTCCAGCGAGTGGTTTCCGCAGCTTCCACTTTGACCTTTTGCTCTATAATTTGTGTCCCTCATGTCTCAGTATTACATGAGAAAGATCCCGTGTGAGCAGAGAGCAGCTGTAAGAGCTCCTGTGTTCCATCTCTGCTCCAGTGTGACAGCATGACTCTGTCCAGCACCCCCACGGTCCGCAGAGGAAGCACTCCTCTGCCAATCAAGCACCAGCTCAGACGGGAAGAGGCCGTCCATGATGACTGCGACTGGACATCAGGTGCAGCTGGACCTTCTGCTTCACCCCTCAGCTTCAGTCCTGCCTTGGATGACACTCTGACCATTGCACTGGAGGGCAGACCCGATGGGCCCCTGAAGATCGCCCTCCTGGGGCAGAACGGTGTGGGGAAGTCTTCACTGGCCATAGCCCTCGCAGGGGACATGGACAGGACTGCGTCAGTGGATTCTGAGGGTACGAGGCTGTTTGTTGACAGTGATATGATGCAAAGGAGAGGCAGCCCATGGTGGCGCTCACAGTGAGCAGCAGGTAGATAGATCACATCTCCCATGTGAGACCTAACCACTGCTCTCCTGTCTCTAGGGGAGGGTTATCTACGCACAGTCACTGTTGATGATGAGGAGAGCACCATCATTATCTATGACAACTGGAGGCAGGTGAGCCAAACAACACTTGACTGCTCCCACACGCTCAGTCCCCTGATGTGTGAGTTCTTGGACCAGTGGGCTGCCAGGGCTACAAATATACCTGCTTATTTCTGTTTTGATTGACTTTTCTTATCCCAGACTGCTGTATTTGCATCTGAAACGTGTCTGTTGCACAAGATACTGGTGTGCTATATTGTGTGAGCATAGTCGTGACTGTATTCAGGTTGCTAGCAGACAAGATCATCTGGAAATAAGACCCACAGTCAGCCAGGGACATGTCTGCAAGAAATAACCTGAAGATGTTAAAAATAACACAGAAAAAGACGAGCAACTCCACTGCTAGAACCGAAGCTGTTTACCGCAAATGTGGCATTTTGCAGATGGGTAAATTAAGCGCAACATGATGTGGTTTATTGTACTCAAAGGCACTGTGACAAAAAAGTCCTACTGACCTCAGAGAAACACTGTGGCAAAAAAAGAGAGGACAAACATGCTGCATCTCCATCTGGTTGACTGGAGGAAGCTCATTATCGGGCTGTTTTGCACACTTTTCCCTCCTTTCCCTCGAGGGCAGTTCTGAGGTGTGTGTGTGTGTGTGTGTGTGTGTGTGAGTGTGAAATACAGAGGTGGATGTGTGGAAGCAACAAACACACACCCTCGTAACACATACCGTCCTCTCTGTGTGGGGATTTTTACATGACAATGACGTTTATTTGTTGTGAGAGACACTGTTATGCCGGCCTCAGAGAGAACTCGCTTATATAATTGTAGTGTTACACTCTCCCTCTATTATTAGGCCACAAAAAAGTTACATTTAGTGCATGTTCAGTTTTGGATTTGATACCAACTGAATGAGATGTCGACAGACTGTGACAGCTCTAACAAAGACAGGCAGAGGTTTAGTCTTGAATAAATTGAAGCTGGTATATTTATTTTTAGGGATTTTGTTTCTCTTTGACTTGGAGAAGATGAGCGTGTCACCAGGAATTGATGCAACAGTAATTTCTCACTGCATCATGGGAGATTTTAGTTGAAGCTCTCTATTGTCTGTTATTCCCCCAGGCAGTACGTCCATGGCTACTTCACATGCGAGGCTTTGGCAGCACCACCTGCCAATACGCTGCCGAGCTCAGCCTTAAGAGTGAGAGTATGTCTTCCTGATACCTGGCAACATAATCAAGCTGAAATTATTTTTCTGTGTGTGTGTTTTGTGTGTGTGTGTGTCAGGACCTGTCAGCTCTGCAGTGTGAGGTATGTGTTCTGGTGTTCTCTGTGACTGACAGGCGTAGTTTTCATCGTACCGCTCAGCTCCGACTGCTCCTGAGAGAGACTCAACCCCAAACTCCCATCATCCTTGTCGGTAACAAGAGTGACCTTGTTCGCTCCCGTGAGGTCACCTCTCAAGGTAAGACGAAGCTGTGATTTCTCCTTGGGGTTGCCCTTTTCCCTGTCCGTCTTGTTGTTTTCTTCCAGCATGGCTGTCATCCTCACGCTCAGTGCTGACATTTCAAGACTTCGTCAGTAAACACTCGGTCGCTTGGGAGAAATACGTGAAAATGAAATGTCAGCTTCAGTGTTGTGGGAGTGTGAAGGGAGTCACAGCAGAGATCATTAGCAGCACACTGGCTGTACAACTATATAAGTTGCGCGCGCACACACACGCGCGCGCGCGCACACACACACACACACACACCCTAACATGGGGAGATTACCAGGGCTGGATACTGTTCACGTTTGAACCACTGGTACCAGTGCCTGGTATTTGTACTGAACGTTTTTCTACAACAAAAATGTGATTTCAGCTGTAAAGCAGAGAGCACTCGGACAGCACATTCCTCCACCAAGGGGAAACCTCTGGCCCCTGGCACTTAGCTGCTTGGGTCCTGTTAGGCAAAATATCACTTCCTGCGTTCGCTCGGTGGTGCTACATTCCGCACCTACCTTATATTATATTGCATGAGGGAAACACAATGTAATTACAAAGTAAATCAAGCGATGTTTGTGTCAGTTTTCCTTTCTTTGGTGAAATATCAAAATCTGCCACCTCGCCTCAGTGACACTGTTTACCACAAACAAACATTCTTCACAGTGAGCCATCACCGAGGTCCCAAGCCGGTTCTGATCAGATCTAAGATGGATCTGGTTGCTCCACTAAGTGTAACTGAAATTTCCTCTTGCCATCCCCAAATTTAAGAGGAACTTCCTTAGTCCATACAGAACCCCTCCGCCAGGTTTGGTCAAAATCAGCCTCAAAGTTGTTTCTTTTAACTCTCAAAGGCCCCTGAAATTCGCTCCCTGTTGGAGGTAAAAAGGAGTTTCTCGGTTTCCAGGCCTGTTGCCTGTCACTAGCAGATCATGATGGAGACAGGACCTTGGCTGTAGGTGTGAATATGAACGTTCATCTGTGTTAGCGCTGAACTGGCAGCATGTCCAGGGTGAACACTGCCACTTGACCTGCGTCAGCATAAGCAGCACATAGAAAGAATGAAGCAGGGCTTCTTTGTTCTCCTGATCTCTTGTGCGTTTTTGTGGCTTCATGGTTGTGTCTCTCCCCTCAGAGGCCATGTCCAGCGCTGCCCTCTTCAACTGTCTCTATCTCGAGATCTCTGCTTCTCTGGATCACCGTACCCCAGAGCTCCTAGAGTGCGCTGTGCGGTTAGCCAGGGGCCAGTCCCCGTGGCCCCCTGGGAGCAGCGCAGAGGACATGAGCGGAGGTGGCCAACGCGAAAGCATCACCTCGCGTGCCAAACGCTTCCTGTCCAGCTTGGTTCCTCGGTATCCACGAGAGCGGGAAGTGGGCAGGTTCCTGCGGCAGAAGTCCCGCTCCTGCCATGATCTGGGGGCACTGTGATGAGGCATGTGATGGTTAGATCATTAGCACCAATAGCTGGAAGTGTAGTATAGCATTGAAGTGAAACAGAGGGAGTAATACTGCAAATTGTGGACAAAGCTGAGATCATCATCCAGCTGGGGGAGTGAACAAGGTAGTCATGATATTTATCCACAGACATTTTGTACACAAGACTAAAACAAAGATGAAATATTACTGTAGAACACATGTAAATAAAGAGTGACACTTGATTACCGCCGTCATAGCTTTGACAGTTAAATAAATTGCTTTTTTGAGTCTTGATACACTTGTTTGGGCTCCTTTCTGCTCGTGTGGCCAAGTCTTGCTTGTTAGAGGGATGCATTCATGATGCAAAGTAACAACACAAGCATGGCATAAAGCCAAGCCTCTCACTCAGGTTTCCGTGTACACAGACAAGCACTGACCGGCCAGTAAAGAAGGTATAAACTGGACCTGCAGAGCAGAGCTATGAGAAGAGGCAGCTTATTGTATATAGAGTTATTGTTGCCGAGTTACAGTTGTCAAGGAGACTGGGTCCATGTCATTTCTGCAGCTGTACCTCCAGTCTTTCTGCTGCGCACAAACACAAAGATGGGAAGGCTGATATGTGTTTAAGCATGAGACTGAATTTGAAATGCCAGGATCCAGACTGATATCAGCCTGTGCACTCATCTGCATGGCTCTCCACCACCATCAGCACTTGCATCCTCCCACCTCCACCCACACGTGAACAAAGACACATCACGGCTCGTTATATCCTTCATTTGTTATCAAAGGGAGAGCTGTGCTATAATAGCGGTAATTTATATAAATATATAAAAAGGTGGCATGATATTCTGACTCATTCCCTTGGCTGCAAACTACTGGAACGGATTGAAAGGTCAAGACTTCAGCGTGGGATAAAGGCGCCCTCTTGTGGCCGACTAGAGGTTCTGCATCTGAGCTCCTAATGTGGATTCACGAACGTGGTTCAGAAGGCGAACACAGACAGGAGCCTCTATGAGGGAGGTAGGAGTGCTGCCTCCCACTTCATTAGCTACTGCTACTTTGAACAAGCACTCAGCGAGGGAGACGCAGATGGAGGCAGGAGCCCTCGGGCTGCAGCACAAACCAACACGTATGCAGTTGAGCTCATTTATCATTTAGACCTGGTTTAGGTTTCAAATGCGCCCTTTTATACTCTGAACGTTGAAAGATTTCACGTAAACAACACTTGACAGTCGTCAGGGCTTACAGAGCATTTTAAGGATTCCAAACGTCGTCCACACTGCAGGGCCCCTCTTGACTTGGATATGGTTCAGGTCCCAGGCCTGCTGATACCTCCGCCACCGAGGACATGAGGCTGTGGACTGTTTAGCTCCAGGATGAGGAAGAAACTATGAGAGGGATTTTCACCAAATCTGGAGGAGGGATGTAAAATGAGCCCTGAGGTCAGTCATAGCGCCTCCTGGTGGCAGAAGGTAACGACGTACCCCCCCCCCCCCCATATTGTTGTTCAAGCCATCCCCCAATGGGTCTGAGGTACCAAAGTCCACCACCATCTGTGAACCATGACTCAGTATTTGGTAGAACAGACATGATTTGGTTTTTGCCATTAAATGAGGATCAAATTCAGTTGCCCAACTGTATAGGGTGTGTTCTCTAGCGCCACCTTGCTGTGCAGTGGGTTAGGCAGCGTTCTCCTCAGCTACATGAGCGCCTCTGGTTCAAAGACACGTTTATTTTTGACACTTTGACCACAAACCCTGAATGAAGTTTAACTGGGTAGCAAACTGCTAGCATCAGAGCTTCCAGGCCTCTTATCAGTGACAGAAATGAGGACATGACCCGAAACACTGGACGCAGAGTTTCACTGCAGGACTGTCTTTAAAAGAGAGACTACAATCTTAGTAGCACAAACGCAGCAACATCTAGCGTTTAGAAATGGAGGCTGAAATGTGTGTAGGGGGCGTTACCCATCAGATCAACAGGACATCGCGGTGGAATCAGAAAAAAAACAACAATCAGAAACATTTCAGTAAGAAGTTTAATAAATGTTTTTTGTTGTTGTTGTTAGATGGAATGATTCATGTGTGACACAGTAACGATTCTACCATTCATGGATTTTCACGTAAAACCAAGCCCTAAACGAGCGCGCTCAGCTCGCCAGCCTCACAGGCTGCAGGCCTGCAGCTTCTTGTCCGCCAGCTTGAGAGACACCCAGGTGTTGAGCATGGACGCCCTCAGCTTGCACCACACCAGGTGATCGGTCAGCCCGAAGATCTGAGCGGCAAACTGAGCAGCGGCGTCCGGGGAGAGGATAGTGGAGCAGCCGAGACCTGGAGCGACAAACGCAGCGCTTAGGATACATGAATCAAGTGGGACGGTAAAAAAGGTGCGAGGCAGAAACGGATTCGTACCGCTGGGCATACGGAGGGACGACCACACGTCCTGCGCACCCCAGTCTGGTGTGAGAGGGGGGCAGTTGATGACCGGATACGCCGTGTTTCCCGACATCACTGGACCAAGACCATTACTCCTGCCAGCAACGGCCACGAATACAGTGGGGACGCCGTCACCTGAGGAACCACACATCCATATTAGGACAGAGGACACACCTCCTCATGAATGAAGAAGAAAATATGCTGAAGTGAAGGAGCACCTTCATATTCCGCTTTGATGCGGAGGGTCTCATCTGGACCCTTGTGTGCCGAGGTGACTCTCAGGATGCAGCGGATCCCGAAGGAGGTGCAGGCCTTCCTGATTTTCTCACAGTGGGCCATGTCTGAGGTGGACCCCATCAGGACCACCACCCTGCCGCTGGCCTGGGGCTCCAGCAGCAGCTGGGGACAGAGCACAGCGCTCATCAGCTCCACGACAACCCTTCCTAACTGTACAAGGACCAACTTCACACATGAAAAACTTGATTTTATGTATCTTTTTAAAATTTAGGACCAATTTGTCAATGATCAAAGTGGAGGGCTGGCTTATGTTGAGCCACAGATGATTACAAGGCAAACAGATTAGGACACAGCTGGCGTACCTTGACCCTGTCAGAGACCCACTCAAAGTTCCTCTTCACCATTTGCATGGCCTCGGGGGTGACTTCTTTGAGGTCTCGGTACACCTACAGAGAGAGGGCAGCACGATCTGCTTAGGATGCTTTTGATGGTGAATAAAGACACAAAAATGAAAACGTCAAAATGTGAACCTGCTTGTCTTTTTGCTGGCTTCGGTCTCCAGCTGGCCACAGCCTCCAGGAGTCATTGTCAATCACATCAGCAAGGACAATCTCTTGAGTCGCCACATTCACACCAAACTCAATCTGACACAAAAAGGATAATAATAATAATAATAATAATAATAATAACAACAACAAATAACACGCCAGCAGAGGGCAGCAGTGCAGCACACACACACACACACACCTTCATGTCCACCAGCGTGCAGTTCTGGGTGGCCCAGGCCTTCTCCAGGATCTCAAAGATGGCCACGGTGCTACGGTTCATGATGTCCACCTCACACTGGCCAATGGTGAGGCCTGCCAGGCAGAACTTGGCCTCCAGCAGCTGCTCCTCAGACCATTGGGGGTCATTGTTGGCGTCATCCTGAAACGAAGGAGGTTGACTGCATCATTTTCATGCGACTGCAACCCATGCAGGATGAGAGTTGCAGCAACGGTTACTATAGAGGCTGACTTTGAAGAACATCTCCATCTTCAGGGGCGAGAAACGGTAGCCTTCTTTCACGCCAGGGTTCCTCTTGAGGAAGGAGCCGGTGGCCACCCGCCGACACACCCACTCGATGGGGATCATTTCACAGTGGGCTGCGATGAAGGCCGTGTCCGAGTGCTGCTTCACAAAAGCAGTTTTAATGCCTGAGGACAAAGTAGATAGAGAATTGTCTCAATCCTAATGTGACAGGGAAACACTAGAGTGTGTGTGTGTGTGTGTGTGTGTGTGTGGGCGGGGACTACAAGCAGACAAGTTTCAAGTCACAAGGCAGTCATTAGCACATCTCAGCTGACGTGAGGCCGATGGGCCACGGTTATCCAATTACCTCTGAATTAGTGCAAGATGGGGAGACATGAAGGAACCTGGGCCTTTTAGAGCAAATATCAGAACCTGTGAGCCTGTGGCGCCACACGACGTCACCGCCGCCGCTCGCGTACGCGGCACATCACACTAAGACACTTCAACTGCGCTACTATTTGATTTTGACCTGAATGAAACACATGAAAGGGGAATTTATCATAGAAAGATACTGCAGTAGAACAGAAAAACTGCTTTGTTTAAATCTTGGAAAAAGAAAACCTCTCAGCTGCTGTTAGCGGGATTATTAGCTGCTAATCTGAGATTTCTACATCACAAAAATGTGTTTTAAGAAATTGTGACTCCCATTTCCTGAGATGGAGGTTTTTAACATGTGATTATTGCTCGGCTCTGCTTTCATTCAGGAATTGCAACACCGAAATGACACTCACTGACCCCTAGCCAGGGTAAGAGATGATGAGTCCACACTCACACACACACACACCCCTCCACACACACACCCCTCCTAACAAGGTGAGATTACCAGGGCCGGATACTGTTCACGTTTGAACCAAGAGCCATACTGGTACCAGTGCCTGGCATTTCTACTAAACATTTGTTCTACAACAAAAACTTAATTTCAGCTGTAAAGCAGAGAGCACACACACAAAGTTCAACATTTCTTTGAAGCCCTTGTTATAACACTTTCGAATTTCGTGCACGCGCTCTCCCTCTCTCTCTCTCACACACACACACACACCGGATTCCTGCAGTAGTTTGAACACGCAGCTCGTGGTTTTATTGGCGATGGCAGCCTTGCCCTCCATCTGGTCTTTCCTCACAGCATTCCCAGCGGTGATCTGGTCTTTGGACTGGACCAGAACCTGTCCGGACTGGTCCACCAGCTCAAAGATCTGCTTGGTTTTGCCCTCGTTGAGCTTCTTGCCGATATTCAACTCTGGAACCCGAACACACATCAATCAGAACCTCGTCAATCAAGCTGTGCGTGAACCGCGCGCTACAGAGCCGGGCCCTGCGGTACCGTACCTTGGGTGGAGGCCATGATGTTCCGGAACCAGCTGCGGGGCTGAAAGACAAAGAACGAAGAAAACCGATGCGCCACTCAACTTTCAAAAGTTGTCAGATGAAGAAGCAGCCGAAGGCGTGCGGGAAGCAGAAGAGGGAAGTCAAGCACGTCTTACGTGCTGCGACAGCCAATCAGAGCCCTCGGCTGGTTCAATCAACCAATCACAGCAGCGTGTTAGACACCACGTGGCTTGGGGGACGCGCCGACGCTGCGAGATTGCAAGATGAAGTACTTTTTTTGGCCGTTTATCAACTTAACTACCCCCATTTTCTCTTTGTGAAGAGGACAAGGTTCCCGGCTGCATCAGGGAGGGAGGACAGTGGAACCGGATCGATTAGATTGATCAGGTGATTAGTTATCCAGGGCAGCGCGCGGGCTCCGTCCAGACAGGATGTGTGATTAAACATATTCTGATAATCAGAAATGTGGCGCTGCTTCGCCCGCTGAAGTTAGTAGAAGTCCAGGTCCCCCCAGACTCGTGATTTCATGGCCGCTTGTCAGCTCTTGATGGTGTTTTAATCAACCACGTTGTGTCTGACGGAGTCTGGCACGTGCTCGGCCCAAGCGTGAGCGAGGCACGCAAGCACGCGCTGATTGATCAGGCAGGAGGCGAGGAGCCCGTCGGGGGTCGCGCGGAACCAGCGACGGCATGGAGTTTGAAGAGTCCGGTATCGGGGAGGAGTGCGGGGTTTTCGGGTGTGTGGCAGCGGGAGAGTGGCCCACCCAGCTGGAGGTGGCTCAGGTCCTCACCTTGGGGCTGGTGGCGTTACAGCACAGGTAGGAGAAGGGGAGTGTGTGAGTGTGAGTGAGTGTGTGAGTGTGCCATTTTTTTCTCTTTCAAAAGTTAAAAATGTGCGTTTATAACTTTTCTCGAACTGTGTGTGTTTTTGTCAGAGGTTCTATACCTCCAGAAAAAGCCTGAGAAATCATTTGTTTTGGTTAAATCAACTGCACAACTCCTCTGAGTTCTTCGGTGGAGAACTTGGCGGCCACTCTGCTTGGTGCCACTTCAGTTTGCAGCGTTTGTCGCGGCCTGATGCCTGAAACCACGTCAAGTCAAAGTCTGACATGAGGAGGAACCTGAGAGCGCTGGAGCTCAGGGATCCATCCCAATCTTCCAGGACCCCGTCAGCCTTCTCAGTGGGCAGTTTGATCATGTGTCACGTGGGTTTGAGGTTACCTGTCTGTCAGGTGAAGGGTCAGGAGAGGCCATGGAACACACCGAGTTCATCTCGATGATTGGGATGTGATCCTGTTCCTCTTTACACTGGGGTTTCAGGGTATCAGCCCGGTCAGAACCCCGGTCCAGCTTCTTCGCTGGTGTCAGCAGGGTGGCGTCTGGAAAGAAGAGCGGAGGCAGGGTTGAATATCGGACGCTGTGGTTTGTAAAACAATCAATGATAAAGATGCTCAGTTTTAGCTCTTTGTGGACGTCTCTGCTCCAGTTATGGAGCTCATCATGTGTTTGTCGCCATCACGACCATCCGCTTATTCATAATTGAATTTGAAGGCGCCGTGGTAAATCATGGGACTCAAGAATGACTGAATTAGACCGGCTGGGGTCACTGGCGGACATCATGTGAAGTGTGTCTGAATGCAGACACGTCAAACCTGGATCCTCTGCTTTCCTCTTGGTTCCTCTGGTTGCTGGTAGAGTTTCCTCTGAGGAGCCTGGAACCAACACACAACATGAGAGTTACAAGCAAGCAGGCACCAAGATTCCAGCTGTGTTACTGCAGTGTTACTGCGCTGATGTCATCAAACATGTATTTGCTCTCAGGTTTAAAGTCATATGTGCCCAAACGTTCTCCCTATTAGGGCCTAACTGAACTTTAACGGTGAGCTGCAGGTCAAAGGGGAACACGCACGTAAAACGGAACAAAGTTCCTTTGATTCTGTTTTCTTCCACCTCTTCCCTAACGTGAAACGCTGCACGTTTAAGTGATGGCGAGACATTCCTCAAGGGGCAGTTCAGTTCAGGTCAGTTTTTTACGGGCAGGAAACGTCTTTTGAAAGTCTCAGAATCAGCAGAACTCAAATGTACCATAACATTAAAAAAAAACATAGCTGACCCTCAGCCCTCCAGCTCACGATGAACCAGCTGGTCACATGATGAACCAGCTGGTCACATGATGAACCAGCTGGTCACATGATGAACCAGCTGGTCACATGATGAACCAGCTGGTCACATGATGAACCAGCTGGTCACATGATGAACCAGCGAGTGACGGCGCGTATTTACGAGTATTTCTGCCTCACAAATAGACTTTATAAACACTGACCTTCAGTGTATTTTTGAATTACTTTAAATTTTGATTTTGCTGTTATTATGTAAATTATTGTTATGATGTTAATTATTATTACCATTGTTCAGGTCTGACAGGAAAACTCAAGCCTTGTGGCGAGCCAATTTTGGCCCCACTGCCACACTTTGGGCAGCCCTTGTTCAGAGGGGTGTTAATATAAACGACAACAATCAAACTTAAACTCATTTTCTCAAAAGGGTTTCCAATCATGGAAGTTCGCTCTTCCACATCGCCCCTTAATCAGTAAATAATATGCACAGTTGAAATTTGGTCAATCGAAAAGCCAAGTAGCGTGTGAGTTAACACTAGAGAGGTCAAAGGTCAGAGCTGGAACATTTGAAGCTGCTGTTTAGTTGTGGTGGGATGTCAGTGGTGATTGATGGCAGAATGAGGAGATGTAGTGGTGATGTTTGGCTCACTTCTCAGTCTGTGCTGTGGGTCCGGTGGGCGGTACCCGTTGCTGGTATGCGGTTCATCGTTGTTTGGTGTAACGGTGAAGCTGGTAGGCGAGGCTGAATCCGAGCTACAGGTTCTGTCCTCCATCGCTCCTGCTTTCGTCAAATAGCCTTCAGCGTGTTTGGTCTCCTCGCAGCCTCCCGGCATTGAAAGTCCAATTGAATTTGCTTGGCGCTCCGCAGGTGAGCCGTTCGTCGTGCGATTCATGATGGCGTCCACCTCATCGTAGAACCTCATGAGACGCCTTGGATCGGTTTCCTCCGTCTTACCCCTTTGGAGGGAGCGGTACAGGTACTTGAGGTTTTTGTACTTGGTGTGGCACTGCTTCCAGTCCCGCTCGATGCCTTGCTGCATCAGTCGGTTGGAGATCTGGACAAAGATGTCTCTCTTCCTGGTGGAGCTCTCCAGCTGCCTGCACACACACTCATCAGACCAGACTTGAATCAGCGCTCGCACCTCCTGGTCGCTCCAGTTTCGACCCGTGTCAGACACCGTGACCACGTGGAACTGCTCCGAGCTGGACGGGTCTATGGGTGTTAGATGGACTCCTGGAAAGGACAAAACAGAGTCAGGAAATGGAAGGTAATAATCTGTAAAGAGCATCTCATGTTTACTTTGGCAACCTGCTCCCCTCCATTTAGCGTCCATGTCGCCGTCCATATCGAAATCGTCACTGTTGTCGTCTGAAAACAAAGTGATAAAGAACAACCAGAAGTCACGGAAAGATCTTTCATCCTGGGGTGCGAAGCTGCAAGAGCAGAGAAGACTGCGAAATACCGTCGTCGATCTCGATCACCACCTCGCTCTCCGAGGCTGAAGTGTGACCCGCTAAGCTGGAGAGCCTCCCTGCACCCACTTCTCCATCATATAACCTCTTCTTCATCTCCACGGTGCCGTTCTCCAGTCCGCGATCTAGCAGTATGGCTTCCACCTCGTCAAAGAACTTCATGTACTTCCCGGGCCCCCCTGCACTGCTGCCGCCAGCGGTGTGCGCACTCTTAGCAGTCTTGTAGTCGTACTTTAAGTTCTTGTATTTAGTTCGACATTGTTTCCAGTTCCGCACCACCCCGAAGGTTCTCTGCATCTGGCGGGCCATCTCTTGGAAGATGGACTTGTTGCGTAGTGTGCACTTCAGACGCTCCCGGATGTGCCGGTCGGCCCAGACACACAGCAGCGCCCGCACCTCGTCGTCCGTCCAGTGCCGGCCTCCTTCCTCTGTCATACTGGGATTGAAGGGAAGAGCCCGGTGGATTTGACTCTTCATTCCTGTTTGCACATCAGCACACGTCATCTTTATTGTGATTTCTATCAAGAAACACTCAGAGTAAGCAGCTTTTCCTCTGTTTGAAGCAGTTTGACATGCTAGTTTTGCTCTAACATTCTAATTTTGTCTAAATGCTAGAATGCATTGAGCACCATCATACTATGATCTCAGTACTACAAAGGGTGTTGAACCTACATTTACCTTCCTGCATTGGGATTGTGACTGAGGAAGTGTAGATTCCTCTTTGATTACCCACATCTTCCACTTCCTCCTCCTCCTCCCAGCCCTCCACCAGCCTTCCATCCACTCCAGGGCTGTAGTTTGCAGCTGCTGCCTCAGGCTTCCTGCTCTGAAGTCCCAGGCTCCTGCTCTTGGCCTGACAGTCCCTCCAGCTCCGCACAACACTAAGCCTCCTCAGACGCTCTGAAATCAGCTCAAATGTGGTCCTGCTCTCGGCCATGTGCTGAGCTCCCACCTCGTCCCACACTGACACAAGAGCCAGCACCTCTGCCTCCCCCCATTGCCTCGCCACCGAGCTCTTTTCCTCTCCCCCCTCTCTATCACCTCTCCTTTGTCTCTCTGCTCCTCTCTCCATGTTTGAGCTGACCTGGAAACGCTTTCTTTTCCCCAGCCTGTCTGTCTCTGCTGCCCGGTTCCCTAGGCAACCAGGCGGTTAAGCCTGAAAGCAACGCCTCCATGCAGAAAAGCAGCCTCACCACTGGCTTAAGCTGTGTGGTGAGGGGGCGGGCCCAACTGTAATCTGAGAAGCAGCTTGGTAAATAGGCTGGAACTGCAGCAAGACGACTCCTTTAATATGGCAGCTTTACAGCCGGGAACAGGCTTTTTCCCCTCCTCCCAGCTCCCTATTGCTCCTTCATTTTCCCGTATCAACCAGTTTGGTTTGCCTCGGGGCTTGTGTCAAACATTTGCAGTTGAATATTTATACATGTTTATTCTTGCAGGGGAAAAAAAAAAAGCCTGAGAGAGAAACTCAATTCCTACTCACATATCTCCACTGATAGGATTTGCATGTGATTGGTTGTGTCTGCTCAGGGGTCAGGAAAGTGCCGGGATTGTTACGAGTAATGGAGCCAGCCCACCAACGTACTCAGCCCACAAGGTAACATCCAGTAATTCAGACTCCACAAACAGCTCTCAATAAACCAAGGCCTTTTCATTATGAATCATAGATGTCATGTTGTCTGTTACAGGCTCTCTACCAGCGCTGCACACTTCGATTTATTTGTGCTTATTATGTAACTGATATAATCTCACCAACTCCTCTTGCCATATTTTTTAGGGGATGGGATTAGTCAACACTGCTTTCCCACCCGAAGCTCTTCTGAAGCTGCGCCATGGCAACCTTGGCATCTGTCACACACGCTACTCAACCACTGGAATGTCAGAGCTGCAGAACTGCCAGCCGTTCGTGGTGGACACACTTCACGGCAAGATCGCCGTGGCGCACAACGGCGAGCTGGTCAACGCTCACGCCCTGCGTCGAAAGGTGAGCGTGTCCCTCTGCCCGCCCCCCCTCCCCCCCTCCCGGTGCGTCCCAGTGGCCTTTTCTCTGTGGGAGCTTGTCTCAATAAATAAAGGTCTGTCATCCGTGATAGGAAACATATATCAGCCGTATGATGACTTTATCCTCATGTATGCATCCTGTGTGTGTGTCTGTGGGGGTGCAGGTCATGCGTCATGGTGTAGGCCTCTCCACCAGCTCAGACAGCGAGCTCATCACCCAGTTGCTGGCGTTTACTCCACCTATGGAGGAGCTGGATGCACCTGACTGGGTGGCCAGGTCTGTGCGCTGATGTCCAGCTGCATCGTCGTGGTTAAAATACAATGAAAACAAAGGATAGCTTTTCATACAGTATGGATATGCTTGCTTTTTGTATTGCAGGATAAAAAATCTCATGACCGAGACCCCGACATCATACTCACTGTTGGTGTTGTTCAAAGATGTCATCTACGCTGTGCGTGACCCTTACGGAAATCGACCTCTTTGCATCGGACGCCTTGTACCCATCTCTAAACTGCACAGCTCAGGTAGTCAAATGTTTATCGTGCGGTGAAGTCCTGATGGGAACCTAACTGATAGAGACCAGGCCTCTGGGGAGGTTATCGGCCCTGGAGCCGCAGCACCTTTGTGTCCCAGACTGACCTCTGATCAGATCAGTGGTCAGGCGTGTGAACTGGTGGATGATTAACGTGGTTCTTTGTTCCTCGGTCAGGGGCTGGAGAGGAGGACACGGAGGGCTGGGTGGTGTCGTCAGAGTCCTGCAGCTTCCAGTCCATCGGTGCAAAGTAAGTTATGACGGGAATCCTCGAAGAGCTGAGTTGACTTGATCGGTTTTTCAGAGAAACGTCCCCAACAGTCTACTGCCCCTCTTTGGACTATGAGCCTGTTAGTGATTGCTTGATCTGACAGTCTTCACCCTCGCTGCTCTCTGGGTGCTGCTGTGGTCACCCTCGCCACATCAAACAACACTAAACTCCTAGCTAGTTGCTAGCTAGGAGTTTACACGCTGAAAATGTGTTGACAAAGATTTGGATCATGATAATTCAGGGATGTTCTCAGGACTTTGAAAATATACAACAAATATTCATATACAGGTAAACAATTTTCCCAAACGGAACGTTGTTATTTTGGAAGGGCGCGGCTGCTGCATCCTGGGATTAGCGCCGCCCACAAGGATTATGATCGGCTCACAGAAATGGAAACCAACCAGTGTTTTTCTACGAGAGCAGAATGATCGCGGGTGTCCATGCTGTGCTGCCACAGTGCAATGGAGGGACGTCTGCCTACTCGAGACAGCCATGACAGCCTCCAGCGTTCACTCGTTCTTTGATTATTGCCGTCTGTTAAGACTGCATTTATGTCCTCCTTGATTCTCAGGTATTACAGGGAGGTCCTCCCAGGAGAGATAGTCCAGATATCCCGCCGCGGTGTCAAGTCTCTGAGCATTGTCCCCCGTCGTGAGGGAGACCTCCCGGCCTTCTGCATATTTGAATATGTTTACTTTGCCAGACCAGATTCCATTTTTGAAGGTTTGAAACTGCACCACACGCTCTGTTAGTGATTGAAATAACATGTCAGTCTTGTAGATTTAAGGATACATTTTTAAAAAGGAAGTGTCTGATGTAGAGTATTTTCTACCTTGATATTACAGGACAGATGGTCTATACTGTCAGGCAGCGCTGTGGGCGACAGTTAGCCATTGAGGCTCCGACAGATGCAGACGTGGTCAGCACCGTGCCAGAGTCCGCGACCCCCGCTGCTCTGGGTTACGCTCAGCAGGTCAGTTGTTGACACGGACTGACAAGCATGTCTGACATACACCCGCCTCCCAGTGGCCTCTGTCGCCATTCCAATGTCTTCCTGTGCTGCTGTAGTCTGGGCTGCCATACATCGAGGTTCTGTGCAAGAACCGCTACGTGGGGAGAACATTCATTCAACCAAATACCCGCCTGAGGCAGCTTGGAGTTGCCAAGAAGTTCGGGGCGCTGACGGACAACTTTGCTGGGAAACGAGTGGTGCTGATAGACGACTCCATCGTCAGAGGCAACACCATCTCCCCCATCATTAAGTTGCTGAAGGAGGCTGGAGCAACAGAGGTTATCTGACTCAAGCGTGACATTTATAAGATTGACCAGTAGCAAATACAGAACTGAAAGAACACACCACCTTTTTAGGAAATACACTTAGTGACCATCCTCCCCTCAGTCAGACATTTAACGAAAGTGTTAGCACCTCCTGGTAAGGTTCAGAATCAGTAATCCTCCTCATCCTCTCCTGCAGAGCCGGCCATGGCGAGTAGCAGCAGGCACTCTTGTAGTCATCAACAAACATTTTCTGCTGAAGTTTTTGAGGTGTTGATCGATCACTGCGCCAGTCAGGAAAGTAGTTCCGGCTATTTATTTGATTTTAAAATAACTATCTGGTAATTTGATTTCATGGTGAATGTTGCGTACACAGCCCTTGGTATATTAGTGCAGGCAGAGACTGTTTTGCAGGAGTGTGTTTGATGTCTCAGACAGAGGGACGCTCACTCACCCACGACCAGTCTTTGTGCTAAGCTAACTAGCAGGGAAGAAGAGTGATGGGCCTCTATTTTGTCTGGATCCGGGGAGGATGCACGTATTTCCCAAAAGGCACAGCAGACTGCACGTGTTACTCGCGACAAAAAAAAGCTAGCATCATGGTAAACGGTGTCTTCTTGTTAACAGGTCCACATCAGAGTAGCCTCCCCACCCATTAGGTTCCCCTGTTACATGGGCATCAACATTCCCACCAAGGAGGAGCTCATTGCCAACAAGCCGGAGTTTCAGGACATTGCCGGACACATTGGTAAGTGTTTATAAAGCTGAACATGTGTGTTAGCCATGGATGTAAAGTCAGTGTGCACCAAATGAATTGTGAGCGTTAAAATAACACACAATCTGTTGCGTGTAGGTGCTGACAGTGTCCAGTATCTGACCGTGGAGGGGCTGGTCTCAGCTGTCCAGAAGGGAATCGCCTCCTTCCACGAGAAGGATAAGATGATCAGCTCTAGTAACAAGTGTGGCAGTAGAGTAGGCCACTGCACTGCTTGTCTGACTGGGAAATATCCAGTGGAGCTGGAGTGGTAACCTCTCCACCAGTGCCCGGCCGCACTGTGGATGAACTCCAAGCTTCAAAGCTGAATTGTGTTCTGCAAATATTCTGTTTGACAGAAAGGAGTGACTGACCACAGTTCAGCTCTGTGGGACATGAAGAGAAATGAAATACACAGCAGCAGTAACTGTTTGTTCAAGTTTCCCTCCTGCTCAGGGGCTGACAGCTGCTGAAAATGTTGCCTTGACTGACCTCTAGTGGCAACTGCTATGCAGTGCACTCAGTGATTCTTGTTGCAGAACTTACCAGATTGTTTTATATCTTGAGTTAAATGTCAAAAAAAAAAGCGCACAAGTTTAGTGACCAAAAATAGAATACATTTAAGTTGACCACTGTCATGAGTTATGCATGTTTGTTTACTTTAAAATTAGTTGAAAGTTAATAAACAGTTTGACTGCACAAACAAGGACTGTTATTTCCAGAAACAGTTTTGCACTGACAAAATTTTATTTTAATAATGAACAGGTAAAAAAAAACACAAAGCCATGAAAAATGTATGAACCAGTCAAAAGATTCACACTTTTGTATGTTCACTCACTCACAGAATACAAGCTGGACTTACAGCTGTGAACAAATCCAACATGTTTAAATGTCATTACAGCGACGAAAGTCCCATCTGAATTAGTTACAGTTAAACTCATGTCGCGCTCAGGCAGCCACACAGTAGACAAACACATAGGCTGCCGTCGGACGCTTTTTAATCTCTATTTGAACCAGAAAACTCACAAAACAACTGTTGCTCCGTGGCTGAGTTGGCTTTTCCAGAACAGGTGAGAATCCCTCGTTACCACCATTTCCTGCACATGTTGAGGAATGAAGATGGTAAGTAGTTACAAGAGCAGCAGACTGCTGAGCACCTAGCAGGTGATGGGCTCTAGTTACCTGGGGGCTGTGTTCCTCTCCACTGAGTCTCCTGTTGAGTGGAATGACAATCAGTGCCAATCATTCAATTCTGAATCAGAACCTACAGGGCTGATACGGTGACATCAGAAGGTGGCTTACCAAAGCAAGACGATTCAGCTCCAGACCGCGGCCAGCCCCGCACCTGACGCACATCTCCATGAAGGCGCTGGCTGCTGCTCTGGAAGAAGCCATTATGAGGAAAATCCAATTCTGTCAGACAGAGTCGGCGCCTCAGCATCTCTCTCCCATGGCGTTTGGACCCTGGGGAGTAGGTGCAGTACCCCTCTCTGGAACGTTTGGACAGGGGACGGTTCTCCCAGTCTAATTCCCTGTGGCGTTTCTTCAGGGCGAAGCGGTGGGGTGACAGTGCAAGCGCCACTAAGGTTCGGGAAGAGTGGTCTCTCCTGGCCTCGGAGGCTCTTGCACACATCTGACAGGGTGGGCCGTTCAAGGGTGACTTGCTCTGGCAGACAAACTTGTGGTAGAACCTTTTCAGGTCATCGTCCAGATCCTTCTGGGAGTAACTGGCATGTATTGATGGAAGGGAGGAGTCGAAGGAAAGGTGCCGCCGGAGTTTAAGACGAGCTGGCTGAGGGGAGTGGGCGGAGTCTCGAGGTTCAAGCACAGTTTGGGGCATGAGAAACTTGCGTGGAGGGGAGGACAGAAAAGTTGTATGGGGTCTGGACCTCAACGGCTCACTGGAATGGCTTGACACAAAATCTGATGGAGGGCTCCTGGAAACGGCATACGGGGATCCTCTGAGGGTTTCCCTCACCACCACCCGTGCTTTCAGGGGGCTTCGCCTGGCTGGGGAGCCACTGGTGACCAGGCTGTCTTTGACAGTGGTGAACATTGGAGCAGACATGGAGCATCCAGCAGGCTGGCCTGAATGTGACAGCCTTCTAGACCTAGGAGACAGGTCCAATGAGGCTTTGGCAGAGGGACTATAGCACCATGAAGGTCTGACAGTGGACTGTGAAAGGGATGAAGGGGAGAGTTCCATCACAGTGAATGTCTCATTCAACTGGTCCCTTTTTTGTCTGGGACTTTGAGAGGGACGTGAGAAGTCCATCACAAGAACAGGCTGGTGCATGTCTCTCCTCAGTGAGCCCCTCCCTCCCTCTGGAGAGCGCTGCTGTGAATTCCAGTCGTGCAGCGCAGACAAAGGAGCAGTTTCACTCCTTCGCCGGGACATTCCTGGAAACTGCTTGTTCGAGGGGCTGCTGGGGGCTTCTTTGAGTGTTGTCTTCCTAGCTGTATTTTGGGGGGGTTTGTTGGCGTGCCTCAGTGTGCTGTTAAAGGTTCCCTCCAGGCTGCTTCTGTTGGCCTGCCAACGCCACTTGCGGTATCTCCTGAGCACAGAGTGTGCCGCCTTTGACATGCGCTGCCGATGCTGCGCCCTCCCGATCTGACTGATCATGCCGGGGTAGAGGTCAACTAAAGAGCTGCCTTGACTACTCAGGGACATTTCAAGTTCCTTGTCTGATTCCTCTGGCTGGAAGTCTGTCCCAGAGAAGGTTGTTTGACACACAGACAGCTGAGGACCACCTCCTCTCAGCATGACTAAGGGACACAAAAGGGGGGAAGTTATTAGACACCTTAATTTAAATGAAACATCCTGCCTTTAAAAACTTTGCATAACAGGCTTGAATTCTTACCACCTCCCTCCACGTATGATTCACTGGCTGACAAAGACTCATCAGGCCTACTTTCTTCAAGTGTGATGTCCAGCTGTTGACAGTGAAGCATCATAACATCAAAAGTTTGTTTTTCTCCTCCTCGTTCCTATGGTTGAACGTTTGAGCTTCACTGTAAAGAAACTCAATGTACTTCAGAGTTTGACAATGGAAGGTCTATTCCATACTGATTGGTCAAACTGAACATTTGCTTTGAGCTCTCTGTTAAATCTGATTTGAAGAGGCAGGCCTACAAGCAGGGTCTGTCAAATCTCAGCTCTCTTAGAAACCAATCCAAAATTCAGCAGACACAAGTTTAATGTCTGAAGCCTCCAAACAGAGATAGAAAAGCAGCGGCTAAAGGTGCGGAATGAAAAACATCTGCATGTTCAGGTAATCTGTTCTTTGAGTGAGGAGATGGACATTTTCAATATTTCACTATAGCAATTATATATTTTTGGGCTTGGCTCTTAAAATGTGTATATATATATATATTTTTTTTTTATATATTTTTTTTTTATATATATATTTTTATATATTTATATATATATATATATATATATATATATATATATTTATATATATATATTTATATATATATATATATATATAAATATATATATATATATATATATATATATAAATATATATATATATGCATATATACATACACACAGGAAAATAGAGATCTTTAAAATAGAGATCTGGAACCTACCTGAGAGTTTCTTGTTGTATCCCATTCTGTATTGGAGGAAAAATCCACACAATTAAATGAGATTTACAGGAGAACCATAAACACCTCTTCCTGTTGTAGGCAAGGAGACACATACCTGGTAATGACTCATCTCCTAAATCTAACAGGCTCTGAGGAGAGAGCAGAGCTCCATTATGAAACTCATACAAATACATCATTATAGCATCATTAGCTCATATGGAGCACGAGCTGATGGCTGTCGTTGATGTATTTCCTGTCCAAACCTTTGATTCCAGCTTGCTCATCTTCAGCTCCAGTTCCTTTCTTGACAAACTCATGCAACGCTCCAGCGCTTCATCATGCAAAGACATACAAGAGATCAGGTCACCTGACTGAGCCGCAGGTATGAATATAAAGGGACGGGCTGGCCAGATTTCTCTAGCGAAAAAAAAAACTACAATTTACCATACCGAGCCAAAAATGTCCAGACATCCATTATACATCAATAACTAAGAGACATGGCGGGCCTATAACGCATGAATATTACAAATCCTCATCACTTACTTCGTATGTTACCGCGATGGATGTCCACCTCTGTCCCTTCTTCGTCATTTTGCAGCACTGAGTACTTTGGGAAGTAAATGCACAGATTAGCTAACTCGACCTTTACAAAGAAACCTGAGCTAATATTAGCCTCACTCATGCTAACATTAACGAGCTACATTCACGCACCTTGCTTATGATTCGCTCCAGTGACCTTTGGAAGTTTAAGCCATTTTCATGTAATTTTCGATAAGTAACTGGGTCCATGGTTCATAAAAAACTACGTTTTCCAGTCATAAAATGTAACACAGTTGTTGCGAGACGAAAAGGCCCTTCTAGGTTCAAAACGACCACGCTCACAAAGCAAAGACGCTGATTGGGTCGTGGGAGAAGCGCGGACGCTGATTGGGTCGTGGGAGAAGCGCGGACGCTGATTGGGTCGTGGGAGAAGCGCGGACGCTGAATGGGTCGTGGGAGAAGCGCGGACGCTGAATGGGTCGTGGGAGAAGGGCGGACGCTGAATGGATTGTGGGAGAAGCGCGGACGCTGATTGGGTCGTGGGAGAAGCGCGGACGCTGAATGGATTGTGGGAGAAGGGCGGACGCTGAATGGGTCGTGGGAGAAGGGCGGACGCTGAATGGGTCGTGGGAGAAGCGCGGACGCTGATTGGGTCGTGGGAGAAGCGCGGACGCTGATTGGGTCGTGGGAGAAGCGCGGACGCTGATTGGGTCGTCGGAGAAGCGCGGACGCTGATTGGGTCGTAGGAGAAGCGCGGACGCTGATTGGGTCGTGGGAGAAGGGCGGACGCTGAATGGATTGTGGGAGAAGCGCGGAACCTGATTGGATCGTGGGAATGTGGCGCATTCATGTTTAACAGGAAAAGTTTAGACTCCGCACAAATTTAAAATATTGGCATCAAACAACTCGTTTTAATTAATAATTAAAAGCTAAAAACAAATCAAATAGAATAATCAAAGTACTTCCGTTTGACAGTGGGTTTATGAATAAAAAGTGATGATAAAATACCATATGTACACATGTAATTGTGTGTGGATAGTTCGTTAACACGTAGACAGTTAACGTCGCTTCGTGTAAGGCTTTTCGACTTGCTGACGAACAGTCACGGTTAAAGTATTGTGCAGTAAATTGTTGTAATGAGGAATTATATGATTATGGCTACCTGTTTAGTTTAAAGACAGATATGAACAAGCTTAAGTTTGGCCATCGATATGGTAATTGCCAAGGCGTCATGGTAACGTAATACGTCATCTTCACTCGACTTGGTCTGTCCGGATCCCTGGGTGTAAACAAAACACTTGTTACCCGACTAGAGTAGATGTGAAGTCGCATCCTGCGAGTGTTGGAACAGATTACTGCTCGTCGGGTCGGCAGCATGGATGCTGGAAGCCTGCAGGGGCTGGTAGCCGCCGCCGCCTCGGTCCACTCTCACAGAGTAGCTGTGACTTTCGACGGCAGCTTATCTTCGGACGGTCCAGTGTCTCTGCTCTACAAAGAGTTGCTTGAGCTTTCGGGTGAACTGACGCACATTCTGCGGAAGAACTGTAGCGGTGTCATAGGGCTGTACTGCAGCGATGATCTGTTCATACCTGTTTGGATTTTAGGGTGAGGTCACGTTGATGCCAAGTGCATGTTGGGATGGGCTTGAGTGACCGTGACGTGAAGGATAATGTGGGATTCTCCTCCTTGTGTGTCAGGATCCTGCAGACCCCTGCTGCCTATGTCCCCCTGGATCTGGACGCTCCGGGGCTTCTCTCTGCCACAGTCATGACCAAGTGTGGCCTCAAGCACTGCGCCGTGAAGACTGACCTCCTGCAGGTTTAATATTAGACATAATTTCCTCACTAACGGTTTAAATCCGACATTTGATTGTGCAGCTTAATTCAAATTTGAAAGTAGCTGAACATGAAGGTTGCTAGCTGCTCCACCTGCCTGAGCTCTGCTGAGGTGCTGGAAACAAAAACTAAGCCAATCTTAAAGAGCAGATTTTCTTGGGTTTATTCTGTTGAGTCCCTGCTGACACCCAGAGCCATGATCCACCAGTGGGACCTGTGCCTGCTACAGCTTCTCCTCGATCTGGTAGTCACAGAGCTCCATCAGTTTGTAGATAGAAAATACACACAGTTCTTCACAGGGCTTTCATTTGTCCACACACATGGATTTATGTCTTGGAAGAATTATTTAATATCACAATTCTTATTGTTTGTAGTAACATTCATGTAAATCTCATGAAAAGACAAATTCCACTCTACAGCAGGCTCTGTTGTATCTGAACGTCATTGATCTTCCTCTGTGTGTGTGTGTGTGTGTGTGTGTGTGTGTGTGTGTGTGTGTGTGTGTTAGATGACCCCGATAACCGTTTTTATTGATGTTCATATTGTTTTCTCCTCCACTCAAGCGGTTCCAGGCAGCGCTGGGCAAACACATGGCCGTGAAGGTTTGTTCGGTGCTGCCTAAATTCAAACTCGCCCTGGTGCGAGTCACGCCGCCACTGGTTCCAGAGCACCAACAGAGAGCGGAGCCAATTGGAGCCCCCCGGGCAGACGCTGCTGATCTCTGTACATCCGGACACTTGGCATACGTGCTGCACACGTCTGGAACCACAGGGCATCCAAAGACTGTGAGGGTGCCGCACAGGTGTATACTCCCCAACATTCTCCATCTGAGGTCAGTGATACACCCGTGGTCACCAGCCTTCTCCAACTCACTGTCACCTGTGATGACGGATCACGTTTACATTCACGCTGGTGCAACTTGGAGTTCAAGTCCAAACTCCATTCAGAAAACCAACATTTTAAAAGTAGTTTGTTCGCCCTACTTTAACAAATCAGCACCACAGTCGTTCTTCCATCGTAGTTTTGATGCTGCTGTAACGTTGAGGACTGCATGTTTTAGGTTGTCTGTCCTGTTCTCTTCAATGTGACAACTCTTGAGAGCTTTGAGGAAATTTCTTCAAATTCGGCACAATCATCCTCTTGGGGCTGAGGATGACCTGGAACGAGTTTGGTGAGAAAATGGGTTTGCAGCAACAGTCATGAGGCAATTCCTCACACCATTACAACACATACTCTTCCACACTTCCACTGCGCTTGCAGGAAAGGAGAGTGAAAGGACGGACAGGGGACAATTCAGCCCTCACCAGCTGGAAACCCTGATCATCGGCCCCAGCTCATTAGTGCCATATCTCAGGAACGCCATTCCGTATTTTTAGGTGCAAAGACACACACTAAATTGGAAGTTGGAAGCTGCAGTCATGAAGACTCGGTCCAGATGATTCCGCATCGTCGTTCTCAGTGAAGCCAGTTTCTTCATTTGAACTTCCTCTGGAGGGTTACTGGCTCACACATGAGGTTGTTTGCTTGAGCGGGGGAGCCTCCATTAGTACAATGCAGTGAGATGGTCACTGCTCTCATGGTTGAGGACTGAGAGAAGTTGGTTTCTGCAGATCTACACCGTGTTGGACTGACTCTGTTCATAAACTCAGCAGGTGACCTCGGCCCCTCCCTCAGATCTCTGTTTCAGGTGAGTGCAGATGATGTGGTTTTCCTGGCCTCGCCCTTAACCTTTGACCCTTCTGTGGTGGATATTTTCCTGGCCTTATCGTCTGGGGCGACGCTCCTTATCATCCCTGCCGTGATTAAGAAAATCCCCAATCGACTGTCTCAGCTGCTCTTTAAGAGTCACAAGACGACGATCCTGCAGGCAGGAGTCCATTCATTCTTCTCAGCTTTACTGACAATCAACAAGTCCGTCTTTTCTCTCACAACGGGGTTTCATCATGTTTCCACAGGTCACGCCCACACTGCTTGCTCGCTTCGGACCTCGTGTCCTCAAACAGGAAGTGCTGTCATCCAGCTCCTCATTGCGTGTGTTGGCCCTGGGGGGAGAGTCGTGCCCGTCGCCGTGTCAGCTGAGCAGCTGGCGGCACGAGGACAACACAACCGACATCTACAATCTTTACGGCGTGACTGAGGTGTCCTGCTGGGCCTCCTGTTACAAAATCCCCCTGTCCCAGTCAGTGTCCTTCCTCGAGCAGGCGTGTGAATGTTGATTTAAAACCAGAAATAAGTTGCAGTAAAACCTGTGGTTGATTTCTGCTTCACTGCAGCCCAGTGTCCTCGGTGCCTCTGGGGACTCCTCTGAGGGACACGGTGGTGGAAGTAAGAGACGAACTCGGCTGCCTTGTGACAGAAGGTGAAGGACAGGTGTTCATAGGTGGGTAGCGGCCACGTGAGTCTCTCAAAGGTGATGCGCGTCACTGTCAATGATCCTGCATGCAGGTGGGGAGGGCAGGGTCTGCCTCCTGGAGCACGAGGACACGCTGGTCCCAGGAACGATGCGAGCTACTGGAGACTGGGTGAACGTTAAAAACGCACAGCTGTTCTACCTCGGACGGAAAGACAGGACCATTAAACGTCATGGGAAACGGGTGAACTTGGACGGCTTGCAGCAAGTGAGAGCTTCTTCTGTTTGGATCCGTTTTTTTATCCACTTGGATTTATTCAGTTTCAAAAGAAAACAACTGATGAATACACATTCAGATGCACACACAGAGCTGTGTGGTGGCTGGAGTCTAGGAGAGTTTCAAGGCTCGTGGGTGTGTAATCTGTCCCTCTGTTGCAGCTCACATTTATGTTCTTTATGACACAATGTGTCAGACCCTTTGCCTGCAGGCTGGGGACAGTGGTGAAGTGTGACAGTGGTGACAGTGGTGGACAGGCAGGGGACAGTGATGACCACTGCACGGTGGTGCAGTGGTCATCACTGTCCCCTCACAGCATGAAGGTTCCGGGTTCAAGCCCCGGCTGGAGCACGGGATCTTTCTGTGTGAGTCTCCATGTTCTCCCTGTTCCTGCTGGGTTCTCTCTGGTACTCCAGCTTCCTCCACAGTCCAAAGACATCAAGAGGGACCAGGTTAATCCAGACTCTAAATTGACCGTAGGTGTGGCTGTGAGAGCCAATGGTTGTCTGTCTCTATGTGTTGGTCCTGCCATGGACTGGTGACCTGTCCAGGGGGAACAAAGAAGAGAAAATGGATGGATGGAGTTGAAACATTTCTGTATTTCCATGAAAAGGCAAGGCAAGGCAATTTTATTTGTAGAGCCCGTTTTCACCACCAGTTTGTCTCAAAGGGCTTCACATGGCATCATAACAACTTCCTCTGCCCTTAGACCCTCACATCGACTGAGGAAAAACTCCATAGAAAACCCTTTTAACAGGGAAAAATCTGAGAAACCTCAAGTTGAGCAACAGAGGAGGATCCCTCACCAGGAGGGACAGACGTGCAGTCGATGTTGGTACAGACAAGAAAACAGTTTACAATACAAAAAAATAGGGAGCATCCCTGCTGTTGATGAGTATTTACAATATGAACTAACGTGTGTGTGTGTGTGTGTGTGTGTGTGTATACACATACATACATACATATAATATGTATATGTACCTTTTGTGTTGAGATTTTGGTGAGAATGTTGGTGTGATGCAACATTTTCCGTCTGTATCAGGGCTAAAAAGTTCACAAAATGATTTCTGAAATCCTTCAGTTGTCGTTTCATGTAAATGAGATCTTCAGATTATGTTGTGACATTCATTCTGAAGCAGATACCACCATATAATTCAGTCTAGACCAAGTAGAGCGACATCAGGATGTTTGGTGTGTTGCGTGTGTGTGTGATGGATGTGTTGTTGTTGTTCTCCAGCTCATTCTGAGGCTACCTGAGGTGGACGCCTGCGCTGTGTGCCTGCAAGAGGGCTGGCGCCTGCTTGCCTTTGTTGTGGCATCTGGATGCCAGGAAGCAGATCTGCCATCTGCACAGCTGCATGTGGAACAACCTGCCCCTGCTTCTGCTGAGCATCAGCAGCACAGCCTCCTGTCCTCGGTCCCAGCGCAGCAGGAGACGGCCAGTGGAGAGCTGAGTCGACTCATCCTGGAGCAGCTGTCTCTGCTGCTGCCCCCTTACAGTGTCCCAGACACACTGGTGCTCGTCCCAGCATTACCTCTGACTTCTCATGGTGGGCATCTCACACACACACACACACACACACACACACACACACACACACACACACACACACACAATTTGAGGAGGCCTAATGGTGTGCTTGCTGTCTACTTTGAATGTTGACAGGCAAAGTGGACGTGCAGGCTCTCATGAGAGTACACCTAAGTCAGAGACAGGGTTCAGCAGCCTCACGGGGAGATGTCACCCAACTCAAGCAAAGCCTACAAACTTTTTGGCAGGTTTGGCATTTTTTTAAAGAATTAGTTGTTTGTTGATGTACACTCACTTAACACTTTGAACATCTTGTCTTCAGGGAGCTTTAGGTCTTGCTGAAAATGCAGCCATTGACGAGGAATCCAACTTCCTCTTCAGCGGAGGAGATTCTCTGAAGGCACTTCGTCTCTGTGAAGACATCCTCACCGCCACGGGAGTGAGCTCACCTCAGCTTCTGGAGGTTATTCTTGATGGGACTTTCTTGGATGTTCTTTGCCACATTACCAAAGTGACGGTGCCACTAGAGAGCTGCCCGTTACCGCAGTCCGAGGCCAAGAAACGACAAGCTGAAGCTCTGACTGGGACGCTAGCAAAGAGGGAATGTCAGGAGCCCACAGCAGCCGCGAGGCCTCAGGTACCAGCTGGCAAAGTCCTCAGAAGAGCCGGTGAGGTGAGAGACATCAGACACGCAGAGACAAACAGCTTTCAGGCCGATGTGCTTGGAGGAAAACATCGGAGTGGTGATGCTGATGTGGAGTCCAGAGTCCTGGGACTCAGTGTGAGCTGGTCGTCAGACACAGGCAGATGTGTGGATGCCTCCCCGGTGCTTTTAGTACAAGAAGAACCAGGCGAGGCTAAAACAACAGTGTTCATCGGCTCCCACTCTCACAGGATGCAGGCTTTAGACCTGGACACCGGCAGCCTTCTGTGGGAGCGAGTCCTCGGGGGGAGAATCGAGGCGTCAGCCGCCGTGTCTCGCTGTGGGCGCCTCGTGGTTATAGGCCAGTATCAGCTCTTCTCTGAATGTCTTCTATTTGCTGAACGTGATGATGACGTTTGACTTCTCCAGGTTGCTACGACGGCTGTTTGTATTTCCTGTGTGCTGCGTCTGGAGAGACTCAGTGGACATTTGAGACCAGCGACGCCGTGAAGAGCTGCGCGGCTGTGGATGTTCACAGTGGTCTGGTGATGGTGGGATCACATGATGGCCACGTTTACGCCCTGAACCCAGAGGTGAGAGTGTTTGATGTGAACGGATCACCGGTAGAGATCAGTACGATGCGGTGGAGGCGATCAATCTATACTCCCAAAATAAGGAGAATCCCTGAAATCTACTACTTGGAATAAGACAAGGAAATGTGGATTTCTCATCACTGCTCTTGTGGAAAATCTCTGTTAAATGAAACACTGCAATATATAGTTTTCACACACCTAAATCAACTAATACACAACCAGTCCAAATTTAAATTAAACGAATCAAAATTAGATTTAAAATGACAAGATATTGAATTGTAGGATTTCCTACCAGGGACAGAGACCTCGTTCAAACCGCCACTCTGAGTCAGTTATTGTTTTGTCTGAACTAGATTGATGATAGACCACCTGGGCAACCAACACACCACATGAAACGCATTTGGAGTTGGTTTGAAATTGGATTCTAAAGGGATTTCTATCAATGTGTGTCAGTCTGGACACCCTGGAGACTCACATAGAATTTCTCCCACCCTGTTGTTATTCGCCGTTTAATTTGTTGAGAGGTTTCTGATGTCTGGACTCGACAGATCCGTTCTCATCCCTGTGAAATGCGGCATCAGTGGACAGAAGTCGCTGTGGCTTGAGAAGTAAATCTCATGTGCCTGCAGTCTGAACTTCTCTGCTAGAGAAGTTTGATGCAAAAAAGACAACGTTTGCCGAGGACTGGAATTCCTGCTGGATAGGAAGATCCTGAACCTCAGCTATTTGTTGACTTGTGATAGGGTTACGCTAACACTTCCCATCTACTACCCTTCATTGTGCTAAGCTAGCTAGCGGTCAGCTGGTCTCTCAAGGTCTCAGCCCCCTAATGCAGCACAGAGGAGAGAAGAGGAACTGTCCTCTTGTCTGGCTCTGAGGTGGACGGACGTCAAGAGAATTTCCCAAATAGTTGGTGTGATGCCATGGAAGTGTTGATTATATTAGAAATCTTTCACCCATTAAACAGTGAAACCCACAATGTAACTAGGCTTGAAGTTCTGAGAAAGCCTGGAAATGTGTGTTTTGATGTGTAGGCTCAGCGGTGTGTTTGGAAGCGCCACTGTGGGGGCGGGGCTGTGTTTTCCTCCCCGTACATCCACACCTCCCTCAGACAGCTGTACGTAGCAACACTGGGAGGTCACCTGCTGTGTCTTCATCCTGTGAGTCAGTAAAACAAAATTCTTTTGGCTACAAGTAACAAGTTTGTCACAGGCGATCCAACGTGTCCGTGTTTCTGGTTGTTCTCCCAGGACAGCGGCGACGTCCTGTGGTCGCTTCATAGAGACGTCCCGTTCTTTTCCTCACCAAACTGCCTCTCTGGCCGCGTGGTGATCGGCTCGGTGGATGGAAACATCTGCTGCTTCAGCGACGTGGGGAAACCGGTGAGAAGCAGAACGTAGTGCAGCACAGCGCTTCCCAGGAGCACGGACCCCTGCTGTGCTCCACTCTGGATGTGTGTGGGCTCCTGGTGTGTCCAGTGAAGCTGAAAACTCATTTTTCCATTTGCTGGTTACAGTTAAACTTAACACTTGACTTACGATGACAGTTAACTAAACTCCTCACAGCAGACGGTTGAACGTAACCTGCTGAGGCATGATTGGTCAGAACCACCTGGACTACAAACGACTACCACAACGAGACTTCTGCTGCTTCTGGTCGTGAATTCTAGTTCCTCGCTGATAAATTCCGCGTTTGTGTGCACACGCCTTTAGTTTGTTGGTCTGTGTGCAAATGTGACACGCACTCAGTGACATGCAGAGACGTTTGCTTCATCTCAGCCCTGGAAAGCACAGCAGGGACGACGCCCAGAGGCTCCCGTCACCGTGTCTTCCCATTCTGGGTGATTTCCAAAAATGAGCTTTGACAAACAAATGTTTGTGAGGAAGTTTAGTAAGAAAGATCATCTTTGCTAATGGAAACAAAGTTAATGATTGCTGAAGCAGCAAGTCAATCACTAGAATTTAAAAGCTAATGTTGCACTACACCACGGACACAGACGTCAACACATCTGGCTTTGCATAGAACAAATAATTAAAATGTCTTGATGTAGTGTGAACCACAGGCTTTGTCTCAGGAAATTAAGCAAAAACCTATTTTAAAAAGTCCCACTGGCTCTGAGTCGAGGGGAGCGGACGTTCAAGCACGCAAACCCGCACGTCTGAGGGCTCGTTCCTGAGCTGGTCGGGTGGCTACCGGCTCTCCTAGCAAATCCTGGAGCGCCAACTACTGTCTGTCATGACACCTGGCAGCAGTCACGATGTCAAGTACATAACCCATCTAGTTTTACACAACTACTTGGTAGCCATCGTTAAAATATTGCTGTAGTTTACTGCAGTTTAAATGTGTTGCGACTGACTTTTCTAAGGTTGTCAAATGAAAAAGCTGTTAACTGGCGAGGGAACATCTGGGATTTAAAGGGTGAAGGTTTGACGCAGGATTTAATGACCATTTTATTTATTTAAAGTGTAATTCACTGACAGCACGCATACTGATGATGCTTCGATCAACTTTTGTATTTACCACATTTGATGCAGGTGTTTACCTTCTTACACACCACTAACAGTTTTACCAAGCTGTTGTTAAAATTGGGCGTAAAATAGTGTTTCTCTTGATTTCCACTCAGCTGTGGCAGTTTCTTACAAATGGACCCGTCTTCTCGTCTCCATGCGCGACACCGGACCAGCGGAGGGTCCTGTGTGGATCACATGACGGGTGCCTGTACTGTTTGAACTGTGCCGACGGCTCTCTGGTTTGGAGTTTCCAGACCAGCGCCAAGGTGTACTCCAGTCCATGTGCCTTTGATGGCTCCACGGTAGGCAGCAAGGGGATTCTCGTGGCGCTGGCCTCCACCGATGGAACAGTCTACATCCTGGATGCTCAAAATGGACAAACGTTAGCCTCATGCACTCTTCCTGGAGAGCTGTTCTCCTCGCCGGTTGTGTATGAAAGCTCCATCGTAGTCGGCTGCCGCAATGATAACGTGTATTGTTTAAAGCTGATTGTTGAAGAGGGAGCGTGTATTTTCAAATAAACGCTGACGGCTTCCATTTGTGTCAAAGCGGGGAGGGAGTGTTGCTAGAGACAAGAAGGAAGCGCCACCAGTCAGATCAGACATCAGTATTTATTTTACATCATTCATAACATTTGATCCCTTTAAGAACGTCCTCATGAATATCTCTAAGTGGGACAAAAAAGTGCAAATAATACCAAACATTTTTTTTGTTACATGTAACACTGTGTACACTACACTATTGTGCACGACCAAAGTTAGAAACAAAATGACAAAGTGACTCAGGTCTCCTGACCGAAGCTTCGTTAACGCCTTCGACTTACATACAGTACATACTTACACATATACAGATCCTTCAGTGAGTGGCAGGAGATGAGAGTGCTGGAGGGCTTCTTAATAGAGGAGATGTTTACATGATGCATCACATTTACAAGGAAGTGATGACATTTGCCCACAAACACAAGTGTGTTACAGGAGGACGGCTACAAGAATTGTAGGTTACAGCAAGCAGGGAGCGAAAGCAAAAACTCCAAGTCACACAGCGGTGAGCATCAGCTGTAAATGCCCGGTAACGCCTCAGCACTGTGTTCAAGTGCGCCCACCTGTCTGGTTATGGCAGATTCTGTCGGAGTGGCTTCACTAACAGATTCTGATCACTACATAGTGGCAGATTCTCCAATAGCTCTGGCGGCTATCACAGTCATCACGGACACAGTTTTAATCTCAAGTGAGTAAAAAAAGAACAAAAAAGGCTTCTCTTTTTTTTTTTTTTTTGTACATGACAAACAAGGCTCAGAGATGTACAACATCATTTCAACACATATAAATCTGTTCCTTCACATAAATAATACCGAGGAGAGACTACGGCAGAGGAGATGCCAGTAACACTCAGGTCAGCTGTCACCAGGCCGCTTCAACGGGGTCACGTTGCGTAGTTCTTACTGGTAGCCCTTTAAAAAAAAAGATCCAGTCCGTCGCCCTCTCTTGTTGAAACACTGTCATAAGCTTCACATTGTGATAAGTGAGTTATTTATTTACAACCACGGTGACAAAATTGGCTCCAAAATTAATAACTGGGCTTGTTGGCTATTGCAATGGCCGGCCACGGCTGTGGCTTGTTCAGTATATCTGCGTCCTCTTGGTACTTGTGTGTTTGTATACAGTATGCGCATGCTCGCAGTAATTCTTTACATATATCTGTGCGATTGTATTGTAGTATGTGAATGTGAGTAGCACTTTAATATGATGATCGTACCAGCCAGTGGGGGGTTATGAGACGGTGAAGGGTTTCATAGATGTGGACTCTTGGTTGATGTGCAGGTCAGAGCCCGGTGTGAAGCTGTGGTGGGGGGGCTGCCGGGGATGTTACTTGATGATCTGAGGACAGTCACTCCAGGCTTTGGCCTTTCGCTTGGCCAGGGCGAGCCAGGCCGGCTCTGTGGACACCTGCGGAGAGTCACTGGTGGGGAAGCGCTTTGACACCTCCTTGACAGCAGGTGGCGATGGTGTCGAATCTGCAATCTCAACTGGGACAACAAACCAGGGACCAGAATGAGTCACAAACCCTTTCTAGTGAGATTTCAAGAGTAAAAGTGATGAAGCTGCGATGACATGCTGAGCCTCTAATGAGGAACAATTACTTTCATATTCAAATGTGGTTTTTTTCATCAGCTCTACGGTCTGGACTCAAATAAAAAAGATGAAAGTTGCATCTTGTAGCATTTAATCTATGTGACAGACGAAAGCAACAAAGTCCCACATTTTTAATCTAACGTGTTTGCTTTTTCGCTTGAAATATGACCCAAGTAATGAGTGACCAAAATGAGAACTTATAATTAATAAGTAATAGCAGCTCGACCTTTTTTGTGCATAATAACAAATTAAACATGATTGTGTCAGCATATATGAACGTATTTTCTCAGAGCAGAAATGGAAAAGCATCAATCGTAATGAGCAGTGATGCTTTGATCATCTAATCCATCATAAAGTGTCATAGTTTCTCAGAAAGTGGCATCCTGAATCAGCTCAAGTGTGCGATCTAATTTACCAGATGAAGAAATATGAATCAATAATCAAAGACCGATGAGAGCAATGATCAGCTTTGTCCCTGTGCATGCAGGCTCCTACCAGTGACAGAACTGGGTAAAGTGTTGGCTTTTTTCAGCTGCTCTCGCCGATCGAATCGTCCCAGGAGGCTGTCGGGTCTCTTGGGCTCCTCTGGGGTCTGAGGTTTAGAACCGGGACTGGTGCTCCCACTCCCTTTGCTCTCTGTGGGGCTTAACAGTGTAACCTGTGACGTTAAGAGAGGAAGAGACCTGTGAGAATGTGTGCATTCAAGAGGAGGAGCAGAACGCGTGCCAGCAGGTGTGGGGCACGTACACTGTCTCTCTCTCGTGCTTGTTTTTCAGCCAGCTTGGTTTCTCTTTGGCTCCGGCGTTCTTCTCGGTTCTGCTGCTGCTCCCTGAAGCCCTTCTGCTTCTGCAGCGCCAGCGTGATCCACAAGGGTCCAGCCTCCTTCTCCTGGACCTTTGCGCTGTCCAGCGAGTGCCTGCTCTGTAGTGATGGTTTTTCTGCAGGGGGGCATGGGTACATCTTAGGGGAGCGGGGTTTTGTTTGTAGCTAATGTGCTAGCAACAATACAATTCACAGTTGTCTGTATCAGTACCAAAAAGAAACTATACAACCTTTCTTTGCTGCTGAGAAATCGATCAATTTATTCAAGAAATTAAACCAACCTTCTCTGATGTTGAATACTGTTTCAACCAGCAGCAAGACAACTCAACTTGGACAGAGACAAATGAGTCATTTCCTGTCTACATGCTAAGCTAGCATGCTAAGTTAGCTGTAGCTTTAGATTTACAGCTAATGTACAGAAGTCAAGATTCAGCTGCCGTTACACAGTGAAACTGATGTTGTCCTGCAAGAGTTGAGCAACAGTTGTGTGTGTCATCATCCCCAAACATTTCCTCAGTGCCACACCAAGAGCTTGAGTTACTTGATCAGCACGAGTCACACTGACCTCTCTTGATGAGTTCGGACTTTCTGTCCCCCTTCTCTCTCCAGGGGATGTTAATGGAGGGGAAGAAGGACCTCTTCTCCTTGGGCTCCTCCTCCCCTTGGATCTGGCCTTGGCTGCTCCGGTGGAACTGGGCCACCGCTGATGGTTCTTCACTCCTGGCGGCCTGCTCCTGGCTGGATGAAACAGCGCCCCCTGTTCTCTGGGCCGGGGGATCGCCGGGAACCCCGTGAACTCGTTTAGGCAACGGTGATGGGGGAGGTGTTGGGACTGTTCCGCTAGGTTTGGGCGATGTGGCTGGTCTCCAGTAGAGCGACGGTTTGGAAAGCACCTTTTCACCTTCACTGTGTGCAGTAGGGCTGGTAGACTTACCTGATCTACCCCGAGGGACGGCGGGGGAGGCAGATGTGTGCAAGTACTTGCCAGCCGCACCCTCTTTCTGAGGTGAAGCGGGACTTGATTTGTCAGAAAAGACAGAGGAAGCATCAGAGTCTGGTTCGATGGGGGTGAGGGGGGAAGGGACACCGTCAAAGCTGTCACCGGCGCTGTAGCGTTTCTTCCTTTTTTCTGTCGACTGCTCGCTGTGAAAACGGAGAGAGTAGTTGGTCCTCCTCAGCTTAATGCCAAAAGGTGTGGGCTTATCCTCACTGTCCTGACCTCGCTCCTCTCCTTCCTGTCGGCCCTCAGACTCCTCTGTCTCACTCAGACCCCTACTCTTCATACTTAGCTCTTCAGGTTTGCCTCCAGGGCTGGGGACCAGGAAAGAGGGGAGGTCTTTGGCAAACATACATTCCTCTGACCCTCTTTCTACAATACGGACGGTTTTACTCGCCTTGTGCTGAGGTTTGCTGGTCGGAACTGGCGAGGCCGCAGTTGAACTATCAGAAGAAGCAGCATCCTCTCCTGCTTCTTTGTCATCTGCACCGAGCAACTCAGAGTTCCTGCTTGAATCTCCAAACTTCTTCTTGGCCGGGGTGATGGAGAACTTGGGGCTGGCAGACGTTGTCTTTCGGAGGTGTGTGTGGGAGAAAGGAGTCTGCTCTTCCCCAGGGGGCTGAGGTTGGACTCTGCCGGGGTCCAGATACTCGTCATACTTCCCCTCTTCTACTCCCTTGAATATCTTGGATCTAATAGTAGCCCACTCTGCCAGGATGGCTGCACTGGACTGGTCTGTAGAGAGCGAGGACTCGGTGAGGGATTTGGTTTTGCCAGACTTGCGATCCGGTGAAGTCTTGCTCTTGGTCTGGGGGGTTACCTGGGCCTTTCTATCCTCTCCCAGACCCAGCAGAGACTTACAGGCAGTGTCTTTGATCTGGTCCATGTTGACGGCTGTCCCACAGAGCTGGGCTCCGGTCACCAGGATTGCCGTATGGGGGACGTACGGAGACGTTGGCAGATTAGGGGATTCTGGACCCTCAGAAGAAGCCTTGGCAGCATGGCTGTGCTCAGCCACAGCGGCACCCTGGAGGCCAGAGGCCGGTGTAACTGGCGTCAGGTTGACCCTCTGGAACAAAATCTGTTTTTCTCCAGAGGAAACTTTGAAGGAGAAAGGCCTCTGTCTCTCCTCCATCTCTCTCCAGCGCAACTCCTCAGCTCTCCTCTTCCTCTCCTGTGGATCACAGCGTCCATCCTCTTCCTCTAATGACAGCCTCCTCTGCTCCTCATCCTTTCTCTCCATCTCCAGTAGCCTCTGCTTTTCTGCCTCCTCCTTTTGCTTTCTTTGCTCTTCCTCTTTTTGCTTCCTCTCAAGCTCCTGATGCCTCCGTAACTCCTCTTCCCTTGTCATTCTCTCCTCCTCCTCTCGCCTTCTCTGCTCTTCCAGTCGTCTTCGCTCCTCCTCCTGCTGCCGACGCACCTGCTCCTCTCGCATCTGCCTCTCCTCTTCCTTTTTCCGTTCCTCCTCCTCCTCCTCTTGCCGCCGCCTTCCTTCTTCTTCTCGGATCCTTTTCTCCTCTTCCTCCCGCCTCCTCTCAGCCTCCTCACGAAGCTTTCTCTCCTCCTGCTCTTTACAGATGCGCTCCTCCTCCTCTAGTTCCCTCAGCCTCCGCTCCTCAGCCCTCCTCCTCCTCTCCTCTTCCTCCTGTCTGAGCCTCTCTTCCTCCAGCTTCCTCTTCGTCACCTGTCTCTCCTCCTCATGCAGTCTCTGTTTCTTGAAACTCTCCCGGGCCTCCTCCACCGATGTCCTGCGCTGGTCATCTATCGAGATCTCAGCTGTTTCCAGGTCCTCTTGCAGAACGCCAGGAATAGAAACCTCTTGCAGGTCCTGGGGAGGCAGAGGCACGATTCGTTTCCGACAACAAAAGTTGGCAAGGAAACAAAGGATGAGAGCTCTGACTCACCTGGGTGAAGCGCCGGTGCTTGCGCGAGACCCTCTGATTTTTCGGCTTGACAGACAGTTTATGTTTGGCAGCGGTGTTGTCGAGGCGAGGGACTGACTGTGGGACGGCGTCCAGGTTGATGGACTCAATCGTACCAGTGGGTGGAAGAACTCTTTTGGACCTGGGGGACTTCACAGGGGTGCTGTGTGGTCCGGCTTGCTGGGCCTCCTGGACCTGCATTTTACACAAATTACAGTCTGAGAAGCTTCAAGATGACACCACATTATCATGAGAACAAAAGAGCAAACGTTACCTTTGGTTCTGGTCTTGCTGGCTCAGCTTCTACCTGCGCCATCACTTTAAGAGGGCTCCGGGGAGCCTCCTCCTCTTCTGAACTTCCCTCGTCTCCCTCACTCCTCCTCAGAGAGGGTGGCTTCTGCCCAAACTTGATACTTTGTGCAATCTGCCTCTGAGGGATCAACGAACCAACACGGTAAGTGTACAGACAGAGAGGAGCTAATCTGCAACTGAGTTTGTATTGCTACAAGGCACCACCTGCAGATTCCTAACTTTATCCGAGACGTTTTCCTGGGACATGGTGAGATCCAGCCCGGGGTCCTCCACCGACTCCCCGGGGATAAAGATGCTGTCGTGGGAGAGAGCTCGAGATCCAATTGGATTCAACTCCCTGCAGGAGAACAAGCGCTGCCTCAGTTTCGCAGCGTATCATTACTGTCAGTCTGTTATTCATTTATCATGAGTGGTGCTGCCCTGTCGCTCCATCAGTCACTTCACACAAAGACACGAATGTCCTCCTTACACACTCGCAGTTTCAGCACATCAATTAAAGGCTCAAATCATACCCAGGCATTTATGAGCTGTCAGAAGGGAGCCTCCCCCTTTTCCCAGTGACTGTATGACCACAACATGCTGCGTTGATGACCGTGTTGAACACTTTCATTTTACTGGGCGCGTGAAATCGGTCTCACCAGGCTGAATGTGATGCTTCCACATAACATTTGGGGTCCAGAACTCTGCACTTCACTTGGGGGTCCATTCATTTCTTGCGGAAACCTCTGCGGTCACTGACTCGCAGGATGAGTTCAATGAATTTTTTTAATATAAATTTGCTGTGGATTTCAGAGGTCATCAACGCTGTGCTGGCCAGCTACCCCTGAGCTAAAGAACAGCTCCCTGCAGTGTTCCAGGAGGATATTCTACATGTCCAGGTGTCGAAAAACAGATCATCACAAGCATGTCTACCGCCCTCATCCTCCGTGAACTGACCAAACAAAAGCAGACATCCATGTGTGGAAGCAGGGTGTGATGAGTCGGATTGTCTCGTTCTACAGATCAGGGACAAATGAAAGGAAAAACAGAATGAAGCGCCACTGCTGCATCGCGGTCTTACGTAGAGTCTACAAGTCTGGACTTGTAGGGATGGACACCCTTCTGCCTGTTCCCTTACAAAGGCGGTTACACAAAACGTCCCAAACGTGTTGACCTGGATGAAGATCTGCTGACATGCGGTAGGTAAGCAACGGCAGCATCCGCGTCCTCAGTGCCTCAGCGCTGCTTCAGGGTTTCACCATGATTTGTCACCAGTTTCTAGGTGGCAGGACTTTGTAAACTCTCTAAACGCGAACACTAAAATATCAATATGTGGTTAAAGCAAGGATAAGCTTAGTTTTGTTCCGTTTCCCTGAAACGCTCCATGAAATGTGAAGCTCCATGTGTCAGCCTACCTCAGACTCTGACTGGGCTCCTCATCATCAGACACAACTCCATTGCACACTTCTCCAGTAGAGAAACTGGCCTTCAGCTCTGCTCCATCAAAGCCTCCTTTCGCCTCCCTCTTCTTCTTCTTCCCGAACAGTCGTCTGAAGGGCTGGAATTTGCCCTGCCGCCTTCTCTTCTCTGCTGGCAAAGAAAACAGATGATAACTGCTGCTCCATGCAATCAGATCATCAATCTTTATATCGCGCCCTCAGGCTGGAGAACAAGCAAGACGGTGCCTGTGGGCGTGGCTTTGTATGTGTGCCTGTGGGTAAGATAATGAAATGCAATTGATCGAGTCGAAGGAAAATAAATCAAAATAGCAGATGGAATGAGAAGAAAACCTTGGCTCTTTTATTCATACTTACTCATCTTTACAGGAAGCATAACAGACAAACACAAAAACAAGGGAGCACCCACAGCCAAAGCAGCTCAAAAAACAATGGCGACCAAACCCTTTCATGACTGACTGAAAGAAAGGAAAGCGTGACAAGCCAGCGTGACCCCGTGGCTGTCCAGGTGGGTTAAGACTCCAGGTCAGACATGTCCCTCACACCAGGCCTGAGCTCAAACATGTGAGCAATCTTTTGATGGATAACAACCCTCCAAGTTACTCACTATCTGATTAGAAACAAGCCTCCATTGCTACTTAACGACACGCATCACAACTAATCAGGCTCTCGCTTTCCTGACCCATTAGTGCCAGTTCTGCCAAATTATAACAATAAACTCTCTGATAAGCAGAAAGCTGTATGGGGATGGTTGGCTTGTGCAATAAAACATCCGTTGTAAAAGACAACATTGTGAAAGTAACTTTGGACTTTTGGTCGGCAGCTTTCTTTGTCTCTGAAAGGAAAGCTAAACTTTCCCATGCGTCAAAGGCAAAAATCACCTCAATTGTCTTCTCAGGGCCCCAAAGAGGAGTTCTGTGTGCAGGACAAACGTGTCTCTGTGGTAAATTTAAAAACTGTTAGAGTGAAGTTTCCCGGCGGGTGTGTATCTCAGCACTGCTGCGTCTGCCTGTGTGAGTCTGCTGATGAGTTTTGTTTTAGTCTGACTCGTCGTTTGTCTGGGGACCAGCGGAGCTCCACTGGATGAACTACGTGGGTGAGGTTACCGGGCTACCAGGCTACTCTACACCACTGTGTACTGCAGAAGACGTCCTCGGGGCTCGGCCAGTATCGCTTTCAGAGCTATTAGTAGCAACTGGTGTGGGATTTCACTAATCTACCATCATGGGAGATGAGACACAAAACTTCCCCATGTAGATCCTCAGCATGGAAGTGTGAGAGAAGCTTCATTCACCCACCAAAACTGCTCAAAATATATTTGTAAATGATTAAAAGGATTTCGATTTCCAGTGGCCACAACTTAAGGTCACTGGAAACTGAGAAATAATTCCACTTCAAAATCATGAGAAGGGATTTTTTTGGTTTTTGTTTTGTTGTTTTAATTTTTGAAAGAACGCAAAGCCGAGACGGTTGATGCAAGCAATTTCTGAACGTGTCCCAAGGTTTGTTGATGACTTACAAGCCGTCTGTCTGTACAACAGAAGCATTGGAACAGACGATCTTACTGAGACCCCTCCCTCCGAAATATTATTTGGAGTTGTCCTCACTGCGGGAAGTCAAACGTTGCATCACGGAGGCCAGAGGGCCCTCGGTAGAGGAAGACAGAACAACACGACCCTTCAAAGTGTCTGTCTTTCCTTCAAGAAAAAGTGCAAAGAGAGCAAAGATGTCAGTGAGGAGAGTTTCCCTCAAAAAGCTGCAGGAAGTTGTATAATCCATGGTCTTCTTTTGTTAATGGCCTTTCCTGGCCCAGATGATGCAATACATGACTCCCCTCAGTGAAATATTGTGAAAGTGAAGTTTCAGGTGCTGCGTTATCCATTCAAACACTGCTGTGATACACATACAGAATCTTTGCATCCACCCTCGTTTCTATTGCTGCAAAACTACTGAGTTCTCAACGCAGCTCTGAAATTTGCTTTATTTTTGCCCCCATTTAAAGGAGAAAAGAAAGATGGGATCAAACACTGGAGATACGGGGAGTAACGTTTGACCAGGACTGTATTTACCCTACGGTTCTTATCACCAGACACGCCCCTCCATTTGTGTTGTTCTGCTTTGATTGCGGGTTTAGAACAGCGAGATCACTCCTCTTCTTGTTTTGAATTTGTTAGTTTACACGAAATAAACCTGAGACTACATCTGGACGTAACGTAGCTCAGTCAAACCAATGAGAAGATTAATGTGACAACAAATGTGTTGATCTGCTTTCCTGCCAGGAGCGATGCAACAAATAATCACAAGGTGTTCACCGTTTACAGGCCCGCACAGTAAATATGAAGCTACAATCAGCAGCTGGTTATCTCTGACTAGCATAGCGCCTGGAAACAGGAGCGAGTTTAGTTCTGGCCATCAGAAAAAATAAACACTTCAATAGCAGCTGTTAAATTAATTAAGAATAATACATAAAAGAAGTACATGGCTATATTGACCAAATCAAATATTTGAGATGAAATATTCAAGGAGTAAATAAGTCCATCCATCCACCCATTTTCTACACTGCTTATCTGTAATGGGTGGCGGGGGGGTGGAGCCTATCCCAGCTGACATTGGGTGAGAGGCGGGGTTCACCCTGGACGGGTCACCAGTCCGTCACAAGGCCATCAGGAGCAATTAGGGGTTCAGTATCTTGCTCAAGGACACTTGGACATGGTCACCGGGGGAAGTGAGGATCGAACCAGCGACCCTTTGGTTGCTGGACGGCCACTCCAGCTTTGAGCCACGCCACGGAATGAATAAGTAAAATGAGGAAATAATTTTGAAAAATTGAAAGAAAATGGAAACCTTGAATTAATAACTGCCTATGTTTACTTTTCAAACACAATTTGCTGCATTTAATTCCATATTAGTTCATTCGTTGGTTCATTGATTTTATTTGGCACTTTCAGTTTTCTACATTTTATCGAGGTATAATATTTTCTTCCAGGCTTGGCAATCAAGGCCCTCAGACATCCAGGTTAAGCTATGCAAAGCTAAGCTAAGCTAAGCTAAGCTAAACAGTAACAGTTACATTTACCATACAGCCAAGCGTTTGACTTGTTTTCTGCCTCTTTTTCTGGGGTTGTTTCGTCCCTTTTTGAACTACTCTGAATTTAGATTGTAGACACTCACATTTGCATCAAGATCCTAATGTTTTGTCAGAAGCACTGGGAGTGGAATAATCTCACTCGATAGAAGCATCGTTATGTAACTGCTTTTTATATTTGACTCTAGCTATCAACGGCTTTGCTCAACACCTGTCAATCATGGTCAAAATCATGTTTGTGTATTTCCCCAGAGCGCTGATGAATTTGATAGCATGCTCAATATTCTGTCAGCGGTAGTATAGAGCGACACTGATGTTTGCTCTCTCTGCAGCATACTCTCCTCACGTCAGGCCCATCCTGCGCCTCTACTCCGGTTCAAAGCCCATAATGTACTGCCTTTGGCATGCTCACACACTCATGCGTGAAACAAGACAGGACACACTTCAGCAGCATATAAGATTCTGCAGCAGCACTCCACACGGCACCCATCCCACCCTACTTTTGCTTCCTGTTTACTTGCAGTTGCGTGTTCGACCCCTGGAACTCTGGACTCAGACTCCTGCTGGCGTCTCTTTCTTGCCATCTGAACAGGGCATGTTTTGCATCTGGTGAAAGTGAACCACGTAGCTCGGGGCAGAGGAAACCACTCTCCAAATATGAAGATGAATTGCACAACCCCTGAAACAGCTGCTCACCTTCCTGATAAAAACAGTTAGCACAGTCACTATGGGTGTGTAATTATCCAATAAATTAATAGATTTCAAGGTCAGAGTTTAACAACCTCCCGCTTGAGATCAAGAAAAGAAGACAGATGCAATCAGCAGCTGATTAGCTTCGTGCAGTAAACAGGCTGAACCTTCTACATCTCACTATTTCCACTTCTATATCTGGACATATACATCTGTAGCGCCAAGCCAAATGAGAAACTACCAAATCACCTTTAGCGGCGCCTTCCCTCAGAACCAAGCTAGCTGTTTTTGCACTTGTTTGCGGACTTTGTGCGACGCTAACGCTAACAGAAAATGATTCATTTTAATACTTTAAATTAAGTAAATTACAAGTCAAAAACCATGTGCAAATATATATGTTAATGGAACTTTGAGGGACAAAACTGTCCTATTTGCAGTTTACAAAAGTGTAAAAGAAGCACAACAGTTTAGAATCTCACACTGCTAATTTTCTTCCTCCAGCCTGTTGGTTCATGATGTCGATGGGTCCGAAGTGAAGGCTCCTGGGATATTAATACAAAACCTAAACTATCCGCCAAGAGCATTTTTTTTAAAGTATAACTCAATTAAAAGATATAATTATAAGCTGATTATAGTTTAACTTCCCTATAAATTTTTCAGCATAATCCAACTATTTCTGGTAAGAAGTAATGCTAACCTAACAGCTAGGCTAAGCAGTTCCCTCCTCTAGCATAAGCAGGTTTACCAAAACGATGCTGTAATACTGGATTTTAGGTGTCTAACTATGCTGACTGCTCAATTTGTGGATCCAAAATGCGACATGCAATTGTTACGAATGCCCCCCCCCCCCTCTAGGACACGACAGATTTAAGTGGCGCTGTGGGCTACGCTGTCTCGATGCGCCCTGGTGGAATCTTCAACCTGCTTAGAGGGATCAAATCAAGGCTAATGAAGTAGGAGCTGAAGGAAGTTGGAAATATGAACACAGCACACGAGGAAGAGAAAATCTCCTCCACCACACCATGCAGATCTTGAAGAGACAGTGAAAGGGGGCCAGGGCTTCTCAGCGCTGACGCACTGTCTCTTTAAGAGCACTGGAAAAGCACTCATTTTTTCCTATTTACCTGGGCCTTTGGATTCGGTTACCTCTAAATGAATGTCATGCTTAGTTTCCGTGGCGTCTGTTGCCATGGTCACTGCACGCCTTGGCTGTGGTGAGAGAAGAAGGGAGCACACATGGGGATGCTGTTATCTGCTTTACTGCAGCTCGAAAAGGAACTTTAATTGTGGGAGGAGGAGAGACAATGATGGTGCATCAGGGATGGAGTGCTGAGCGTTCACTGTGCTCCAGCTGCAGCTCCACACGTCTCTCTTTTCTTTTGCTCTCTGACAACTCTAGCTTGATCATCAAAACACTCAGCTCTGCTAGCTCTTGCAGAATGGTTCTTGCTGATTCGCTTGTCTTGGACTCCATAAAGCCTGTGCTGTTATAGCGAGATGAGCCCTCTGAGGCCGCTCTTGTCAGTGCTCTACAAACATCCTAGGAGATAATACACAGCTGAGTGGTTGGGGGATGCAGGTAGAACTGTCAGTCTGACCCTGTAGCAGTGGAGATTAACACTCTGTCAGCTTGCTCTAATTATTACAGCTTCCCAGGCAGAATCACATCACCACAGAGAACCACATCTGATGCAGCTCTCATAAAAAGACCAGCGAACAGCAGACGGCTTCTTGAACTCTGTGTCCTCGCTCCAAACACTCAACACCTGACTGCAGCCCGCCGAGCCAGAGGTTTTCTGATGCGCTGCAGAAACGTGTGAAACCACAATCCCCGTTGCCAGCGGAGAGAAACGCCACAGAGTGTGAGACAGCACGGAGAGAGCCGGAGAGGCGCCGGCTGTCTCCAGTGGGATCAGCATGCTGTGGGCTTCCTTCCTGAGGGTGAACGAGCCCGACAGACTCTCTCAGAAATGTCTGGCCCAGAAAGACTCTTTGTCCTGCCCGACTCTGGCCAGCACAGAACAAGGAGCGAGCAAGCATGTTTGGTAGTGTGAACACAAACAGAGAGCGTGGCGAAGAGAGAGAGAGAGAGAGAGCGAGAGAGAGAGACTGGATGCTGTGTTGTCTGCTGGTGATAAGAGGGATTTTGTGAACCTCTATTTTTCATTGCGTGATTTCTTTTTTTTTTTTTTATTACATGTTGACTTTCCTTGGCTGCCAGTAAAGTTAAACAAGTGTCTGTCTGATAAATGGGCTGTGTGTGTGTGTGTGTGTGTGTGTGTGTGTGTGTGAGTGTGTGCGTGCGTGCGTGTGTGCGCTGTTGAGTGTTTGTTGGCCTATTGCTGCTGAGGACAGACGGGAGAGCAGAGCTAGAGATGAGATGAGAGAAGCACGAGGAGCAGCCATGTGCTCTACAGAAGCAGAGAAATGCCTTTGACAAGGGTACAGCTGCATCATAGTATGGCAGGGGCGTAACGCCATGCTGCGTTGCAGCGCTATCGAACATCCCAGCAGCTCAACATCATTTGATGGTGACACGGCTCTGCACCAGAGCAGGCGAGACAACTGCCAGAGTCCGATGGCATGACTGTAGTGTAGTAGCGGAGTTGTCTAGGTGCCACAGCCACCGGCACAGGTAGCTTGCTGACAAAGCAGACAGACGAGAGTGGTGGAGCCGTGCAACAGTTTACCTATTTCAGTTGCACAGCTCGAGATCGCTGCGCACCACTGCAGTAAAACCTTAGGGAACATCGATCTGCTCTTTTGCACAAAGCTTGTTTTACCCAGATGAACGTCTCCGCTGCCTCCGCTGTGGCTTTGAGAGAAAATGGTGAAGAAAAAAAATACAACAGAAGAAAGATAAAAACAGGTTTGGGTTTTGCATCATGTGCTGTCATGAGGAACGTGACGGAGGGATGGAGGGTGACATGGGGAGGGTGGATGAGAGGGCGTTTGATTAAGAAAGCTGGATCAATACTTCTTCATGGCCATCAAGAACTCTGAGTGTCCCTGATTCCGGCTTTAGGCCGAGGGCTCAGAGGGAAAATGACGTCTGGCCAACGCCATCGTTCTCTACGGACTCTTCTCTGAAGTTTGAACAGCCCCTGGTTTCCATGACAACATGTGCAGCAGCCGAAGCCAGAGGAAACAGACACACCACAGAATCAACTCACACACCCGACTCTTATCACTACAAACAGACTGAAATAGTTCCCCTGGCACACACCTCCCTCGGCTCAAACGCCGCTCCCCGTCGCTCGTGTTGTGCTTGTCGTAACAGCAGCAGAAAGACCTGCCTCGAGTGCTGGCTCACGTGTACCAGCAAAGTGAGGGAGTATCCAAGCGCACTGGTGGTTTTCGCTCTCTGCCAGTCAAACAATGCTGAGTGGCACCGACACCCTGCAGTGGTCCGTGAAGTCGAACTGATGGCCTCCACGACTGTTCGTGAACGTGATGAGAGGATTTGTGGCGTGAAAGAAGAGGAGTGAACTTGGCTTTCACGTTTTCCACTGTGGGTGGTCCTGCGCGCTCCAGGACGTCCCACATATGAAAATATTCATTCACGATGCAGCAACAAGAAGAAAAACCCTGAGAAACACTCGTTCTTCAGGCTTGTCAGCACTTCTGGATGATAGATACTGGTAGAAGCATCCTTTCATCCACAGCTCAGTAGAGATTAGCACACTGGCTTCCCTGCTGCAGTACCAATCATTTTATGTTAATCAATCAACTGATGGTAAACTTTGTTCTTTAAATTTCAGCACACATTCACACTTTCACTCCCTTCTGGAACTGCTGTTCGCACTGGAGCTCCCGCCGCCGTGAGGAGCAGCCAACTCGCTTCTCCTCAGCACATCGCACGAAAAACCAAACAACGAGGACCTACGAGTCCCCAGACACGCTCGTCGCAGATATGGAAGTATTAGCACGGCAAACAAAATCATCAATCACGGACAACAGATGTTTGTCGCTGGCCAAAATGAACACGTTTCCGGTATAATGACGATACTCATAACTGAAACATACCGCTTCTTTCATCCTCATGAAGAGAGGATCCAGTACCGGGACGGGGTTCTCCATCAGCTCTTATTCTAGTTCCCACCTGGTGCAGTTGTGTGAGCTCCTGCGTGTTTTTCCAGCATGCTGACGTGTCATAAAAATACTGGCTTCGTGAAGCATTTTGATGCCACCAGGAACAGACTGCACCTGGATGTCCCTGCCAGATTGAGATATTTCACCTGCACCTACAAATACGAGCCTCTAGGCGCTTCTGGAGGAGGTCCAGGATCTTCTAGATCAGGAAGATCCATCCTCTGGAGATCATGAATGTGCATAAAATTTCACGGTAATCCTTCTTCTGTTGTGAGCGTGATTAAAAACCCGTTTGGGAACCGACACTAGTAGACATGAGTGCGTTACAGGACAAACACGAGCCTTCGAGAAGTAACACCTCTGTGAATGATACAGAGATCATGTAGCTTTTAATGTCCACAAGATGCATGTGGAGAAACAATGGATTTCAGAGTGACACGCAACCTGTATCACATGACCACGATCACATTTTCCACACCGTGGTTGACCAGTGTCACAACAGCGGGCCTCCCAAACACAAACGCTCCGCCTCGTTGATACACCAGAATGTCCTGCTGCACTTCACTACCCTGCGGGACACGAGTGTGGGGAGCAGCGGTAACTACACCGACAGAATGAACGCACACCCTAGTTAGAGTTGACCTACGAGCTCAGCGCACCGGGGATCTACTCACAGCTCTCCTCTGAATCAAGACTTCCTCCTGAGACGCCGTGTGTGCGAGGATCTACGGGAGTGTGGCTGCTCCACCTGCCTGCTGTCGCTGTGGAACTGGGGCATTACCTGGAGTCAGGTGTCAGACGCAGGGCTGGCTCAGCTGCATGTGTGTGTGTGTGTGTGTGTGTGTGTGGGCGTGCTGCAGAGTTACGCCATCCCTCGGTCTTCTCATATCGATGAAATTTTGATTGGCCTTCTAAGGAGCAGTCAGCGGGATGAAAAGCGCGCAGATGCGTGTTGGAGGGGAGCACATGTGCGGTCAGCTGGTGTGTCGGTGGGGATCGGGCCAGCGCGAGCGCCAGGAGAGGAGAGACTCTGTCTGTTAGTGCTGCTGTGCTGAGGAGGCACAAAGTGACACTTTGTTTGGCCGCCAGACAGCGCCGATGCGGGAGAACAGAGCGGCATTCATCATTTCATCTGGCTGACGCTCACAAAGGCCTCCGTTGTGGGTTAACAGTAACGCCGTATGCACCAGTGTCATCACACTGGCTTGTTATATGTTGTGCCTCAACTTCTCATACATGTCAGAATCATCCCGTAACCGTCATACGTGACCACCGGCTGCCTCTCCTGAAACTACACTCAGGTACCCTCAACCCTGAATAACTGGATGACGTCCTCATTTTAAGGTTCTGGTGGAATTAATAAGCCAGTATGTCACAATAATGTTACTGTGTGAGGAGGCCAGCTCCTCCTCCTCCCCACGTTTGGCAGGATCACACTGCAGTCATACAGGGGAAATGAGGGGGCTAAACAACCAGCGGAGGCAGCCGATTCTACTACGTTACCCAGAACCCCCAGCAAAGCACCACAAGCATCCTCTAACTAATACATATTCACACGCACACTCAAACCAGAGAGTGTGACACGGGATCCGCCGCCCTCAGAGGCGCAGGAGCAGCCGCCGCCACCGCCACACTTGACAGCCACTTAACCACTCAATGTCTTCATGGGATCGACCACAACAAGTGGACGCTTGAATATGCGGACTTCTTTTTTCTTTCGCTTGCATAACAAAAGTGCAACCATCTTCACGTTCTTGCTGATGTTTCACAAGTTAATGGATGGTAAGGATGACCTCACTTGTGCACAAGACCCAACGCAGCGAGGAAACACTTTGATCAGATCAATGGGCCTCATTCATAAAATCTTTGTATCGTCCACTTGTTCCCACACACCAGGCCACCATTTTTAACCCTCAATTTGCACTCAATTGTTACCATCGTTTAAAAAAGACTCACAATATCTGTCTGGAGACGGACTCACAATCAGGCTCTGCTTCCTGCCTTTAAGTCTAAATCGGGGGTTAAATAACACACATGCATGTCAGGACACATTTCATGAATGAGGCCTGACGTTCTTTTTCAACAACATATTTGATTCGTATCTCCAGAGTTACTCCTTCCCCGTCTTGTTGGCTCTGACGGTTCCATGGGCGCAGAACCGCGACAATCAAATGCACTTCAAACAAACTGAAGCCCACGAGTCAGTGTTTCTCTGTCCTGCCCTGATTGTGCTCAACGCCGCACAGTTTCACGTGAGGTCACACCAGGAGGCAGGACACGGATACACGGAGTTACTGGAACTGTACGCCGCAATGTGAGGTGATGTCCTGTGTTACATGACAGCAGGTTCATGGTCCAGGGACAAGCTACTGAAGAGAATCCGGATCAGAACGTCCTCCCGATATTCCCGATCTAATATCCCAGCTCAGGAGACCAGCTGGCGCTCTCACGCCTCCCAGGACACCAGCACTTGTCTCCATTTGGACATCGAGAACATACAAACCGGTCAAACCATCGTTTACTGTGCAGCGTCTGAGAATCCGCCTCCACGCCGGGCCTCCAGCTGCAGGACCCCATCCAGCAGTCCCAGTGACTAACCGGCTTTACAGGGTTCCTTCTGCAAAAACCCCGGCGCCGAACAGCTTCTACGTCCTGATCTAACGAAACCACACACAACAACAACCTCAAAATAATAACTCCACCCATCCGTCACACTCAGAGCTGGCAACAGCCTCCTCAGCACCGGCATGAGCCTCCAGTCAGAAGCCTGTCTAGGAGGATTCCATCTCTGTGACAAGGCCAGGGCCCCCCACGCCTGCTGGACCCTCTGGTACTTGGTCTGAGAGGCGGCGTGGTGAAAGAACCACATCAGCACCGCCCGGAGGCTCGGATCGATATGAAATCTTAATGGCAGATTAGTGGGCGGGCGGGCGGCGCGCGGGGATTACAGGCTATTAATTGCAGACTAAAAAAAAAAAAAAAGGCGCACGGAGAACAAAGAATCTGGCCTTTCGCTGCTCTCTCTCCTGTGTGTTCTCACACACGCGACATCGCGGCGATGGCGTGGATACATCGGCGTGGTTTCACTGGTTTGAAACCATTAAAGAAACAACAACAGCGATTCATTACGATTTAGCCAATTGACACCGGCGTCAGGGCGTTCAAACCTGGATGAAAACGCAAGTCCCGGCCCATTTTACAGCGCGCACGCCACACACACACACACACACACACACACACACACACACACACACACACCTGCGAGGGATGGAGCGCGGGTCAATGAGAGATGAGATGCGGTGACAAGGTCATCAACGTCGTCAACATGGACGAACGCCACAGCGAGAACGAAACGTTAGAGAGGAAGAACATGTCCGCACCTGTTCTGTCTCCACGCGAGTCTTCCTCCTCCTCCTCCGCCTCCTCCTCCTCCCGGTCAGAGCTGACGGAGCCCGCGGCGCCTCCGACCCTTTTGTGTTGCTGATGCTGCTGCTGCTGCTGGTGCCCGACAGGGAGACGCACGGCACGCACGCACGGACGGACGGCCAGCCCCGCACCGCTGCACGCGTGCCAGATGGAGACGGGAGGAGGGAGGGTGTGGCAGAGAGAGAGAAAGAGAGAGAGAGAGAGAGAGAGAGAGAGAGAGTCACGGTGCGAGCACGTTACAGTAACGTCAGCTCGCGCGTTCCTCAAGTGAGCGGGGAGATGCTGATTGGATCGACGTCACCGCCCCTGTGGATGCTAATGCTACTAGCATGTCGTCTGGAGCTGTATAAGCTAACCTGACTACTGGGGGCTAAGTTAGCATAGCCTTTAGCTACCATACTTGTGTTCAGTACCACCGGCCACTGTATATTATACATTGTATTGTGGTACATTTTATGTAATTATACCTTAAAAGTATTTATATAAAGTTAAGCTTACGAGTTTACATTGTCATTGAATTGTGTTTGTCAAGGTATCTCAACCTTTTCTTCTTCAGGGCCTAACTATTCACACTTGTAAAGGCCTGATTTAAATTATTTTTAATCAATGCTAGTCTAATAACCTACTTGGAGTTTGTTATCAGTGGAGATTGAAGTGTCTTTTGTCAAATGGAAGTCAGGCTCCTCCACATACTGGGCTTCTGGCTCCCTGTTGTTCCTCGTTCCAAAGTTATTTACTGTCATCAGTATTTTATCTACACACAAAAGGAATGTTTTCCAGTGAAACTGTAGCAGTCTGTTGCTATTTCCTCTTCAGTAACGTTCACATTATTGGCCACACCACACCTGATCAATTCCGTTTATGTAGCACAAATTGATGAAATGGCGTGAAGATTTTTAGAATAAATAATAGATTATTTTAATATTTGTGTTGTCTTTCTATGGACTGGACATGTATTATATTTTCATATTTATTGACTTTATATTCTGTTAAAATAAAATCCCTCACAAATAGTGAGCTTCACTTCAAACTCATTTCCTGGCCCTCTAGAGGGCACTCATGGCCCACCTATGGGCTGCAGCCCAGTGGTTGAGAAACACTAATTTACAACTCAATAAAAGAAGGTTGGACAATTATTTTCCCAGGGGAGCGACATGAGGAACCCAGAACATTGCCAGAAGCCACGTAGCATTTTATCACGCTTTACAAAAAAAAAAGTTTAAAAATGTAAAGATTAAATTATACTGAGCCCTTAAATATATTATTCAGTATTTATAATAATGAAATGACATCCACCAACATCTTGTAAAGGAAGGAATCTGTGCCAACACTGTAGTTAGATACTGAACAGGTCTCTGCAACAGCGAGTATGAGAGCAGGAGTACTTCTCTCTGTTTATTGGAGAACTCTGTCCCTGTCACGGAACATGGCAGCATGTGACCTCAGCGTTGTCTTACATAACATATTAGTGTATCACTAAATATGACAAGAGAATGCTGATAGTGGGCAGCAGCTGGTCGTGGAGGACGCTGACGCTCAACGCTCGCTGCCCGCCGCCGCTGGAGCCCAGCAGACCCGCAGCCTTGATTTGAACCTGCTCACAGCTTTTAAGTGCTAACTTTTCCATCAGGCTGAGATCGAGCGACCGTGACGGCGGACGGAGCTGGTAGAAATATGCATTTCTGCTAGTTTCCGCTTCTCAAACCTGTATTTTAAAAGCATTAATGGTTTTTATTGCTTTGACTGCAGAAAGGAGTCTGTCTGCACCTATTCACTCACACCTTTGGGTGCTCGGCGGTTGGCTACTGCCGTGACTGGGTATCCAGGCCTACCTGGCGGGCCCTCCAGAACAGAGCCCAGGTGCGAGGGACCAATGCGGCACAGAGGAAATAGTTGGATTTGTGTCTTCTTGCTTGGTTCCTGGAGAGAATGGACAACAACACGAAAATGACGACGTCAGACCCTTTTTTCCATGACGAAAATGAGACTAAGACGAACGTCACCATCGCCCTGTGAAGACTAAAATGTGACCAAAGTGTATACATTTTCGTCTGACTAAATTGTTAGTGGGTGGACGATCAGAGTTTAAAAATATGCTGGGTTTTTTCCCCCGCCAAGTATAACAAGCGTGCAATGTCAATCAAGAGCTCAAACATCAGAATGGAGCCAGCTGTAGCTGTTGGTCCTCATGGTCACGCCCCCATCATCAGTACACACGCACTAAAAGCCTCTCTCTCGCGCGCGCACACACACACACACACACACACACACAGTCTGGGCCTGTCTGCAACACACCTGGATGCTTTAACCAATAACAGCAGCTAAAGCCAACATGGAGGACTTGTGGTCGTTCATATAAGTCAAGTGTGCTTTTATTTTTTGCTTAATCCTATTTTATTGTGATACAATACTCCTATTGTGGGCCAGTGTGTTGTCTGCTTCTGCAACAAAAGAATAACAGTAAAAGGTAGAGAAAGAAAAAGAGGGGAAAACTCACCTTTGAAGGTGGATCAGTTTCAGTGCTTCATTCTATCACTGTAGTGGCCTCTTAAGTACACACACATGTATCTTTATTTATAGGTATCTCTGATATTTGACTAAAACCTTTGCGTTTTCGTTGACTAAAACTTGACTAAAACTATCAAGGATAGAAATGACTAACATGTGACTAAAACTAAGAAGCATTTAGTCCAAAAGACTGAGACTAAAACTACATCTAAAATGCCTGCCAAAAACAACACTGGAATATAAATCACATTTTTAGTTCTAAATCAACCATTAACCTTCTAAAGGTTCAGTAAACACAGTGATATTTACTTCAACAACAATCCCTCCTGGCGTTGGCTGCAGCTCCTTGGATCCATGTTCCTCACCTCTGATGAAGAACATGTTCTCCTTCACTCTCTCACCTTCTCCATGCTTGTGGTTACGAGCTCTTTTAATGCGTCTTCACCTTCATTCTTAGTCGTTTTCTTTAACTCCAATCTGTCTGCTGACGTCATAGCCCACATCGGTTCTCTTCTGTCCCCCTTGCAACTTTAGTCCAGGATGGAAGGAGTGCGAGAATATCGCCATCTAGTGGTTGCTGTCGATACTGCACCAGGCCGTCATCCGTAAATCAAGGTTCTTGGCACCGGGGTGTTTCTCAGCCACTGGGGGGCCGCACACCATCCATCCATTCATCCATCCATCCATCCATTTTCTTCGGTTTATCCTGTTAAGGGTCGAGGGGGTGGAGCCTATCCCAGAAACCTTCAGGTGAGAGGCGGGGTTCACTCTGGACGGGTCACCAGGGCCAACACATAGAGACAGACAACCATTGGCTCTCCCAGCCACGCCTACGGTCAATTTAGAGTCTGGATTAACCTGGTCCCTCTTGATGTCTTTGGACTGTGGAGGAAGCTGGAGTACCAGAGAGAACCCAGCAGGAACAGGGAGAACATGGAGACTCCACACAGAAAGACCCACGAACCCACAACCTTCTTGCTGGGGGGCCACAGTGAGGACCCCCTGCTCCACCGGGGCTGCACACATTTTTGAATAATGTTGCTGTTGAGTTGAAAATGAATCTAAAACACGATGAAATTTAAACGTTGAAACCGTGTAAAGCTGATAAAAAAAGACAACATTAAATTACCGAGTCTATCGACTGATTCTGGGGGACCTTCTCTTCAACACGGAGCCATGAGAAGAACAGTGTCTCTGACGTAGAGACCAGATCTCTCGCCTCTCGCTGCTCTGGGTCGTTCAGCTTCCCACTCGTGAAGACGTTTTCACTGACGTCAATTAATGTCAGCAGCAGCTCTGCAGAACAAGATGTCTACATTGATCAGGAACCGACCCGTCCTCACTTCAGCCTGACCAACGATCCAGGTTCTGGCCTGAGAGTCATTTTAAAGCCAATCCAAACATTTGAACATGATCCCCCACCCTGAAGTTATGTCAATGTCATTAATCCCGTTTCTTAATCTAGTGTGAAACAAAGGGGAATAATGAGGAGCTAAAAGTAAAACTTTCTTTGTGGGGTGTTACAGAGTTTTTCTTCTTCAACAGAAAGCTGCAACTCCAGCGGAGCAGCAGGGCTGGCAGGCAGCTGCAGGACCATATGTGGAGGAACCCAAGAGTCCACAACCGCATGAGTGAAGGCATCCACAGGCCGCGCTAGCAGAGGCCATTGTGACGTTTCCTTTCAGGGAAACTCAGGTGTAATTAATGATGTTAATTGTGGCATTTAGTTGCAGTGGGCTGGTGGAATGGAATCGACTCCAGCCAGGAATGTTCGGGTGTGAGTGCAGTATCGTGTCCCACTTAAGTTGCTCTAGCAGACGGGTGGAGGAGCCGGTGCTGCAACCGAGGCAGCTTTAGAACATCCCTGTGTGTGGTTTTATCCCCACCTAGTGGCAGCCTGCGGAACTACACCTGGCATCTACAGCTACGCGTCTGACGCGCGTCACCTGCGGTGACCAACCTCCGGAGCGGGAGCTGCATTATCACCGCTGGTAGATGAGGACACGGTCCTCCGTTGCTCAACTAAACTAGATTTGGCATCGTTTTGGAGAAGTTCATGGTCCCGTTGTGAGCGCCTGAGCTTGAACTGGAGCATGAACGGAGCTCCAGTCGGTCACAAACATGGGTTCCAGTCGCTTCGGAATGCAAATCATAACCAGGCTGCTGTTAGTTATGGAATAATCTTCTTTAGACGAACAGGCCTCTCTGCCCCACTGCTTTGTCTTAGTGCAGTAGAATTATTAACTGTGATATATATATATATATATATATATATATATATATATATATATATATATATATATATATATATATATATATCTATATATCGTGAACTACTTCCTCCTATTCTTGAGTGTTTGATCCGAGTTGTGATGATGAAAGGTTTGGTTTTCCACGGTCGAGTTCAGGAGCGGCGGGTTTGGTGCGACACGTTTCTCAACGTGTGCTTGTTTTGATGTTTCTTCAGCCGTTATGGTGAGAAACAAAGCCTTTCTAGGAAAGTTATGACACATGGAGTTCTCTCAAGAATAAATATGTTGGTTAGGAATCACGACATGTGAAAATCCACTGTGAGCTGGCAGGGATTCAGAAACCCTCCGGTATCTGAGAGCTGAACTCACCTCCAGTAACCTGACATGTCACTGGCTGGTGTGGACCAACAGTCCCGGGGGCGAGCGGAGGATTACTGCAAGAACCTGGCATTTGTTCCATGTTTATGCTAATAGGCTTTACCAGCAGTCCCAGCACCGTCACGGTCGTCGATGAAGCAGCTGGTCAGACTTCCAGTCCCAGCGCCTCCATCTGCAGGTCATTACGGCAAACTTCATTTGACCTTCGCGTGAGAACTCATAGATTCTCACCTCATGTACCGGTAAACGTGAGCGGGCTGGGGTGAGGTCACTGCCGGCCGCCGCCCCGCCAGAGATGTGAACTCATGAGTGTGAGGAAGGGTGAGTCAGGCTGCGGCTGCTGCTGGCCCACGCAGGCAGGTGCTGGCATGGAGGAACACGGCTGGATGCTGGCTGAGAGTTCCTACAGCAGGCTGCGCCTTTCCAGACCTGAAACTGCAGCAAACTGGCTGGCAAAGTGTGCGTGCATGTTGCTGTCCAGGTGAGTATCCGGGGAGCAGGTCTCATGAAGGAGGAGGCGTTAACTTCATGGAGGGAACATAACCAGGAGGAAACCTGTGTCCCAGCTTCATCCCGCAGCACGGACGGGCCGCGTCCCAGTCAGGTTAAATGTTTGAATATCTGTAGAATGGAAAATAATAAAAATGAAAAATAAAAATATCTTTAATTACTTAGAAACATATTGTCATCACGACAAAACCGTGGCATTAAAAGTGTGCAAATTCTGTTTATCAACGCCTATTTCATATTTTTGATCAGGAATTATTTTGGTAAACAAAATAGATGCTTATGTATGTTCTATTTTTGTTTGTTTATTGGAGTTGTTTTGCGTGGAGTGATATAAGTGTGTGCACATGGGACTCGGGCCCAGAAGAATGAAGTCACAGTAAATACATAAATATATTTTATAACACTGTGTGTCGGGTCCACTCCTATGGAGAGTGATGGAGAGCTGCAGTGCTGTGGCTTGTTGTTGTCCATTTTAGATGCAGGCTGATTTTATCCTATTCGTGTAGAGAGATTACAGTGCCAGCAGTAACTGGACCGAGCACTTTTTTTGACCGTATCAGGCTTTTATTTTGAAATATTTGCCTGTAAACTTCTTTAGCTTAGCATTTGTTCTCTCTGTACCCTGTGAAGAACATCGGGCTGAAGAACATCAGCAGTTCAGCATACTCAAACTCATTCCTGGAGGCTTTGTCTCTGTAAATATGTTATAATCAAAGAAATCCGAGAGGGAGGTTTTTATTTTGACAGTTCACACAGGAAGTGTAGTAACAGCTGTGCTAACGTGCCCATAAAGTTAACTATGGGGACGTGGTAGGTGATTGAAGTAGTTTTCCCTCACACCGTAGTATGCTTCCACCTTCCAAACCCTGGTAAGATTCGAGCAGGCCAGCCGGACAGACATGCTCCCTCGCAGGCAGGAGTCCTCGGCGAGGAGGACCGGAGGGGCGCGCAACAGCTCCGGTATGAACTTTCGGACGACGGTGAGTTCGGTGTCCGCGCGCCGCAGCTCCGCCGTGCTGCCGTCGGTGCTAACCTTCCTGGTGATTGTAGCCTCCGGAGGCCTGCTGCTCATGATAGAGAAAGGAATGCTCAACAGCATGGAGACCCCGCCGCCTCGGGGGGACGGCAAGCGGCTGGACTTTCTCCGGCAGGCGGGGAAACAACGCCGGGCCGCGGACGAGGAGTCCCAGGTAGGGAGCCTCTTCCAGAGATGAGGGAGAAGAATTCTACAACATCCAGTGGGGGACTTTTTATGGAGAATAATTAGTTATTATTCAAATAAGTCTAAATGGGAATGTGTTTTTTTTTTGTTCAGCTCTTACATCATTAGGAATTACATTTAAAATAACTGACAAAAGACGAACTGAAAACATGAACAGATGATTTGAAAGTGTAACGTGACGATGGGGAAAAAAGTGGAATTTAAAATGCAAAAACTGAGACGTTCAATTTCATCTTTCTACTTTAAACAGTTAAGGTTTATCATATCATCCAGTCTGCTTTTTCCTTTTCCATGGTTTAGTTCCCGCCTGTGTGTACCTTGTAGCTAAGTATAATATTAATCTTGAAAGCTGAAGTAAGACCAAGGACCTCCAGGGGCGTCGCTGCCATCTGGGCTCTGATGTGGAGGTGGGAGGTTCAACCATCAGCCACCAGGCCTCACTCCTCCCGTCAGCGTCTCAACGTCCTGTGCCGTTCAGTATTTGAGTTTAGATCCTTAAAGCCTTGTTGGATCAGACGGCGAATTAACTTCTATAAAGTTGGTTCTCTCCAAAAAGAAACACACTGGCTCCCACATTTCCCATCATGCACCATGGCTTTTTCATTGACTCTGGCGAACCAATAGACCCACGCTTCCAGTTGTCAGCTTCCTCAGAGCCACTCAAGATCATCCTGAAGTCTCGTTAATGTCGCCTGTCTTTGTTGTCACACTCAGATTCTCCATGAGATCCGGAACCGCACCATCAGAGCCATGTGCAGTCAGAACATGCCCCGCAGTATCTGGTCCCTGACTCCCCCGCAGAGGAAGACCCTGCTGCAGCACATCCTGGTCAACGATGAGTACCACTTCCTCTACTGCTACGTCCCCAAAGTGGCCTGCTCCAACTGGAAGAGGGTGCTGAAGGTTCTGAGCGGGGCCCTGGAGAACGTCAACGTCAACATCAAGATGGACCACCGCAGCGACCTGCAGTTTCTGTCCTCTCTGAAGCCGGATGAGATCCGCTACCGCCTCAAGCATTACTTCAAGTTCATGTTCGTGCGGGAGCCAATGGAGCGGCTGCTTTCTGCGTACAGGAACAAGTTTGGAGAGATCGAGTCCTACCAGAGGAAGTACGGCGCTGAGATCATCAAGCGCTACAGGAAGGGTTACAATAAGAACGCGGTAGTCAAGGGAGATGATGTCACCTTTGCGGAATTCGTGCGTTACTTGCTGGACGAGGACGTGGAGAGGATGAACGAGCACTGGATGCCGGTGTACAACCTGTGCCAACCTTGTGCTGTGTCTTATGACTTTATCGGTTCCTACGAGTATCTGGAAAGCGACGCGGAGACCGTCCTCCAGCGAATCGGAGCGCCTCCTCACGTTCACTTTCCAGAGAGGCAGACGTGGTACAAGCCGGTCACCACGGAGACGTTACACTACTACCTGTGCAGCCTACCGCAGAAGCTACTGAGGGAACTGCTGCCCAAGTACATTCTAGACTTTTCCCTCTTCATGTATCCCCTCCCCAACACAACCACTCAGCACTGCCGGCATTAAATCCCGTCGAGTATTAGAGATGATTGTTTTTTAAAATAGAATCATTTGTATTTTTTTTATTACCTCTGACAAGTAATAATAATTTGATAGCTGTTACCAGGGTACCGGGGAAAGTTCTGTTAGTATTCAAAAGTTGGAGAATTTCCATGGGAATAAACTGCTACATTTTGGGGGTGATTCACACTAACATTGTCATATATGTCACATATAAATACACACATTTTGTATTCTCATAAGCAGATATGCAGGCAAACATTTGTAACTTTGGGAGTAACTCATAAATTGAGTTCCTTTCCTGTTTAACTACAAGATGTGAATAATCGGAGAGAGTGAGATGGAAGAATCCACAGTAAAGTTACTACAAATTACTCCAAAATGTAAGTATCATCCCGGTTAATTCCCCATTTATTCCTGTATATTAACATTGGTTCCTATGTAAAGTTTCCAACTATTCTGATGCTTTAATTGATTTGGGAAATTTCCAGGAAACTTTCCACCCCAGTGCAACTCCAGCTGTCACATATTGGTACTTGACGTCTGCAAGAGACGGAACAACGACCACTAAAGCTTGAAGTCAGTTACAGACTGTGTAAGACAAAGGTTACTGAGATGTACAACATGGTGGCATGCAGTGTTACTGGAAGTGGATGTGTGTTACCGTGGTTGCAAAGCCAAATTTGTATTTTGCTGCTGTTTCTTCCAGACTTGTAGACGATAAAGGGTTAAACACCATACACTCAGCAGGCTGTGGACTTTAAATCAATTCCATGTCACAGCCTCACATTCCCTTCTGTCGGCCATCTTTTCTTCACCCTGCTTACGATAATAAACCTGATTCTTTTAAAAGGTGGTGTGTCTGCTGACATGATATACACGAATGCACTTTGTTTTGCTTTGTTACCAAAATAATTTAATAGTTTAAACAACATTTAAAAACAGGTTATCAGCCATAATACACGGAAGGACAGTGTGAACGCAACACTTCCCTCTGGGTGATAGTTGCCAGGAAACAATCTGACGCTCAATGCAGAGTCATGAGTTGGTCACTGACCCTGTTATGCTCTCAGAGAGTGGACAGAGTAACAGAGTGAGAAGTGAGAAGCTGACATACTTGAAGAGGTAAGCATGAGTGCCCATGTTAGCAGCAGCAGCGTCACCAGACCGAGCCTGGCTCTGCCTCTGTTCCTCAGGATGGACAGACAGCAGTTACTCAGGGTTTCATGTGCAGCCTGGCCTCTCCATCGTGTAAATACAGTGAAAGCTATGATGGAGTGTGGTAGAAGCGAGCCCCTCTATTCCTGAGTTGCGGAGCTGACGATCACCTCTGATGCTGAAAATAAAACTTCACTTTGTCCGTTTACACACAAGAAAGTTCTGAACAGGAACGAGAGGTCCCATTGCTCTCTGAACTCTCACCATCTCACCCGCCAGTCGGGATGGAACAATCGTGTCAGTTTGAAGAGGTGTTCCTCTTACGCAACCACAAAACAAAAGAGTCAAAACTACTTTGCCATGTTAGTTTCCAGAAACTTCAGTCTACTGACTCGGCAGTGGAGCGTTCAGGCGTTCGCAGTACGGAGTGTTCATGGGACACATGATGAGACCCGGCAGAGACGCTGAGGGGAGACGAGCTCCGCTGGGACAAGAGGGACACACCCTGTCTTCTCCTCTCCTGAATGGCCCTTTCACTGCAACAAGAGACAACCTTTTCACTGTGGATCAAGCAAAAAAACAAAAACAAAACAAAAAACCACATCTGTAGCAATGTACTACGTACTGCTTTAAAAACATGCAAACCTCTCTCAGGTTTCAGTGCACTGACTGTCAATATTTGCTTCTCTTAGTTTTATACAACAAACTAAACATCTCTGGGTTTTGGACAGCAGGTCAGTCCATGCAGGACAGATGTTGAGGTCCCCCTGGACTCTGGGACGATACACTATCAACTGTATGGTTGTGAAAATGCTCAGCAGGTTAGCTGACCGTTCAAAGCGTTCCGTGGTCAACTGTCTCCTCAGGACGTCCATCTCCGTGTGCAGCTGGGAGACTTTGCCCCGGAGGTTGGTTACCTCCCTTGTATGTTCTGCACTGGAGGGGATAAACACAAACCAACCATCCAAAATCAGCCATTTACACTAAAGATGCTAACATAAAAACCAGCCGACTGCTGTGAATGCGTCTTACATCTTGCTGTCGGCCAGGGCGAGCCTGTCACGTAGGACCTTCAACTCCGACTCCTTCTCGCTGGCTGTCAGGTGGATTTGGAACTCCTTCTGCCGGTTGGAGGACAGCAGTGTCTCGAGGTTGCGTAGCGTCAACCTTTCACTAGCCAGCTGCTTCTTGAGCAGCTCTGCTTCTGACCGCACATCCTCCAGTTCTCCTGTCACCCTCTCCAGGTCCATGCTCTTGGCGGTGAGCTGGCGTGCCATCAGTTCCTTGCCCGAGTCCAGTTTGACACAGAGTTCCCTGACTGAGGCCAGGTCGGCCAGCAGAGCGGCCTTCTCCTCCCCGGCTTTACCAAGCTCCACCTCAGTCTTGGACAATTCACGCACCAGCGATGACACTTGTGCCTCATAAGCCTTCAAGGCTTGAACGCACTTGGAAACACAAACATTTCATTTCTCTTTAATCAAAATGTTCAATAAAATCACAAATGGGACCATCCACATTTTTACCAGTACACGTCCATGACTTTTCAACACTTAGCAGAAAAAATTTCCTGACTAAAAATTCTCTGAAAAGTCAATTTACACATGGAAAATGACCTAGAAAATCCTTGCCAAAGTTTACTAATTAAAATGATTTACTTGTGATTTGATAAAACATGACAGTGAATCAGTACTGACAAAACAAGATTTTTCTCAGCGGTACCATAAAATCCAATGTTCAGGTATTTGTGAAGCAAATGTCCATAATGTTTCCTTTTTTTTTTTTTTTTTTAAAGAAAAGCTTTTTCAAAAGCCTTTTCAGGCCTGAAAATTGCCATAACTTTCCAGGTTTTTCATGACCATGTGAACCCTGCTGATGCGTTTCTCCACTGCCCTACCTGCTGCATTTCCTGCTCCTGGTGGCTGACGGCGTCCCGCAGGCGCCTGCGTTCAGAGTCTGAAGAAAGAAGCTCCAGGCGGATGGAGTTATTGAGGTCTTCGGCCTGCTGCAATTTCTGCTCCCGGTCCTCCCTCTCAATGTGGGCCATTCGAAAGCGCTCCAGCAGGTCCCTGTTCTCCTGCTCCTGTGGACCGACACCTCACAGTCAGCTGGCAGACCCGGTGGAACCCTGACTGGTGTTTTACTGACAGTGTTGCAAAGCTCAAAGGCAGAGGGTAGCAGAGGGAGGTGGACTCTCTCTCCACTTCATGCACCATCTGCTATCCGAGTGAACAGCAGGGTTCTTGCCTTTGAGGCCATCAGTTTCTCCATCCTAGATACTTCGCTGATGTACGAGTGGACCCTCAGTTTTAGCTCATCCCCCTTGTGCAAAGCCTCTTCCATCTCTGCATGTACAGCCTAGACAGAAACATGAGAGCACTTTTGAAAACGGTCCAGAACTACGCGTCGGAGGAAAAGCACTCGACTGAGGTTGATGACTGACTTGGTTCTCTCTGGTCATTGTGGCCAGGTCGTCCTGCAGCCTCCTGTTCTCTCGGGTTGTTATGTCCTTCTCTCTTTTGAGTCCCACCAGCTCCTCCTGAGAGGCATCCAGCTGTTTCCTGAGGCTGGCGATCTCCCTCTCACGGCTATGTAGCGCCCCCTGCATCTGACTGCAAGGACACACCACACAAGTCACATCAGCTTATCAAGCGCGTCATCGTTACGGTGGCGGTTCAGTGGGCCGAGCGGACCCTGAAATACTCACGCTAGCGATCTTTCCATATTTGTGATAGTGAGTCTCACGTCTTCAAGGGTCTTTTCCTGCCAAAGTACGGTGCTGCATTAGTGTCCCGCATTTCAGATGAACAAAGAACTTGTCCATAGTTTGGGGTGGTATGACTTCACCTAACACCTGACTGGGCAGAGCTTCACAGTAACTCTTTGCTACCTTAACGCTTAGCTCCTTCTGGAGAACAACCAGCTGTTCGGTCTTGTGATCCACATCATCTTGCAGACCATCTTTCTCCTTATCCAGCGCAGTGATGGACATCTGAAGACCAGACACTTCCTGCTTGTGCCTGGAAATCTGCTGACTCAGCTCCCCTAGGGAGACAAACCACACAAAGGAAACAAACAAGTTACAGACGCACAAAAAGAACTGCAGCAGTCCTTGAAGCCCACAAATATTCACCAATTCTCTCCTCCAGTTTTTCAATCTGCTCGTGAGCAGCATGCAGGTCGCTCATCTTCAGCGACAGCCTGTGCTGGACGTCAGACAGAGACTGCTCCATCTGCTCCTGAAGCAGCCTTTAGACGCACAGAGGAAACTTTATCAGCCGCCTGACCAACGAGTGACAAATATAGAATTCAGCACCAACATCATGGATGAGAAGAAAAGGGTGTTACCATCACATTATGTAATAATTCCCATTTTTCTGCAGCAGAGTGAGGCGATACATGGATATGAGGGTATCGTTACACGTCTCAGTGTAGTTATTTGAACACAGACCTGAGAGCACTGCACTCTGCCCCCTGGTGTGCTGCCTTCTCTGTCTCCTGAGCCAGTTCAGCAGTGCGGGCCTTCAGCTCCTGCTCCACCATCTGCAGGCTCTCCTTCAGCAGGGTGGCCTGGGAATGCAGGTCCAGTCGCTCCTGCTCCAGCTACAGCAGCACACCAAGGACACCGGGTCACAGGTGAAGCAGCCATTAGAGACACAATAACTTTGTACAACGATGTTACAGATTCGGAATCGATTCACAAGTGTCTCAAATCCCTTTTCTCTAATCACCAACATGACCTTGACGGAAAGACAAAAGGTGGCGTTCAGCTCAGGATGCACCCAGATCTGGATAAGATTTCAGATGAGCAGAGATGACACCCAAACACAATTTTTAAAATGTCCAGAAAATCCCAGTATCAATAACTGTGAACAGAAAGCGATACACTGCTTGTCGCTGCGTGACGATGGACACAACCCTGGCCAGCACGTTCACAAACATGAACCAGAGGGAGGGAGGGAGGGATTGCTGCAGATTCTTCAATGTCCAACAGTGAAAGGCTGGCAGAGGTGGCGTCCAGAGAGTTCATTAAAACTGAGTTTTAAAATCAAAAAACAACAAGGACAATGAAAATAAAGTTAAGTCAAGGCCACGTCCACTTCTGGTTTACTGGAAACAGATAACACCGTCGCACACTTCATCACTTCTCTCAGCTGACAGTGACTTATCTTGCAGTTCATCTTCATAAAAGCAGAAGTCACAAGCTTTTTTTTCCTTCTTAATCTAATCTATCATCTACATTTGTGAGATGAGCATGGAGCACATCATCAGAGACTAGCACTAGCAGAGCTGCAGACACCATCAGCCACAAACAAGAGCAGCTGTTCAATGCTGCTGCTGCAGTAGACAACTTGGTCCAACTCTGAAGAGGGCGGGAAGTAACTCCATCACAACCAGTGCTCCACATACTGGATGTAGACTCCACCCTTTTGTCTGATTAATCTGACTGCTTGAAAGGCAGACGTGGAAGTTTCACGCCCTCGTGTGCATGCAGGAGCGAGCTGAGTCAGTAATTCAGGATATCTTACGCTCTCAACAGTTTTCTCCAGGTCAAGAATCCTCATCTCCACTTCCTGCCTGTATGCCAGAGATGAAGTCTGGATTACCTGTAAAACATGTGGATCCAAGTAAGGAAACTCCCTGACAGTACGAAGACATGACAGTACGAAGACAAATAAACAGAGACACTCACAAATTCAATTGCAAATTCAAAACACTGGCTGAATTAGCAATTATCCAATAAAAGTCCGTCTGCCAGTCTTTATGTCACGTGGTATTGTAACGTTCACCAATTCATGGTCTAGATGATGCAGAGTAATGACGTGCACCAGAGCAGCTATTTCACTGCAACCAACCTGTAATCTCTCCATCAGCGCGTCTCTTTCCTTTTCCGCCTGCCTGACTTCCTCCCTGACTTTCGAGAGGTCAGCTGACATGTCTGTGCGCCGGGCCTCCTTTAACTCCTCTTGTGCCTGAGTTAGCAAGAGCATTTGTCATGTTATAGAACAGCACAAGCAGCTGGAGTTACATTGTTCCCGCCACGCACCTGTAGAAACTGGTTTCTGAAGCGGTCTCTCTCAGCAGTGAGGGCACTCAGTGAGTTCTCCAGCTCCATCCTGGTCTCCTCAAACTGCACCTCAAGAGCTTTATACTCTTCTTTTTGTCTTAACAAAGCTGCCTGCTCCATTGCTACCACACTTCCCTAAAATTTGGAGGAAATTATAAACTTTGTGCCTCGATTTTATGACAAATGCCTATCAGAAGATATTAACTGAGTCTTCTCGTACCTGGACTACTCTGGACCCAGGAACCCTGCCAGGACTGAGACTGGGGCTTGAATCCAGGCCGCCAGCCCCTTTGGCTCGTTTGTATTGTTCAGCCTCGTGGCGATAGTAATCCCTCTCCTCCTCCAGACTCTTGACATAAGCATCCAGGCGTGATGGCGAGCGTTCCCGTCCACAAACCCCATATTTCATGCGCATGGCCTCCAACTCCAGCACCAGGTCTTTTTCTAGACAACAGCATCATTCATTCATCAGTGACATCACTACAATAAAACTGCTAAAAGTACTAGAGCGGCACGATAAAACTGTCACGTCATCAGTATCTGCAGGTATTTTATAACTGCCCCGTTTCAATGAAGTCCCTTTGTCTTCTACAGACTAAAAGTAACATCCTTAGGCTAATAATTTATTTTATCACTCTTTCCTTAACCTCACATATGTATGTATGTGTGTGTGTGTGTGTATATTTGTTTTAATTCTTTATATTTCAGAATGGTCAAAATGTGATAATCTAAACTTTTTTATAGCACAGATTATACAGACATTACATTTTGCCATATCAGCCAAATTGGACTCAACGGTTGATGGATATCAAACGCATTCATACCGGCTGCCATCATTTTCTCCATTTTTTCCTGCAGCCTCTTTTTCTCCTCCTCCAGGAAATTCACCAGTCCCTCCATTTTCACGTTCTGCTCTTTGAGCTCAGCCATCTGATCTCTCAGGTGATCCTCCTCAAAGTCCCTGCCGGACTGCTCCTGAATGACCAAAGCCCGAGAGGAACCACGACATTACTTTTTTAAATGAAGGAAATCTGCACAACGTGACAAACTGGTGTAAATGAATGTACTGCAATGAATTACACTTTCCATGTTGAACAAATACTGTGGGTAGCATCCACCGCACATACCTGTCTAAGTTTTGTAATAATATCATTCAAGTCTTCAATGGTTTTCTGTTTCCTTTGAATTTCTTTCTGGAAAGGAAAAGGGGACTTTTTCGTTATTTTTGGCAGAACTTGGGATGTGCTTGTAAATGTACTTCATTTGATGTTTTCTTATATTCTCACTTTAGCTTCTTGCAATTCCAGGTCTGCAGTTTCCAACACCTGCTCTCTATCCATCTCCAGCTTCTTGGCGAGGTCGTCTATATGTGTCAGCTCCTCACACAGCTCGTGGTTCTTTAACGAGAGACTGGCCATCTCGCTGGTGGCGTCCTTCTTCTTCTGCTGTAGTTCTTCAACCCTCTGCTCCAGTCTGCTGTTGGTCTCCTGCAAGTGCTCGATCTGTGCACCACAATTCAATCGTCAGTAAGCAGTGGAGAGGGCAGTGACTGTGGGTTTCATGCAGAGCGACAGTTGTTCAAGTCTCATTAAGTTCATTTACTCTCTTGGGGTGTGAACACAGATCAATTAAGATGCGGATCAAAACAATCAGACTGAAACCTCCTTGACGAGGTGGTCTCTGATGCAGTGTATCTGCACGCTTTGTGCATGTCAAAATGGTGGTGAGCTTGTGGAATGGATGAGATGATGAATTTACTGTCAAGTCAGTTTTATTTCTACAGCGCCAAATCCCAACAAATGTGATCTCCTGACTCTTTCCAAGTAGAGCAGGTCCAGCACCTCAATCCTCCAATGAACCTCCACCCAACAATTCTCCATCAGCAGCACATCCTGCAACAGCAGCCACCAAAACCTTCCTTTTAACAGGCAGGAACATGGAGCAGATCCAGGATCAGTGGGGACGGAGGTCTGCCTTGACTGGTTGGGGGGAAAGAGAGAAGGAGAGCAGGGCAGAAACAAAGACAGATAATGGAGGACAACAGATATGCAGAAGGAAAGAGTGGGACAGAGATAAAGAGAGAGAGACTGATGGACAGACGGGGACGTGAGCAGGTGGAGCTACGGGTGGCAGCTTGAGCCTCTTCAGCTCTGTAGCCTCCTCCAGCAGCATCTGGGACGCAGGGAGCCCGAAGGCTCCGGAAAAGAAGACGAGTTAGTAACACGTACTGTATGAGTATAGGAGGAGGAGAGAGAAGCCCAGTGCACCATGGGAGATCCCCAGCAGTCTGAGCCTATAGCAGCAGATCTAAGGGCCAGCCTAAGCAGTCCTGACTATAAGTCTGATCAACAAGGAAGGTCTTAAGTCTGCTCTTAAACCTAGAGAGGGGGTCAGGGTCCTGGACTGAAACTGGGAGATGGTTCCACAAGAGGGGAGCCTGATAGCTGAAGGCTCTGGCTCCATTCTACTGTTAGAACTCTAAGAACCAGCAGGAACCCTGTATCCTGGGAGTGAAGGGTTCTAGCTGGATCATAGGGGACTAGGAGCTCTGTCAGGGATGAAGGAGCCTGACTGTTGAGGACTTTGATGGTAGAAGAAGAATTTTGAATTCTATTCTGAATTTGACAGGGAGCCATGCAGAGAGGCAGTCCAGGAGAGACCTGGTCTCTGCTACCAGTTCTTAGTCAACATGCGGGCAACAGCGTTCTGGACCAGCTGGAGAGTCTTTAGGGACCTACTGGTCCAGCCTGGTAGGAGGGAGTTGCAGAAATCCAGCCAGGAAAATTTCTGCATCCTTTTGAGCCAGGATGTGTCTGATCTTAGCGATGTTATGTAAATGAAAGAAAGCAGTCCTGGAGATTTGTTTAATGTGGGAGTTAAAGGACAGATCCCGATCTTAGAGAACTCCTAGGTTCCTTATGGTAGTGCTGGGGACCAGGGTGATGCCTCCAGGGTACCTGTCTCATCAGACAGGGTGTTCCAAAGGTGTTTTGGGCCCAGCACAATAACTTCAGTTTTGTCAGAGTTTAATAAAAGGAAATTATGGGTCATCCAAGTTTTTATTTCCTTGTCACTTAACAAGAGACTCAGTTTATTTCTATTACTCATTCATTGCAGTTTCATGTAAGGGTAACTTAAATGAAATAAAGTAAAAGTAATGAGCATTAAAAAAATCCATCCATCCATTGTCTTCCGCTTATTCCTATTAAGGGTCGCAGGGGGGTGGAGCCTATCCCAGTGGATACGAGCGAGAGGCGGGGTTCACCCTGGACAGGTCGCCAGTCCATCACAGGGCCAACACATGTAGACAGACAACCATTCACACTCAGTCACACCTACAGTCAATTTAGAGAATCAATCAGCCTCGTCCCCAATCGCATGTCTTAAGAAGCGAGTACCAGAGAGAACCCATGCAGGCACAGTGTTGAATGCTGTGATTGTTTGTGCTCTCAGCTGATCTGGTTGCCTGGAGACAGGGCGTGGTTGTCACTTACCAGGTGTAGCAAATCAATAAATGACCGCTTGCCCTGCTCATTCGTGTGTGTGCATGCCGGTCAACCTTAACAGATGGCTGTGTCTACTTTTTCCTCCATCAGTTTAACATTTTAGTCGGTGCTCCAGCCCTTTTTATGATGGCAGCTCCAACACACAGGGAGAACACGCAGACTCCACACAGAAAGACCCCGTGCCCGAGCCGGGGCTCGGACCTACAATCTTCTTGCTGTGAGGCGACAGTGCTGACCACTGCACCACCGTGTCGCCGCATTAAAAATGGATTTAACAAATTGTTGGACAATTTTTCTACAGCACATGACTCTTATGAACTATTCCCATTCTATACTAGTTTTTGTTCTATAATATTTCTTTTTGAACACATTTAGAAATTAAAAAGATCAATCAATCAAGGCACTGCTGGAGTCACAGTGCAAATTCTTGTCTCACCGTCAGATTCTTGATGGGTGTTTAAGTTTAACATGAAGTTAAAAGGAAGAAGTCTGAGGCTGGTTGTGGTAAAGGCGAGGTCATGTGTCCGTAGCCTAGTTTGTGCAAAGTGCGACGTTAGCTTCATAATTCCAACGACTGCATCCTGAAGGTGAGCTGAACAAACATGGAAGTCACATGGATTTGTTTGATTTTCTGCAAAAATCCAGTTTTTAAGGCAGCACGGTGGTGCAGTGGTCCTCACTGTGGCCTCACAGCAAGAAGCTTCCGGGTTTGAGTCCCGGCTCGGGCGCGGGATCTTTCTGTGTGAGTCTCCATGTTCTCCCTGTTCCTGTGTGGGTTCTCTCTGGTACTCCAGCTTCCTCCCACAGTCCAAAGACATCAAGAGGGGACGAGGCTGATTGATACTCTAAATTGACCGTAGGTGTGACTGTGAGTGTGAATGGTTGTTCGTCTCTGTATGTTGGCCCTGTGATGGACTGGCGACCTGTCCAGGGTGAACCCCGCCTCTCACCCGTTGACGCTGGGATAGGCTCCAGCCCCCCCCCCCCCCCCCCGTGACCCTTACTAGTCAGGAATAAGCGGAAGATGACGATGGATGGAATCCAGTGTTTAAGAAAAAAAAAAAACCTGACTTTTGGTCGGAGTTGATGGTGATGCAAACGTCTGGCCTCCAAAAACACAGCACTCTTATGCAGTATGCCTAACGTTTCCTATTGGGTATACAAACACGGGGTGTGTCATGACTGCTGATCTTACCTGAAGGTTCAGGTGGGCGATGAGTTTCTCGTTGCTGATGTTCTGAGCCTCCAGAGAAATGACATCTTGAGGTCGCCCTCCTTCAAGCACACAGTTCAGACGCTGAATCTCTTTGTCCCTCTCTTCCACCTACAAAACATATCAAGAAGGACACCACCTCCAAGAAAATGTTTAACATGCTGCAATTGTAGCAATTTCTCATGAACTTACTTGAGTATGCAAGTGTTTTATACATTCATGAGAATGTTCCAGCTCCAATCTGAGTGAAACTATTTCTTCCTGAAGCTCAAGAATCCTGCAGAAATGAGAGCGAAACAAACAGATGTTGAACGCATTAAATCGGAGCATCTGCAATCAACATGTTTGTCCTGAAGCTGCCTCAGCCAGTGATGCAGTCCAGCTGTCGCCTGAGATGCCAACCTTCTGTCTGCCAGCTGCAGGAGGTCAGCTACATAGGGCTCATCAGGTTGGGACACTGGATACGCCGATGTAGAAGGCGGAGGCATGAGCTCATCGATATCCATTCTCTGACGTCTGAAGGGGATGCTGCGCTTTTTACCACCTGTCAAAGTGTGCCAGAGATGAAATCAGGAGATTTATCAACAGTTTGACTGGCACAAATCTACAGAGGCCCAGAGTGGCCACAAATTACATTATCACTCCATTCATTTATTTTTTGGGACACAAGAAAATCTAACTTGTTTTCTAGAGGGTGTCAAAACAACTAAATGGGGGGGGGTGACTTATATTTTGGCCTCAAGATTTAAACATTTTGAGGCCAAGATAAATGTGAGTACACGGCAGCACCGGTGTCAGCGCAAGCCACGCAAGACACAAGCTGCAACTGCACTGCACACCAGTTAATAACAGAAAGGAGGGTTATCAAACTGAGTCTAAACCTGAACTCTGAGTTGATTCAATCCCAGAAAAAAAACCACTTTGTCACCTCATAACTGTCATTACAGTGCAAACACAAACACTGATCTATCATCAAATGCTAAACTATAGATTAAATTAGTGAGAAAATGAGGAAAAAGTCCAGGAAACTTGTAAAAGCCAAAACTTCTCATCATCAGAAGACGCAGCAGGTAAAATATCACTCTGAGCTTCGTCAGACCCCCAGTGTTACCTGGCGTCCGCACCACAGCCTGCATGTTCTTCTCCTGCAACTGCTGGATGCACTCAGCTTTGGCTTTACCATCCTTCTCCAAGCAGCGGATCTTGTGTGCATATTGATTGTTTAAAAACTTCAAGTCGGATGTCTCATGGTCCAGTTTTCGGATGTTGCTCTCCAGCTCTGGAACAGATAGGGATTTACAGAAAAAAGCCGGGGAGCCTGCGGAGTGAGAGAGCCTGAGCTGGTCAGCACAACTTACTTCTGGTCACATTAAGATGGTCCTCCCTCTGTTTCAGAAGCTCGAGGTGAAGCGTGTTGTTCTCCTGGACCAGCCGGGCATTCTCTGTCTTATATGGCTCCAGGGGCACGTCCGAGTTTGCGCTTTCTTTCTGAGCCTTCTCTGCTGACAGTTTGGCATTGCGCAGGCTCTCGGTTGTGTGGACCAGATCGCTACAACATACAGAGGTCAGGGATAGTCCTGCATCACACGGGTAGAGACGGACCGGGCGGGACCGAGGGCAGCAGGTGCATCGGGTTAAAGGTCTCACCTGAAAAGTCTCTCCACTAGCGGCAGTGACTCTATTCCCAGTGGTTGTCGGTAGCCCAGTTGATCCAGACGCTTCCTCAGATTAACGAACTTCCTCCCCGCGCTGGTGTTCATGCTTGTCATCACGCAATAAAGATGTTTAAAATACAGCCACCGCCAAGTGTGCTGGTCAGGCACGTTGTGAATTCACCTCTAAGCTTAAAGTATGTAGCCAAGACGCAAATATGGCATTTTTTAACTTTACAATCAGCGATGTTACGCTAGTAAGCTAACGTTAGCTAGCCCACAAGCCTAAAGTACGAAGCCTGGTTAGCTACGAGGCTGCGTACTTCTAAGAGAAGTGTAATTAATGTTTATGCCATTACGTTAGCAAACTCTCAGCTTTGAGGGGACTTACCTTGCTCGGGGCGAGAACACTGCTCGCCGTTACAGCTTGAAAGACGTTTGAAATAAGCGCCGACCGTCTCCGGTTTGTATTGGTCACCATGGAAGTTAGCGAGGGGCCCCGCAACATCTGGGGCGGTTTGTTTTAGGAACCGGCGGCGTCCGGGGTGGAGGCGGAGTCTTCACAGATATTTGCCGTGTGTCGTCACAGAACAAAACATACCTGCGCACTTTAATGAACACGTTATAACAGATATGTGTCGGTGGCTGCGGTTTAATAAGATCTGTTTAATAAGATATGTTTACAGCCCGTAGCGCCAGATTTGAGACCGCCCGCTGCGATAAGGAGAGGTTGATGAGAGTCTATGGTGAAGTCGAGACGACATCAATGTTGCTGAAAGCGCCAATACTCTAAATTAAATGTGTCGTCTTGGATCCCAGTCAGACTTTTGTGCACAAGGAAGCATTGTTGAATTTGGTGAGAAGTTATGCGTTCTAACGCCCCACGCACACGCGATGACGTCATCAGCGCACAGCACTGGAGAGAAGACAGCGACTGACTGATGGCGGTTTATTGGAATTTGAGGGGGCAAATGGTTGTGTGACCCCCCCCCCCCCCCGACTAATCACTGACTTTGGTTTCAGTTGTCAATTTGAACCTCATCGGACGGTGTCTGTGTCGGTAGTACACACTCCTCACAGCACGAGACCAGATTCACATGGGTTGGCAAGTGCAGCTTTATTAAGGACACGCGGCATCAAGAAATCAATAAAAATGAGTCTGATACACAATAAACTACGTAGTGTTGCAGCTCAAAGCAACGAGATCCTGTTGTCTGTACAAAACATCCGCACGGGAATGGTGGAAAAAGAAATCTAATCAGTCCTCACAAAGACGGCTGTACAATTACACAGTTTGTCAAGACAGCAAAACAAGGGAGCTTGAGAGCAGGCTTCAGCCAGAGGGAGGCAGTAGTGGACCACCAGCAAAACCCAGCACTAATGAGACTGGGCAATGCTGGAAAAATACTCCAACATGTCCTGGATGGTGAACTCCATGGTGATCCCAGAGCCAGGATAGCATCTGCCAATCAAATCTTCAAAGTGCTTGTACTGACGAATGAACTCGTCTTGCATGGAGTGCCATACGACCTGGCGGAGAAAATCAGGAAAATACCAGTTCAGAAAGCAGAGGGGAAACGGGCCACTACTGGGCCGAGTCTCGGGGTGCGAGCTACATTCCTCACCTGTAGCAGACTCTCTTCTTCACACAGATGCTTGTCCACCTTCTTGTACAGGTTGTCCAGTCCCTTTTTAACCTCTTTGCCGGGGTACTCCTTGATAACTTTGCGCAGTTCTTGTTTGTTGAAGGCCAGCTGATAGCTCACCTCCTCCTCTCGGATGCCCTGAGCAACGCGGGCTTCAACTCCCTCGAAGAAATGCTGCAAGGGATTGACAACAGTTAACCGATGCTGACACAAATACGCCAGCCGCTAAGTCACATGGTCTGATGGTGTGATTTAAAAGGCTTTGATTTGGTCACCACGCGCACACTTGGACCTTACGTTGAGTTTTTCCAGAGGCTGGCCCAGGGAGTTGATAACGTAGCACTGCAGGTGGTCGGTGTATTTGTGTTTGGCCTCCCGCCTCTCTGCGTCCAGGCAGGAGATCTTCAGACGGGACAGTGTTGAAAAGATGTGGTGGAAATTCTCCATCATCACAACATCCCGTGGCGTCTTCTGGCTTTCATTGGCAACCTTCTCCACTGGGAAGACACTTCATCATTAGAATGTTGGGCCCCATTCATTCAAGGTTTTGTTTTTTGTTTTTTTTAAAAACATGATTTAGTCTTAGTCTTACAGACCAAAAGAAAGACAATTCTGATGACTATTAACTATTAATTAAGTTTCTGCACCCAACATCTCTTGTACAACTGGCAAGCCGTCAATCATCCAAGATTGTAAAGACTTCAATGTTACAAGAGGTAAACAACAGATGTCAGGAGCAGTGAGTCTAAAATGGCCATCAGGCTTTGCCTCCTTTGTGTACACATGAACTAAACTTGTGAATATAATCACTAATAGATGTCTTGTGTCTCCACATCTTTCAGATTCCAGAGTCGGCCATGTATATTTGGCTCGAATCTTATTAAAACCCACATCAAAACTGTCCAAAAAGGTGCGTCTACAAACTCTCAAACATCATTGTCCAGTATAATCGGTGTCTCCTCTAACTAGCTGCACGCTCGGCTAGCCACAAACGCCGCGACTTCAGCTAAATGTACTTTAAAACTTCCTCTTTGACGCGACAATGAACGAGGGCGAGTGAGTCGGTTCTAGTGAAGTCGCCAGTTGGTCCCACTCACAGCTACCGTGACCGAGCGATGAAGGTCCAGAATTACACATCAAAATATGATTCGTTTTTGATCTTAAATCCAAGTGTCTGCTGATGACTAAACACAAAGCTGGATAAAGAAGATGTGGATTATACTGAACGACACGTTTGCGAACACAAGCTTTTGGACAGTTTTGCTGCTGTTCGTAGTCGGTGGCCATGGTAACCATTAGCTTCAGGCTAAATATACACATTCTGTCAGTATTCTGGAGTCACAAAGAGAGGTGCAGAAGTGAAAAGCGCACTTTTAAGCTGAAGATTCCTGCTAGTGAGCATTTCAGAGGCAACACACACTTTTTAAGAACATCACATGTGAGGGAGACCCTCTGTTCCTGGGTGTCACATCGGCAGGACAGCCCACCCGCGCCTGTGCCAGAGTTCTCACCATTCATGAAGACAGCCCTGATGAGTTTTACATAAGCTTTATCCAGGTCTCCTCGCCGCTCTGCGTTACGGAAGATAGTCTCTGCCAGCTCAGCAAACTCCTCAAAGCCAGTGACAAACAGCAGGATACCAACTTTAGTTTTCTTTGAAATCTTCACCTCCTCCATCTGTCTGATCTGACCGGACTGCGACAAGAAAAAAAAGCAGATATTTAGGAAACTCATCACCAAACACACCGGAGCCCAGCCAAGCATGTGATAACCAGAAGACTTTCATTACTCACAATGCATTTATCGAAGTTTCTCTTGACAGTGACCAGCACGTTTCCCAAAGTCGTGCTGAGGTAAGAGGCGGGGTCGACGTTTTCAGCTGTCCACACGTGGTGACTCATCTTCACCAGCATGTACAGAGAGTTGAAGCTGTCAATCTTGTCTCCTAAAGCGATGAGGCTGTTGAGTTCTGTCTCGATGCTCTGGAAGATTTTGTTCATCATCAGCCGCACCATGTCTTTACTTCAGGTGTGAGGAAGAGGGGGACCAGACGGAGAAAAGGAGCAGGAAGGTTATGCATCCGAAAACTATTTCTGGCCTTAGGCCCTGCGTCCACCAGAGTCCTTGTTCCTGCAGCCAGTTTGTCTTTTTTAAATTGTATTCAATGGGAGTGCTGGGTTTTATGCTACGCCACAAATGCTAGCAGCGTATTGTTTCTAATCTCCTACAGATTAAAAATGTTTAACTTTGGTGTAAAAAGCAGCACTTGTCAGACATCCGATCACAGGTGAGGAGGAGCTGGACAAAGGCCGCATTGGAGGAGCGCAAGAACAGGACAACTGAACTCGTCAAAACCTCATGATCCCATACAACCTGGCAGTCTGTCTTTTCTCCTCCGCGGCTCAGTCCGTATTTGTCCCACGGCGAGGACAGTAGGAAGTAGCTGGTGCTGACATTTTTCTGTTGAGCAAACAATTCTGTATTCTCCAAAGTTCTGTCAAACACAGCTGAACTTCTGCAGGAGAGCATTTGGTGTTTTCAGCCAGAAGAACCGACGGCTCTGGTGGACACGGGCCCTTGACGCATGCAAACATTCACAGCGAAGCTACTGCAGCTGATGATGTGTTGCTACTCACTCTGATGACAAGGAGTGTCTGTGTTCCCCCTGGGGAGGCATTCTCGACTGTGTGCCACCATCAAATTCCTCTGTTTCAGGCTGACAGGGCAACAGATATACATCACCATGAATGTTTAATACCTGCTGACATGTATCAACCATCTGGGGCTCATCTCTTATTGCTGTACTATTTCATGCTGTCTAGGGAGCCACCACACTTCTTCTACTGGATTGCTCCCTTGACACTTCAGGTTACTCCAGACCACATGGCAACTTTTCTTTTTTGAAATATAATTTTTTTTTTTTAGTCTTTTTATTAAAGATAGTTACAGTGAAGAAATGACATGAGGAGGGATGACATGCAGAATAGGACCCTGGGCCGGAGTCGATTCCCTGGTTCCCTGCGCAGCCTTGGCCAATGTGGTATGCATTTAAGCAATGTGCCACCGGGGCGCCCCCTTACAAGGCAACTTGATAATGCCGCTCCTTCCACTGCGAGACCACACACTCACCTGAGCAAGAGGAGGCGTGACCGTTGGGTGCTGCTGCAGCTTGAAGAACTTGCTGATGAAGTCTTGCTCTGCCAGACACAACGGCTCCAGCTCGCTGAGGACCTGCTCAAATATCTGACAAAAGAAATATTGCATCAACACATGCACAACGTCCGGCCCAGAGTCCACAAGGCATCACTCATAACTGGCGAACAGCAAGGGCACAGTACTCTGAAAACAAAAGCTGCCATTTTTAACACCTGCTTTTCATTGGAAAGTTGAACAAAAACGACTATACGGACCCGGGGACTGCCTTCCATCCCACACGTAACGGTTTGATAGAATCTGTGGGAGTGTCACCTTGTCAAACTTGGTCCTGTCAGCCACGTCCAGGTCGGAGGCCGACATGTTGCCCATGTCCAGCAGTGAGGACGACTGGGAGCGCCGACTGTTGGACCCCTGCACCGTCAGCTTGTTCAAACTTGAGGTGGAGCCTGTGAGCTTCCCAGAGCTGCCGTGAAGACCTACGTACAGCAAACACACCGTGATTCAGCTCCATGATGAGTGAAATAAGGGATCAGGGCTGACAAACTTTCAAATCAACACGTCTTCTGACCTTTACTAAACTCACCAGCACATCTAGGTCAGTTATCACAGCATTTAAAAAAAGAAGTCAATCCTTTAGATACTAATGGATAACTTTAATGGAAATGAATGATACAGCAGGATACATTTGTAGATAGAACAACACAAGCCAAAAAGGAACACCGATGAGCATTAAGTGCACTGGTTTCAGATAGAGCAAAGGATCTTTTCAGTGCAGTTACGGAGGGCACGGTGGTGAAAAGCAGAGTGGGTCATTGATAGTGGATAATGGCTCTACCCTGGTGTCATACTTACTTTCCGTTTCCTGTTTGAGTGCACTCTCTTTCCGCGGAAGGGTGGCTGCAGCCAGTTAGAAAGGCAGGCATCAAAGAAAGAGAGAGGTTAGGCTCCAGACATGCAGCATGGGAGGGGCGAGGAGGCTAGATGTTAGATAGCTCAGATAAAACCTTTGGAAAACAAATTCTTCTTTTGTTTTCAGAAGGAAAAGCTAAGAAAAGCAGATTTCTATTGTCATAAACAATGCCAAAAACCAGAATTCAACCAAACGGTCTACTGAGATTTTAGAAGGATTAGAGGAATTTGCATATGAGGGCATTATACAGAGGGCAGAGCAGACGTCATCATCACAGTGTAACGAGCAGCACACGTTAAATAAGAGATGTCTTTGGGGAGAGGCGAGGTGGGCAGAAGGCTGTGAAGGATTCAGGGCTCGTGTCGATATTTATGTGACTTTTGCATTAGGCTCTCTGCAATGGTGCAATATAAATAAACAGACAGAACAACAGATGCGGAATGCTTCAACATGCATCCCCAAACACTGGTGTTATTAAATGGTTATGATCACACACATTTAAACGAACCACTCATCTCACAGGCGGGGAACTAAAGACAAAAACTCAACACACATAAAGGGACAAACACTTTCCTGCAGTCCAGTGAGTCTTACCAAACTTGCCCTTCGCCTCCTTGGTTGTACCCGCCATCTTTATCTTGGCAACCTCAAAGAAGTCTTTGATTTCCCTTTCATACAGTCTGCTCATATAGTCGACGTAGGTCTGGGGAAAAAAGGGAGAAAACCAGAGTTTTGAAGATTACAAATTCTCTTTCCATATAAGAGTTTTCAGGCGCCATATTTGAATTAATTTACATTTACAGCCTCACACCTGAAACCACTACATACTTATTTCTATGACAATCCATCCATCCATTTTCTACTGCTTATCTTGTTGAGGGTGGTGGGGGTGGAGCCTATCCCAGCAGCCTTCCCCCTGGACAGGTCACCAGGCCATGGCAGGGCCAACACATAGAGACAGACAACCATTGGCCCTCCCAGCCATGCCTACGGTCAATTTAGAGTCTGGATTAACCTGGTCCCTCTTGATGTCTTTGGACTGTGGAGGAAGCCGGAGTACCAGAGAGAACCCAGCAGGAACAGGGAGAACATGGAGACTCACACAGAAAGACCCCGTGATGGAGCCGGGGCTCCACCCACAACCTTCTTGCTGGGGGGCCACAGTGAGGACCGCTGCTCCACCGAGCCGCCTCATGTTATAAAGGGTTTCACCATTTTCTATAAAGTGTGTTTTAGTTTCTTGAAAAGCACTTAAGCATAAAATGTATTTTGTTATTATTATTATTACATATTTTATGCCGTTCATGTGCGTGTCGGTGTGAACAGGACGCAGTGCGTCTATTCTGTGGTCAGTTCCATAAAATATTTGAGAAGGAAAATTAATACCAGGGATGTCTTGGCTTCGGCCAATGACGAAGTGAAACTACTAACAGTGGCACAAGTGGGTAGAAAATGGCATTGACAAGATCGTTCAGTTTTGGCTCTGTACTCAGTGTTGTGATGTAATCAGGACGCAGGACAATGGTGGCAGCGTCCTGGACTTGTCAGAAACAACTGGGCCGTATAGTACACAAGCTTTAGCAGTCTGCTGGGAGTTTCCCATGTGTAAATAACGTTTGTTGGAGCGAGGCTGTAGTGCCTTGATCAGAGCAGAAGTCTTCACACTAATAAAAAGCTCCTAACACAGACAACAAGGCAGCGACGTCTGTAGTTCCTTATCCACGCCAAATTAAGCTGTGATAGTCGAAGCTGATGTCAACTGTGCCAGGAAAGAGTCTCGTGATATGCCAACATTTCTGGGCCATCTGCTCGCCCCGTCAGCTTAGAGTGACCACGTCATTGTGTTCAGAGGTCTGCTGTTTCACACCTCCAGTCATCACAACACGGCAACAACAGAGTTCGGAAACATCTGGTGTGTTTTCAGGCTTTGAAAAGGCTGGAGTTGCGTGGATGCAAACATATTTCAGGTTATGGGTTTGGAAGTAAAACCTTGGTGAGGTTGTAGCCTGAGTGTTGAGGGTTCTTAAGAGTACTGACCCTGGAGAGGCCCTCGTACTTCTCCCTGTGGGTGTTCTTCAGCCACTCCATGAGTTTTGCGTAGCGCAGGAGGTCCCGGTGGAGTAGGCTGTGTTTGGGCAGGGTCAGCTCGGCTGTGTGCTGGGACAGCGTGGAGCTCTGGTCGTGGCCCTGGATGAGACAAAGCCAGGACACAATCAGCGACGTACTTAAAAATAAAGACACATACAAAGCCCATCCTGTACTTCTGTTACCACACCACTCATTAGGAAGATTTACCTTGGTTCCTGCCACCAACACTTGCTGGCATGTTTTCAAGGTAAATTAAGTCCAACATATCTGCAGCTGTGCTCACTGACAAGCTTGTTCAGACACAGATCTCTTACTGGCATACCCATGTCCTTCTCTTTTCATTTCAGTGTTACGCTTGTTCAGTCTCTAATGGTTGCACTACAAGACACATGCACGCAGAGCAGACAGGCACAAGAATGTGTGTTACGATATGAAAGCTTCTTCAACAAAGCCATGGTTAGCACTCAAACATGAAACACCCTTCACCGAGTGGTGACAGGGGGTGAAGCAGGAGGCGCCCCTCCAGCTTTGAGATCAGATGAGATGGTGTTAAACTGTTAGAAACATAGCCCATGCATGAAAATGTGCTGTGGAGGAAGACCTGGGCCGTGTCAAACATTAGCAGAGAGGGGCCGGGGGGTGCTGTGAGGGTACTCACTGGAAGTGACAGACAGGAGGACCTATAGAACTGAGGGATGGTCATTTTGAAGTGACTGAAGTGGTTGAACTGACACAGAGACAGAGAGCAGAGTGGGATGATTCAGGGGGAGCAACACAGAGAAGGAAACGACAGGAGGAAGCCCAGGAAGAGAGTCACAGCTAAAGAGAGCGCAACAGTGAGCCTGGAGGACAATCAGGAGAGAGTGCAGCGCTTCATGGCCCAGCGGACTCACCATAAAGTGTGAGAGGACAAGCGGTCTGGCCCTTGCACCTGCTGAAACACATCATTCCTGACTTCTTTACTTACAGTACAAGCAGGAAAGCTACATCTTCATCTAAGTCTCAGGCACGCGCGAACATAAACCACAAGGTTTGACACACATCGCCTCAGGCTGCGTTTACAGGGCGGCAATATTCTGATGTACATCCGATGACAACAACATTCCGAATAAGACTGTCACAGAAACAGCTCTGCTAACAACCTTAACCTGAACGAGACGTGAAGTGATAACTGGAGAAAGCACCGATGGAGTAGAGATATGGGGAGTATTCACACAAACATCATCTCCTTATCACCACCATGGCCAGAGTTTTCGCTGCATTTTTGTGACCCGTACATCAGTCAAATTGACTTATGGCGCTGGTCCACCTTCCAGTTAAAGTCACAAACTCATCTCTCAACCAAGTTTTTTGCATTATTGAAAACATTAAATGTGCCAGACTCAACAAGACAAAAAAGGTTTCAGGTCAAATTCTACAGGTTGCCGTGGAACGAAGGGCTGTGCTGTGGCTGGGCTTCTTCAGCCGTTCTTCTGATTTTGCACTGTAGCATGTAAACAAGAATATGAGTGGAATTTTCAAAAAGAGACTCATCTAATCACCTTCATTGAAACACTGTCTTTCTATTGCTTTCCAAACACACAGCCGCTGCTTCAGTAAAACTGAAGCACTGAGTGACAGCATACTTTTTGGTGTATTCAACCTCTGTACATTTCAGAACCAGAGACACAAAGACAACAGCAGAAACGTAAGAAAATAAGCTGGGAGTACGTGGTAGAGTACTGCATCTGCTTCCAAACCAGTTCTATCTTTGTGTTGATGTTTGGCCTGTTACCTGGTGAACAAAGACATTGTTGAGGTGGTTGGTGAGGCGACGAGCGAAGGTATCTCTCAGCTCTGTGAACAGGTGCTGTTGCTGCTTCACCGCCATCAGCTTATCATGGCCTGTAGAAGGGAATAACTCACCTAAGTAGGTATGGATTCAGAGAATCAGCATGTAAAGAATAACAAGTTCAAAATAACGCACCTGGTCGGAGGGAAACGTTCATGCACTGCAGCAGAGCCTCAGCAGCGTTGATGCAGGCCTCAATACCTTTTGGGGAGGTCAAGTCTCCATCCTGCAGGGCCCGGATGTGTCCCTTTGACAGGTCCATGTAGTTCTGCATGAGGAATCATGGAGCCGTCAGTAAGTCAAATCCAAAAGCATTAAAAGGAGAGTTGCAAGTGTGATGATATAATAAACAATAATTAAACTGTCATTTTGGACAGTTTTGTTGTTCTTAGTAGTGACTCCCAATTAGCTGCGAGCTAAAAGTGCACCGTCGTATTTTTCAGGCTTCTGAAGTCACAGAGATGTCGAGCAGGGGAAAAAACACTTTTGTGGGATCAAGACAACAAACTGTGAGTTGCTTGGGTGATGCATCGCTGTGGTGCAAAACTTACTGGTGTATCGCTGCGGTGCAAAACTTACTGGTGCATCGCTGCGGTGCAAAACTTACTGGTGCATCGCTGCGGTGCAAAACTTACTGGTGTATCGCTGCGGTGCAAAACTTACTGGTGCATCGCTGCGGTGCAAAACTTACTGGTGCATCGCTGCGGTGCAAAACTTACTGGTGTATCGCTGCGGTGCAAAACTTACTGGTGTATCGCTGCGGTGCAAAACTTACTGGTGCATCGCTGCGGTGCAAAACTTACTGGTGCATCGCTGCGGTGCAAAACTTACTGGTGCATCGCTGCGGTGCAAAACTTACTGGTGTATCGCTGCGGTGCAAAACTTACTGGTGCATCGCTGCGGTGCAAAACTTACTGGTGCATCGCTGCGGTGCAAAACTTACTGGTGTATCGCTGCGGTGCAAAACTTACTGGTGTATCGCTGCGGTGCAAAACTTACTGGTGCATCGCTGCGGTGCAAAACTTACTGGTGCATCGCTGCGGTGCAAAACTTACTGGTGTATCGCTGCGGTGCAAAACTTACTGGTGTATCGCTGCGGTGCAAAACTTACTGGTGTATCGCTGCGGTGCAAAACTTAAAGGTGTATCGCTGCGGTGCAAAACTTACTGGTGTATCGCTGCGGTGCAAAACTTACTGGTGCATCGCTGCGGTGCAAAACTTACTGGTGCATCGCTGCGGTGCAAAACTTACTGGTGCATCGCTGCGGTGCAAAACTTACTGGTGCATCGCTGCGGTGCAAAACTTACTGGTGCATCGCTGCGGTGCAAAACTTACTGGTGTATCGCTGCGGTGCAAAACTTTCTTCCTTTTGATTTCTGTTTTTCCTTAATGTGCAGGACATCAGTAAAATCAAGGAGCTCAGATAGCAGTATTTCAGGAGCTGACACTGTCAGTATGGTACCACATACTTGTACTTGTTGAGTGAACATAGAAAGGATTGTTCCTGACCACTAAGAACTGGATCTCATCCAGCAGTTTGCCGTTGTTGGTGTTGCTGATTTGGATGAGGCGGTTGCTCTGGGAGATCTGGTCCATCTGCTCCTTGACACTCTGGAGCATCTCCTCGTAGCTGCTCAGCTTGCCCTCGATGGTGTCCACCTCCCCGAGGGCCTCATCCAGCAGCTGCATCAGGATATTCACCTGCTTCTCGGACGCCATGATGGACTGAATATTCGCCTTACAATGAAAAATAAATGCAGTTGAATTTTAAGATGAAAGACTTTAAAAACCAGAAATAAACAAACAGATTTCATTTCTTCCGCTCACCCCATCTAGAACCTGCAGCTCTCTGGACAGCTGCTCAGCAAAAGCCTCAGCATTGGAGATGGCGTACTCGCACATCTCCATCATGCTCTCAATGTCCTGCTCTTCACGTGTGCTCAGCTCCTGGTAGTCATCCAGGGCATCCTCGTCGCCCCCGGCAACACTCTGGCTCTCCCCGCTGGGCACTGACTCTGCTCCCAGGAGAAGAGATGGAGATGAATGTGGATGACGTGAGCAACATTCACTTCAAGACACATTCTGGTATCTTCCAATATGTTTTATGGACCTCTTGTGAAGACAGCGGGGACATTAACACTTTCAGCGATGGTGAAGGAGATTTTCAATCATTTCAACTGAGGAGATGTTTGTTACTGAAAAAAAATACGTCTTAAATCAAGACGGGTGTAAATCCAAAGTAAAAAGTCAAGTATGAGGACACGGTGAGTTTGAGTGAAAGCTTCTCAAACTACAGCTACTCCGAAACATCAGGAGAAATCCAAGTGGAAGTAAGAAAGAAAAAAAACTGTGTCTAGTTTGAAATCCCTCGATCAGACAGATGTAGCTGCATTTTTGTGGCTGATCATTGTGAGATGAAGAAAGAACTGAACTCTGGTGACAATGTTAGGTATAATATATATATATATATATATATATATATATATATATATATATATATATATATATATATATATATATATATATATATATATATATATAAATAAAATTAAACAGTAAAATGAACATGTCAGTAAATCATTTTAGGAATTAAAGTGAAATGAACATGAAGCAAGGAGGTAAGGAGTGAAGTAACAATGTGACCTCAATGTGTGTTATGGCGACTGCAAAATCAAATAATGACTTATGCCCATCCTTCTTTAGTAAGAATTTACAGGGGGGGTCGGGGTGTTGGGGGGGGGGTGGAGGTCTCTAATGAGGATGGCATTTCGAGGTAATGGAACAACAATGGAGAGGAGTGAGGGAGGGAGGGAGTGAGGGAGGGAGGGAGTTAAGTCCTACCAACCTTCCGCTTTAGGAAGTTCTGGCCAGAGAGAGTTTCAGAGAGAAAAGTGAGAATAAAGAAGAATTTAACACAGGAAGGCAAAACACTAAGCAGGATACAGAGAAGAGGTTTGAATACTTGAAACATGTGATTAATAAATCAAATAAACCAAAAGCCGACACAAACCACCAGTACACAATCAGCCTGTTGCATCAAGAGAAAAAGACACCCATAGAATTAACTGGTGTTAGAACTGTTTCCGCACCTTCCAGCAACTGAGGACTGACATTCACAAACTCCACCTTCTTCCTCAGGTAGCGCTGGTTCAGCTTCCAGATGCAGGAGATGAAGGAGTTCTTTTCGGCGGTGCTGCTCGCCACCCACCGGTACACCTTCTCAAAGTGAAGGTCAAATTCTGGATTTTCCTGATCCATAAAACATACACAGTACCGAAAGAGGGAGAAGCTTCATGTCATCTGAAGGTTGTCACAGGGAAGTAAATACACTCATAATTCCAATTCTACAAAAGATCAGCTATTGCTGAACAGTCAGGTAAAATAAACAACCTCTCCATTAATGTTGCCTTCATCAAAAAATGAGTTCCGAGTTTGAAAAGACAACCTTCATCCTTCATGGTAAGAACACGATTGTTGTAAAAACTTTTTTTGACATTTCATTCTTTTTCTTTTCAGTTTTTGTGGTGGTTGGTCAAGATCACCCACCGATCTGGAACGTGTTCTGTTTTTTTAGGCCTCTGATTTGACTGCAGCGTGAACGCAGTGATGTCACACTTCTCCATAATGATGTCATTAATTCGACATCTCCCTCCACGATACTTCTCTGACCTTGCTCGCATCTTTGGCATCTACTTCAGTCAGATCTCGGAGCTCCCAGGTGAGCTGTCTCTTGTAAAAGTCACCTTTGTCGGATTTCTTCACCTTAACCACTTTCACCTGCACGGGCCTCTCCGTGGTGACTGGAATCAAGAGACCAGATTAATACAGATAATATCCAGCCACTGCCGTCATTCCTAGGGTTAGTCCCCACACACCTGTGGCGCAAAGGAAGCAGTTCTTCTTTTTCTTGCCCGCCTTGCAAACATTAACAATGCCGAGGAGACGCTCGTCGTTGGGTGTGAAGATGTCCCTCTGGAGGGCATGTTTGATGGCTGTCATGCTGGATGCTGGCATGCAAACAAGAGCAGATATCATCATTACTGTGGCCAAGCGGGACAAAAACATGGATAAACACAGTTATGAGCTTGTGTGAATTACAGTTTTTACTTAAATCCTGTCTATGTTATTTTGCCATTCTGAGTCATTGACAGAGGTTGTCATTTATCTGGTCATTATTATTTAAAAAGACAGCTACAACATCCATATCAATCAATTTGTGGCTCTTGAGAGACTTGTTTGTGGCGTGTTTTCAGGCATCCCAATTTACATTTTTGCTAGGTTGTGCATGTTAGCACTTCAAGCCCTCTCCTAAAGGTAAATACGGGACATTAGCGGCCGGTAGCATCCACTCAGAGTAACCTGAGACGCCTCCGACGAGGATGAACTAGATTATCAGATCTTCTATTGCTAGACTAAAGTATAAAACAGGCGTTTTCATGTTAACCTTCTAACCTCGCTCACCACCAGCGCTGCTGCTGCCGCTGCCGCTGCTGCTGCTGCTAGCTTTCCGAAGCTATCGCTATCCACTGCTAGCTCCACCGGACAGGAAGCGCGTAGCAAACAAGTATAGTGATGACATTACCAACATAAAAACTTAGCCACCGCCTTTAAAATAAATAAATAAATAAATAAAAACCTCAACTTACTGTATTTGTATACTAGCAGAGCTAGAGATTGCAAGGAGCTGTTACCTTGTTTTATGAGCCCAGCAGCTCCCTCCCCACTAAGCACCTCCTCACTTCCTGGTTCTGAGAGGCGGAACTGCTGTCATGTGACAACATCAACACAAACATCCAGTCATCCAGGCACTGAGGCAGAGATGGAGGTGCTGGCGGTGACGCTGTACAGGCGATAGAAACATTTATACAAGGGGACAAATGGACGGATGGAATGAGTTGCAAAAATCGTGTGAAATGGCTCAACCAGACCGGATATCCGGGAGACACTGTGTGTACAACTTTAGGCCGATGAAAACATCTCATCATGGATCATCTTCAGATGATTCAGATTTTGGCTGTTTGCTTTGCCAGATCCATGTCCAGAAAGAAGGGATTAACAGTCACGATCAACTTGGATTCTCAAAGAGCCTCCAATAAAACATGGGGGGGCTGCTACTTTATTAGAAACCTTTTTGAAATTGAACATTAAAAAAAAAAAAAATCATTTCATCCATAACAAAACTTATTTGTTTCATTCATCAATCGCTTTAGGCTCCTTTGTTTTATTTTCTAGCTTTGGCCTTGGAGTGACGACGGATTCATCAAATATCATTACAAAAATCACAATACTGTAAAAAGATGGAAAGAAAGACAGCAAAATTGATAGAAAGATGTGGTCGCTACAGCACACAGATCCCACACCAGTAGGTAGGTCATGAAGAGCATTCCCGATATTCCTGAAGTCCAGAGAGGAGATGGATCTTCATCGGAGTCAACAACGCGAGACAGAGCCGACAGAAAGAGAGCAGCGCATTAACAAGTGATCAGCAGACCACGCCTTGAGATACAACATCTGCATTGGAGTGACTGAGCAGTGACAGAACCAGATGTCCCAGACGGCAACCGTTCCCTGCATTGCCATGTAATTCCTGTCCAATGTGTTTGTCACCCAAATGTCTCTGGACATTATTGTCTTTCCCGCAGGAGCGGGAAAAGATTAACAGTTTGTCAGAGGATATGTGCTACATGACACGCAGCTCAGAGCTGTTGCCATGCTTTAATGTGGTCATAAACGTAAGGCAATATAAAATATTTGTCTTCAGAGCACTTGGTGGAGGCGTCAAATTCAGCCAGCAAGAGCAGGTCTGAAAAAACAACTCCCATCATGCCTTGTTCACAGCATTTTGAATTATTTAAAGGAACCCACCACCTTTTTTTTTTTGGAGAAATACACCTGTTGTTCGTCCTCCCCAGAGCAAGAAACGAGGATGGATTCTCACCTCTTCTCAGTGGTGCATGAGAGCTGAAGTTTGAGGTGCTGCGTCAAATCAATGTGCCCAACAATTTTGCAGGAAAATAGTTTGATAGTTGAAACCTTTGCCATTCAGTCCCCCATCAAGCTGGCTTGCTCTCCCTGCCTCCCCTTCCAGAAGCTTCCTTCTTCAGCTGTTATTAACATTTCCATGTTTCCAACATTCTGTGTTATAAACTGTTTTCTTGTCTGTAACAACATCTACTGCACGTCTGTCCCTCCTGGGTGAGGGATCCTCCTCCCCTCCTCACCCTGAGGTTTCTCCCATTTTTCCCTGTTAAAGGGTTTTCTATGGAGTTTCTCCTCAGTCGATGTGAGGCTCCGAGGGCAGAGGATGTTGTTATGATGCCATGAAGCCTGGAGACAAACTGGTGGTGGAAACGGGCTACAAAGAAAACTGCCTTGCCTTGCCTTTTATTTTATAATAAATCTTACCATAATTATGTGAATGCAGCTGAAGCATATCCGTTCATTATGCGAAGCTAACTACCAGCTGGTCTCTGTGGGTCTCACCTCCCTCATACCAAGAGCACAGAGGGGTATTTAGCTTGTTGTCTAGTAAATAAGCATATTTGAAAGTCTGCACATTGTTTTCTAACAAATGAGCATTTATTTTCCCCTGAAAGTTGCCATGTTTCTTTAGTTATCACTTCTGTGGAGCCGTCTTGTTCAGATGGACCTGCACCATAGAAAAGGCTCTTTGTTAAGATTATTTCCAACTCATCAAAGGTATTTTCTCTACATCTAAAAAAAACAACATGTTGGAAAAAAATATCTTTTTCCTGTCCACAAGCTCAACATACATCTATAAACCACACAAACACAAATATCAAAATAAAAATACACAGACTGCCTTCACCTTTCTGTCTTTCGGGGTTTAGGCATGATTCACCCATCGTTTCTGTTGTTCTGTCCATATATTTTGTGAATGTCAAAGGTCTGTCGTCAGTGCTGACGTTGGTTCTCACAGCGCACTGGTGCTGGCACACACGCAAAAACAACAATTTCAGCTTGGTTGTAATTAATGCAGAATCCCCTTTGCCTTTTGGAAAGTGGGACTCGAAGATATTTAATCGGTAGCCATGTCCTGCCTGTTGTGATTTCAGACGATGCTCACAAGGCTGCAGGTGAGAGGTGTCCCCCTTCCAATGAAGTTGTCAGGTTAGGAGGGCATTGCGCAACCAGGAAGCCCCCGGTGACATGCATGGTGAATGACATGCAAACAAAAGGGCTTAGGTAGCGGCTGTGCAGCGTTAGGGGACGGCGATTACATCTCCGTAATCTACATTTGACATTCACACGGCTGATGAAAGACTGATAGCATTTCCTGTTTCTATGTGGAGTCATAAGCATTTAAGTTGCTATCTGGATGGCATTTGGTGCTGCCCTTTAATATGTTTGCTGCATCAGTGTTGTTTTAGATCCATATTTGTTGCACTTTCACCATCACGGCATTAATAAGTCGTCTTATATAAAGCATGAACACTCACCGTCACTTCTTTAAGTACTCTGCTTCTTTTCAAGGTCACAGATTTTACACAGCAAACAGTTAAATGAAATAAACAGAAAAACCTCTTCAGACACGCATTTGTTCAAGTGTTCTTGGCTGTTGTGCTATTTTCTGTGACTCTTTAGCTCTGGAGTGAATGAATGAAGTGACACCTGACCGCCACCGATTCGAACGCCCGCCTCCCTCCTATGGACCAGAACAATGTGGGCAGCTATAAGGTGACTTGTTTGAAAGTGTTCCCTTCTTTAACCTCCTCCCAAGGTGAGGTCTTCGCTCCTCACTGCCAAATTACACATAAAGAAGAACATGCTGGTCTTTCAAACTGAATGAAGCGCGAGAGCTGCTATTACATGAGCAGTGTTTTGTATAGAGCTCTCTGGTTGTTAGGATGGTGTGATTTTGTTTTAAAGTAATCATGTAATTTCAAATGCGTGGTGTGTGTGACCTTGCAAGAGTGCATTCCGACCTGTTTACATAGAAGTATGTGTAAAAGTGGGAACTGGAGAGACAGAGGACGACGATTATGAATGAATTTAAATGTTGTGAGGGAGATGGATGCAGGACAGAATAACAAAGAAAGGAATTAGGCTTTAATCTGCGTTGCTACCTGTTCATCTCAGCTCATAATAAAAAGCAATTATTTCATAGTTTTTATCAACTTGACCATTTTGATAAGAGTTTTTTAATCGTCATGATCAGGTGGCATTTGCATATTTTTGAAGGAGTTAAAACTGATGTTATCTCCCTTGATGGCATCCGACACAAATGACATCCATCCATTTTCTACCTCTTCTCCTGTTCAGGGTGGTGGGGGGGTGGAGCCTATCCCAGCAGCCTTCAGGTGAGAGGCAGGGTTCACCCTGGACGGGGGCCACAGTGAGGACCACTGCTCCACCGTGCTGCCCACAAATGACAAACTGGATCTAAACCTTCCACACTCTTTGACTGACTCTTTGTGTGAGAAGCAGGTTGTAAATTTATGTTTGACCTCAAATTGTGCCTTTTGCTAGTTTTATTATTCCTGTGAACCTTTTGTTCGGTGTAAGTTAGAAGGAGCCTCACTTTTAGAAAGGGCACCAATCAGAGAGCCTTGTGTCGTTCCTTTTAAGCGTCGGAGGCGCCAGGACTTGGCATGTTGCTTTGTCAGCGGCGCACACATTTCAACTCTGGGGAAGTGAGCGCATCTCAACTGGAAAAATAGCCCTCCTGGTGCACCAGGTGAGGTGTGTGCACGACTTATGATTAAAAAAATGGAGCAGAAGGCATCCACTGACGCCATCGGAGGTGAAGGAGATCTGGGAAGAGGGAGAGCAGGCCTTGGAGGAGGTGGAGCAGATCTGGGAGGAGGTGGCAGCCGATGTTTCCACGTTGCGATGCCGTGTATCTACAAGTCTGACTGATGTGCCCTTTAAATAGCACTTCACACAAAACGCCACTGAACAAAGACCCGCCCCTCCTTGGTCTATGGCGTAGACATCTTTCTGCTGTATAAAAATAGCAGCCACACACCACCATTGTGCCGGACCGGCCTCGTTAATATACTTAAGCTCCTGCCAGAACACAAGTTCATACACTCGTTAAAGGGCACTCGGTGTGACAACATTCTAACAATGATGCTTGCACTTGAGCGGGTGCCACCTTGCGCCATGTTTACGATAAAACCCTTGATTTTAAAGACTTGAGACTTGGCCTGAAAGACCCGTGAGCGTCGCTGGTGGACATAATCTTAGGCTATCATGGCAGATCCAGCATTCTGGAACAATCCGTCCAAGCAGACACAAAAGAGGGTCCATTAGGAGCTGTTACTTTATGTTTGAGAAAATAAATTTCAAGAATTATTCCAACTGCGAAAGCATGTTTTCATTGTGTTTCTCCGCCTGCATCCAGCTGCATATAAGCTATAGTTTTTCTAATAGTGAGAGTGTTTTCATTGAAGGGAAATCCGGGACAGAGAGAGAAAGGGGCCAATTTCAGTAAGTAGCAAGCAGCAAAGCTGCGATCAAATGTTACGACCTCACCACCACAGTCGTTCAGCATTCTCCATTCACCCTTCTAAAGTTGGTCAGCCCCAAAAAGCATCAGGAGTCTGTTAGCCTTCCAGGTCATGGCGTGCGACTAACCTTGAGGAAAACGCTTCACCTCTCATCCAAAAGACATATGCACCGCTTCATCTGTCTTCGGAAAAATACACCAAAACGCTTTCACCTCTGTATAGGTTTGACCCGCGATGCTCAATATTGGTCGATGTGCCCTATATTTGACCAAAAAAAATAACATTTTTGAGGACTGAATACCAGAGACTCTGATTCCAACACTACAGAGACGAATCAAGGTACTACACAAGCAGGTTCATTTATTGGAGGTGGCAGGTCAACAGGGTATGGTGAGCTGGGAAATGATGGCTGGCTGGCAGACGAAACTGGGGCAGGAGAAACTGAAAGCACTCTTTGGAAAAAAGTTACCGGCTCTGACGCTTCAGCTCAAACACAGTGGAATAAACAGGGGGAAAATGAAGAGAACTGAGCCGGTGGAAATCTTACAGCGGGTGATGATTGTTGAGTGGACAGAAGGATGCCTCCTGGTGGTGAGGGGAGGAGATGGGCAGGAGTCAGGCTGTGGCAGGAGACGAACCAAGATCAGCCTCAACACAAGGCAAGAGGTAAAATGGCAGGCGAGCAAAGAGTCAGTTAGCGCTTGATGCTACTGGGCGAACAAGAGTTTCTGATCTGGCAGGGTGGTGGTGGTGTTGGCGGGACTGGGCCACTGTAGCAGACTCCGCCCTCAGGACTACAACCTTGCAATCAAACACTCAAAGGAGACCAACTCACAGCAACAACAGGCTGAGGTGGACAGCATGACAATATCTGCACAAATACTGAGGAACATGTAAACATTGCCAAAAAAAAACGGTTTTCTTCACTTCTGAAATTTCCTCATCAATCATCAGCTGATGATGGCCACATTTCAGCAACCCGTCAGTATTAGATTTCTCTGTATTGTAGGTTTAATAAGTGGATTTCCCGCTCGATTCTTCATGACGGGGACACACATTCCTCCTCCCCCCTCACAGGACACTGTAATAACTCTGGTTAATGCATACACTTTTATGCTAATTAGCACAAGCATGCTGCATGTCACACTGATTATCGTGAGAGGAGGAGGATTGCATTTTGCATGTTTATTGCATTTAGGACAGGATATTGGGAGAGTGCTTGGATACAACGTGACGCTCACTTTAATCATAGAATATAGCGATTCTTACAGTCTAATACAATAGAGCCAAACAGCTCATGTAATATGAGTACGTTTGAGTTACTTCATACTATCAGCGTATTTATGATCATATTTACCGCAGCCATCTTAACATTCCGCAGTCTCACAACGAACGAGTAATTTTTTAACAATCAAAGTCTAATTCAGTTTGCGACGTAACCGCGGCACCATTTCACGACCGTGACATCTGGCCAGGATAACATGAGGAGAACATTTTAGTCACGTTCACATCTAAACACCTGAAGATTCCCAAAGACGCAGCTGGAGTGAAAAATGAGAGCTCAAACTTGAAAATTGCCGAACGTTAGATTTTTTTTCTTTTTCCCATTTAATGCAGGATGTTGGTACAAGAGCTAAATGCAGTTGTTGCCATTCGGTCTTATGTGAAAGCTTTCAGATGTATCCCGTGTGTGTGTGTGTGTGTGTGTGTGTTGGCGTTTCTGCCTCGGATTAACCAGCAAAACCAACACCAACCTCATCGTCACTGGCACACAGAGACTGAGACCTTGGTCAGCCAAAATAACCAGCATTTCTCTGATGACATTGCCATTAAATTGCACACAAGTAATTGTTTTAATGTAAAACTCTGTCTATACTTGCGTTCTGCACATGTTTTTGCCATGCTGCTGGTAATAACTGCAGCAAATAAAACCAATCTAACGGACTGGAATACTCCGGCTCTACCTTATATCAAAAAGGACCCAAATCGAAAGCATGAGCTAAAACCATGCAAAGGCAATGCCGCTGCTTCGTATGTTATTCCAGGGGAGAATCGTTCACTTCCACCTGGATGCACGTTTGTGTTGGAGAACTCCGAATGAGTCTCGTTTGGGGCGACGTCAAGACTCAAGCGCAACAGTTCGCCAGACACCCTGGCAAGTCACAGTTATATATTTAGACACCAGTGTATTCATTAAATGAAAGAAAGAAAGAAAAAGAAATTATCCACTCAAGAATGAAAATCGTGTCATCTCCTCCTCCTCCTGCTACTTAGAAAACAGATGTAATTTTCCATAAACCACTCAGGGAGGTTGCCACCCCTACTTGGGAGAAAGCTGTGGTCGGGTGGGGCTGATCACCAATGTACTACTCTAGTTTGGGAAAACGCGCAAGTAGAATAAGTCAGTGTTTGCGACATTGACACCTCAAGCCAAGGTGACCATTGGGTGCAGCCTCTGCATTCTCCTAGTTTGTTTCAAACACATTCAGGACCGTAATCCGTGTAAAGACTTCAAGGTGCCGCACCGTCTGAATCATAACCTTCTGTTCGGTGCCATTGGGTTCCAGCTTCAACCAGCTAATTAGACCAGAGCACTCAGGCATAATAAAAGCAAACTCTTCAAAGGCCGTGGCATTTCAGGACTCATCAGGACGGGTGGAGCACGGGTGACGCTTTCCCTGGAGCTTTCAGGAGGCCAAAGCAAATCAGCTCCGATGTTACTGAGTCTGCTCAGATGGAAACAAAACGCTGTCTTTTCACCTCAGTGTGACTTAATCGCAATTTAGCTGCAAAAACAACATACTGTAGCTTGTCAGTCTGACCTATTTTTCTTCATTCACATAATAAGGAAAAGTGGAAAATTAAAGTGGCCAGATAGATTAGTGTAGGAGGATGACAAGGGTGGGGATGACGACTCCCTGGAACTGCTCCATTATCGGCACACGTGCGTTTGTTGCCACTCATGCCCTCCAACACGTCAACTCTGGGATGAGCGCAGGATTTCACTTTCCAATCATCTGACAACAAATGCGCTTTAGTTTCCTGCCAGTTATGCAGGTGATGAATCACTATTATGTATCTTAACAACAAACTTTTTAGTGTCAGTGCAGCATATTTATGTGCGTACCAAAGGGGCAACATACACGGAACCCGAGGAAGGCTGCACAAGAGTTTTTCTTGAGATTACGGGTTAATTATCATTTCCATAACAGGTTTTATTCATCCCTCAAGTGAGCCCCAAGTTACACATTTTTCTCTGAAAAAAACAAAAACCCTTATGAAGCCAATCCCATATATTCTCATAATCTGTCTGCCTCAAGTTGTCCAGCATTTTCTCTTCACCATAATGAATATATACCCAACAGCAGCAATTGTCAATTACAACCAGTTAATCCACATTTACTGGTAACAACAAAAGCACCTCATTTTAGTCGTGGTGGGTTTTGCAGAAGGAAACGCTTCAGCGGTACACGGGTAGTAGTTACATCCTCACACACTCATCGTCACACAGTGAGCAACACATTACATAGGTTTTTCTCAGAAAAGATATTTCTGTAATGTTTCAAAAGGGTACTCTGATACTATGAATGGATATAACACTGTGATAGCAATAGTTGAAGAAAATATTAAAGTGAAAATATGGTACGCTATACAGTTACAGTCATTTCACACACTTACACAGGCTGGGCTGTTCGTCGGATTTGTATTCAGGAACAAACTGTTTCCCAAACTTCAGACGTTACGGACTGACACAGTATTTCTGGGGATGGAAGTCAAATGTGTTTTGAGGCTCCTCAGGTCATGAAAGGGAGTGTCACTGTTCATACGTGCCCTTTAAGACATGGGACACCGCATCAAAAAAGATCTTTGTTGAGGCGACGGGATAATCTGCTCTAAAATACCAGCATGAACTGCATCTTTACGACTGAGTATCACAACACGGTCGAGACATTTTCTATTTCATGGGAGACGGTCAACTTTGTCCAATAACACAATAAATACGACCAGAGAACAAAATCGGTAAAAGTGAAAGCATCCTCTTTTAACATCTAAATACATTTTTAATTTATCCGTCATTTGTGCCTGAGCTGGTTTTGCCTCAGTGCCTCTAAACGGGAGGTGCAACAAACAAAGGACTCTGCAGATGGACAAGTGTTGCTTTTATGTGAGCAGGATTGTAGCACCACATCCTAGCCCGGCAGTATCTCAGGGTGCCAAAAACACTGTCATTCAAGGATTATGGAGGGCCCAACCGGGTACTTAGACCCCCACATTACCTGGAGCCATGCAATTGCTTATTCATCCATTGAGTGAGCCCACACATTAGAAAACCCACCACCGTCTAATAAACTTAAATATTACGATGTGATATTGGCAACTTAAGTTTTTTTTCTTAACAATTGTGCTTTAACCTCATTAGTCATTAACTGTCCCCTTGTCTCAAAACATCATTATTTTTTCATAAGTGGCTTTTTTGTTTTGGATGGCAATAAACCAGAGGTGTAGTAGAAACCTGCTAAATGCTGTTGTCTCCTGCCGTGTGAATCCCTGCTCTTCTGGTGGGCTATGAAAGCCTCACGCTAACCAAAGAAAACGCAAATGAACTCAAAAGTTTAACTAAAGAACTGACAAAGTAAAATCTGTGATTTCTAAATGTGGATCGACCACATCAAACCATATTAAGACCCATTCCAACAGGTCAACCACTTGGTAATCTGAACATCAACTGTGACGTTAGCAAACATGTCCAACGTTAGCTCAACGGCATCATGTTAGCTTGCTAACAGCTTAATAGCTAACTAACTTGACTAATTGGTGTTGACTGAAATGTTTAAAGCAGGAGTGTTTCCAGTGCTATTATTACAACTGAAATTCAGCAACATATTCCTGCCAGCGGCTAAAGTTTCAGTGGGAGAAATACATAACGGGGAAATGGCTTGACTAAACGTGGAGAGCGGGAAACTCGAGAGACTTGATACGGACTTGAAAGAAAAGGCTTGCGAGCATCTCGGCAACAAACTTTAAGATGTATTGAAGAATCCAGTGGTAACATGTCAATGATGATATGAACCAAATTGTGATCCTGTAATAACTTTAGTGCATTTAAACAGGGAATTAACTTTCAAATTAACAAGTTTTAGCATCTGTGTCTTCATATCGAGGGAGAAGGAGTAGAACAAGCAATTTGAAGTTTGTTATTGTTGAAAAAAAAAACACTATCTACTTGCATTACGACTCGATGCGGAGTACTTTCAAATATAATCACCAAATTTCTGGCATGAGAAACTTTCCCTTTTCATCAGATGTATGTGAAACTGTCTTCTAGTGACAAACCTATTTGGGGTGAGAAAGGAGAAGTTTTACATCCACCAGAGAGTTAAAGCCCAAAATGATGTCAAATTTGCTTGCGCACAAGTGTTGCCACATTTCCTGTCAAATGATAGTCAACTTAATCCAGTTATGGGAATACACATTGGTGTTAAGTGGCCTTATTTCCATTTGTTGAATGACAATGTTGACGTTTGTTTGTGAAGGTCCCATAGCAACAGATCAATGAAGGACACAAACAGGAGGGGAGCGCAGTTGCCTTTACCACATTGGCCTTGTCAGAAAAGTTGTTTTCTCCAAATGTACCATGTGACCAGTTTTGTTAAACGGAATTACTTCAAATAACATACAGGCTGGCACACGGGTCACCCCGGACAACTTGACCTGAAATAGTTTGTATAAGGACGGGGTAAAAAAATAGGAATGCGTGTCAAAATGCCTTTTTCATTCTTAAACTGCAGTCTGTTGTGGTCGCAGGCGTGCATACCTCTGCTCTCACGGGTCAACCTGTGGATCACCACTGGCCTCCCGCGCGCAAAGCTCCCCGTGACGCAGTCAGGTGTTAATGGCGCGCGAGGGGTGCGTGCGTGTGTGTGTGTGTGTGTGTGAGTGAGTGAGTAAGTGTGTGTGACACGAGCCTACATATTTCTCTGACGTCAGGCCCAACCTCTCAGAAGAACAAGGAGCCAAGCGGACCGAAGCAAAAACACAGGGCAGGTCAGCGGGAAGGAGATGAAGACATTCCAGTGCCAAAGTCAGTCTGCGCAGCGCAGAGCCTCCAGCAGCGGCAGCAGCCCGTCCAGCAGCCCCAGCGGCAGCGCCATGAGTCCCCTCGGCACGGCCAGCGTCACCCTGGCAACCCTGCTCATCCTCACTGTCCCAACCTGCAGAAGTAAGACCCGCACCTTCTTTCCTTTACCTTGCGTCGGTCTGCGCCAGTCGTCGGACTGCGCCTGACCTGAAGTGCAACTTTGTGCTGTTTTTTTTTTTTAAGGATTTATTCAGAAATTAAAATACTTTAAATTTCTTTGCAATGTCAGTAAAGATTGAACGTTTTGCGTTTCTGTGTACCGACAATAGAATCGAACCGTCTTCATGTGTAGTAAATATGTGATTGATTGCGCGCGCGGACATTTGATCAGTCTTTGCAAGTGTTGAGATCTTATCAGCAGAACTTTGTTCAGATTTGTTTGTTTACTTTCAGACGACAACAACAACAACAGACATGCGTCAGCAACAGTAACTTCACGTGCAAGGATTCACGTCTGAGCATGACGAGGTCGTTTGGTGCTCTGAGCTTTGAACCTCGTGATTTTGATTTGTTTTAAGTTATCTTTTCATTACGATGTGGGACTGAAGATTTCCCACTTATAATAAAGACCAATCATATGATTCATGTGCTGAGGCGAATTCTATGATCGTTTACTCTCTGGGTCTGAGCTGGAACGTCATCACTTTGATCACAGTTTTTTTTTTTTTAAGTTTCAGTTTTATTAACATATCAGAAATATTGCAAAAGTGTTTGGTTTTTTTTGGTATCAAAGATCAAAACCTAATCATTTTGGGATTCCTATCCTGTAATTCTCTGATTCATTCTAACCTCATCCATAATAATTATGATTTTAAAAAATATTGTGGGACTGAAGTTTGGATTTGTGAAATGTGTGTTAATTTTTTTCTAAACTAGACGCCCACCAGGCAGTACATCACAATAGAATACAAAACAACGCAGTTACACGCAGCAGTACTTTTACTGCAGCAGTACTTTTACTGCAGCGCCCAACCCTGCAGCTTCATCATGGGGTATTTCTGTGTGTGTCTGTTGTCTGAACCCAAAGGTGCTCCGGCCGAACTTCAGCAAGCCACGACAGATGAGAGGCAGCTCCTCAGCCAGGTATGCAGCGCTGCGCTCTCCTGTCTTCTTCATTCCTGCCTCCTCTTCATTCTCTGTCGCCCTCCACAGATAGGCGCCGTGTGCTCAGCCTACGTCTCTGCAGACCTGACATTTTCAGTAAGTGAGCACCCGAACATGCAAATTCTCTTTATTTTGTTACATGTGCTGGATGACTTCGTAGTGAGAGCAACCCTTCGCTGTGGTGTGTTCCAGGCATCTGATGTGTTAGGAGAACTCTGCATCTTGCTGCTGGTTCAGAAGTCAAAGGTACCCAGTCTCTGTAGTCCACTGTCGTCTCACCAGTCTCACCAGTGTTGGTGATTTGGTTTTGCGGAGGAGGGCAGAGTGGCACGCCAACCCTTGATCATCTTTTCGGTGAAGCTCCGTACAATTCTGACTGAAGGTCAGCTTTAAAACTCATTTTGTTGTTTTCTCAGGAGCGTGGAGCGCAAGAAGATAGTAAAAGGGTAAGTACAACTTCCCTCACTGTGCTGTAAAACCTCGTCGGTGTCTGTGATTGGTTTTGATGGAACTGCAAGTGCAGCTTTTACTTCATTACTCCACAAGGTTTTTCCCTGTGGCAGGAGGTGAGTAGATAACCAGATAAATGGTCCCTGCTCCTGCCTGTAGCCTGACCTTAGGAAGCTCCCCTCATTGTGTTGTGAGGTGTTTGTGACTTTTTGCGCAAGTGTGATAGACAACTCGAATCAAGCGTTCTGCCAGAGCTGCGTGTCACGTCAGGAAGGCGGCTTTGTAACGTTTCCACACTTCAACGCCTGGAATGCAAAACCCAGCCATAAAAAAACAAACACCTCCAAACTCGACACAAGATTGTCAACTGCAATGTTCCGGTTCCATTAGGAATAAATGGTGATATTACGCTCTGTGTGTGTGTGTGTGTGTGTGTGTGTGTGTGTGTGTGTGTGTGTGTGCTGACTGAGTACACACACACACACACACACATTATCATCATCATCAGTGAAAAACTGTGAGAAGCTGCAGGTACTAGCGATCATAAATGACAGCAAAACAACTCTGTGCATGTTTATCCGGTGCAGCTCAGTGTCTCGCCGTCCGTCTTCTGAGACGTTTGTCTTTGTGAGTGAACTGACAATGTGACCCAAAACCCACAACGATCCCTCTAAACGACACCGTGGGCTGGCTGAGGCGTCGCAGCCTGTTTACCATCCCAGATGAACACGAACACACGGATGCAGCAGACAAAGGCTGCAAGACGCTGGTTTCTTACTGGCCCGAGTTGTGAGCTGCATGTCAACCAGGGACGTTTACTGGGCACAAGAGGGCTTCATGTGCAGGGCAGATGTTTTCATTTTTATTTGTTTCAAACCACATTTGTGTGAGTCCAATCCAGAGGTTGCCAATCAAACCAGTATTGGTCCTTCTAACTGACTGGCTTTTGGAAAAACAGTTCGCTGTTGTGCAAGAGGACTTTTGAAACATGAAGTAAATTTGAATCATGAAACGTAGTCGGGTGAGGACTTTCGATGTGTCTGATGAAGCTCTGCATTTTATTTATCCACCTCCGACACTTGGAAACTGACAGTTGCCCCAGGTTACACCTTCCCTTGGAGGACCAGACATCTTAAAGAAACGCAAGGCTGCTTTGTTTTCTCCCTCGCTGACTCTGAATGGGAGCTGTTCATCACAACACTGACGCGGCCGCTGCCGGGAAATTGCGGCAAGCATTTGTGTCACATTTGCGTTTTTTTGGGGGGGGGGGCTCGATCTCAAGGGAAATTTTGCTTCTCTGGTTGCCAGTGTACACAGAGCTGTTACTCATGACTGCTTCTCTCTGTCTGTGCGTGGGGCTTCGGTCAGACCCCTTCGCTGCACCCACTGCTCCACCTACTGTCTCACCTCCACACCAGAAGAGAGAGAGGAGTCTCCATGCGCGTATGTACCACTCACGTCTGCTCTCCTTTCAGTCTTCAGTCTTCTCAAAAGCAAACACACTCACAGTCAAGATTGTCCCGACACAAATGAAACATGTCACGTGACTTCAGTATGTCAGTATTTTCAGAGAACGTGTTCTGATCTCTCAACTGCAAAAGCAGAATTGTTTAATCTGAAGAAGAAGAACGAGTTGGTGAAAAGAAAATGTCACTGCGGCAGCTTGCATAATTGAATAAGTGTCAAAGTGGGTGTGCTACTTTCTCCAGTTGCCTTCAATGAATGTTTTCCTCTTCCTGAGCTCACATGTAGTAATGCTTCCATTTCATACCAGGCCACTACCCTCCCTATCTCTCCCTCCCGATCGCTCCCTCTCTCTCTCCCTCTCTCTCTCCCCCTCTCCCTGTGCGGGTGCTGTCGACATTAGCTGTTCTTTCCCAAGCTGAGAGTAATTATAGTCTAAAATTAGTGCAGCAGGCGGATAAACGTATCCCTCAATGCTTTCAAGCGCTGATGTTCACAAAGTGTACACTGAGACATCATGAGTGGAAAACATAGGAGGTGTTTGTTTTGGAAAAGCCATGTGAGCGTGAGTGTGCTGGTGTCTTTGTGACAGAGACGGGGAAATCAAGACCAACACGGCGCTTTCTGCCGTCCCCGGGATCCCACTGTCCGCTCGTATGATTTAGGGTTGTTGTTGTTGTTTTATATCGCAGTTTTATTACACAACGTGATTTGATAAAGTTCAGGAAGCTTTTTTTAATGTCTCCAAACCCCAATTTTGTTGATGTTCCACATCTGCAGTCTTCTTGTTACAAGTCTAAAGTTTAAATCCATTTAAAAAAAAAAAGACACTACAAATTCTAATTATTTCAAATCAAGTCATTAAATATGATCTCACGCCATTTCAGACAGATTCTCCTGTTCGTTTATAGGATTTTTCAAACCCAGCCCTCACCTCTGACTTCACACCAGTTTTTTTCTGAAGCCAAACAAACTTTGTTTTCTAAGGCGACGAAAGAGCCAGAAAAAAAGAAACAGAAACAATTCTTTTTTAGAGTATTTAATGTTCTATTTCAGTGATGCGTATTTGGTGCATTTGAACTACTTTTTTTTTTTTTTAAAGAATTCACATTACAGTCGATGTCAATCAGATGGCAGGTCGACGGCGTGATTGTCATGTAGCTGCAGGGTTAGCAACCGCGTCATTTCCACTCCACATTTTTTTTATGCAACTGCTACAAATTTTGCTTTGGCAAAGCGTTAAGCCTCTCTGTTTTTTGTCCTCAGTCTACTTCGTGAGGAAGCTTTACAGCCCGGGTGGAGGCGGGGGATTTCACGCAGGAGTTTATTCTGTTGAAAGGAGTTTCTAATGTAATATTTGTACTATTAGAAACACCTCTTCGTGTAACGCAGTCGGGCACAACCGCAGCACAAACTGCAACCTCCTGCTCGTCTCATTGTTTGCACTTTAAATTATTTTGAAATATTTTATATTGATTTTGTGTTTTCTGCATGGTGTCTGGAAAGGTGCCTATAAATAATGATAATAATAATGATACAAGTTAGTCTTTTTAAGTCTCAAATGATATATATATATTTATGTATGTATGTATATTTCAGAAATATGTTGTGACCCCAGCAAAGACTATTTCACATCAGAATTGCAACACAATTAGTACTCATAACAAAATGTATCTAACTGCTGACTTTTCTACACATCAGAAATAATCAAGGATGTGAACGTGATGGGATTCTTAAAACCTTTTTATGCGTCTCATTGGAGAGCAACATGAAATCATCGATTTATGATTTTATCAACTTCTTATGAGGATCAAATGTGATCGCTGCTTCATGAAAGATGCTCTCATAAAATCTCATCATGATTCCTGAACACGGAGAAACCGCTGAATAATACAGAGGCATTTCTGTCTGTCGTTCCTGCCCAGGCTGAGCTTCAGGGACCTGGAGGGATCCAGAGCAGAGGCTACTTCCTCTACCGAGTACGAGCACACTGACATCTGCAAATATAAATAAATTCACTGCATGACATCATTGTACTTATTAAAATTTTTGCTTGAATTTGCAGCCACGAAATGGGAGAAGATCCTTAGAATATGAGTAAATCACAGGTAACGCTCAAGAGACTTACTTGGTTGGCGACTTGACGCTCATCGTCCAGTCGTTTCAGTGACATTTGATGACATAATTAAGATGCACGCTGTCATCAGAGGGTCAGAAAACGATGGTTAGGGTGTCGGTGAACGTGTTTCTGCAGTCTGGACTGATAGCGTGTATCCCTGTGTGTGTGTGTCAGAGTCTGTCTCTAGGAAGGCCTCATGAACAGACGACACAGACCCTGAGACCCCGAGCTGCTCCTCCACCAGTCCTACCACAGCCCTCTGCCGCTCCACTGTACGGTGACCCGTCTGAATGTACACCAAGAACAACAACTGCAGTTCTCCTCATTTGTCCAGATTTTATTTTGTGTTATAAGTGTATCCTTTGCATTAAAACTGCTATAATACGATTAGACGTGGTAATGTAATCTTACGTCTCCAGGCTTTTTTGTTTTTTGGTGGTTGTTTTTTTTTTTTTTTTTGAGAATCAAAGTCTTTTATTAAATTTGTAGATAAAGAGAAGTAAATAAGACATCGCCAACGTAGACAAAGAATTATTATTGACAAATAAATTTGGTGGTAGAGAAAAATCACATACATCCTGGTGAGAATAAGAATTTTCTACACTAAATTAGCAAAAAAAAAGTAAAGTCTTAAAGTTGAATCAAAATATTTCCCTTTTTTGTTGTTTGCTTTGTATCAATTTCTCATAATTCACTGTTAAACTTTCATGATTCTTTTACACACTGATTTTTACAATTTTAAAAGTCACTGTCACAAAGATAAGCTCATAATTCCTTTTAAATATGTATATTAGTGTCGTATCATTTTTTTAACAGCACCTACGCTTTCACGATTTCCTCAACAAAATGGGGAATTCGTAACGCGCTGAGCTCCCAAAGGTGCCAGCAGAAGAAGCCACAAACTCTCGCAGGAGGATTTGGTTCGATCGAATCAACTCCATGATGAGTTTCACGTTGGCGGAGCAGCAAAGATGCCACAGTTACACCATAATTCCCCTTATATAGATATAGATATATTCTTACAATGTAAACATTTGTAGAAAAGCATTACTTTTAGTTTGTAAGATTGTAACCGGAATGTGCAGCTCCTTCCGTCGACAGCAGATGTCATCGTCGTCAAATCCCTTCCACTTCTTTCAATTTACCAGCAGGTGAAGTCGGAGTTCTGCACTGGTTTGAAGATCGGTCCCAGTCTCCCACTTTGATTGATTCTACGTTCAGAGCTGGCAGAGATCAGTAGGGGACGGGTCACATCATCAGTTACCGCCAGGACACAATTTATCGGCGTGTTCGGCGTTCCTGCCACGCCAACCTGAGGGTTTCTGCACATTTCCGGGCGTGAGTGATGTTTTCGCTCCAAACAACAAATCAACCTGGGGATTTTTGTTTCAAAGATTGCAAAGACTGGATTTATTTCCATGTGTTTTTTTTGTTTCGTAAATTATACTCAAATATGAGCAATTTGGGTGTGATTGATGCAAACACTCACGCAGCAGTGGAAGTGAAAGTAAAGACAACAGGTAGTGAAGTCATAAAGGACAACCACGTTCATGCTTTGGCCTTAAATGCTCATCTAAGAATTGTCTTTATTGACAAAAACAAAAACAGAATTTTAGTTGTAGTTACTGAAGAACACGAGCTTAACAATAAGACATCGTTTTCGACATTTGTTCTGGATTTTAAGCCTCGGCCCCCTTTAACTGAACCCGACAGACGGGTGAGGCGGTGTGCGAGGGGCCGCAGCGAGAGAACCGGAACGGAATGTGTGGGGATGCTACACTGCTACAGGTGCTTTAGGGCATCTGCTGAAGCGGCGTGGCGTTTTCGTCAAACGTAGGATTCAGTGTGGGCTCGCTCATGTGACTTGTGGGATCCACATTCCTTCGCTGACACGTTAAAGATGTGATGTCAGTGACCTTCTCCTACCCGCGACATACGCGACATTAGAGGATGGTCATCAAAAACATAGCGGACTGAAAAGGACAAGTCTCATTCGTCGGTTTTCAGCTTAAAATCGTTGCATTGATAAACAGTTGCTTTAAGGCATTTTAAGACTTCCACTGACACAAAATAACCACTGACACTCTGGGATTTAGCTTTTTTTTGTTTTGTTTTTGCTTTTCTGATGTTCGAGTCCAGCAGCGTGCAGGGGAGGATCAGGGTGGTGTGAGTTCATACAGGGAGAGACAGAGACAGCACATCCAGTGGGTGAGCCTGGGGTGGGACGCTACGGGAGGGGAGGACACCCGCCTCTGAGCAGGTCTCCCCATGAGAAGAACGAGTGGGCTAACAGAGGGTGTTTAACAGGTGATAATGAGCCCACAGTGCCACTGTCCCGCCGATTCTTTCGCTGTGGCCCAAAATGGTGTTGCATCTTCGGTTACTTTTGCTGTTGCCATGGTGACGAGAGAGCCTCTCCGAAGATGGGGCTTCGCTCAAATCGATCAGATCGTGGTGGCCTCGCTGCACTTTTTGATTTGTTAAACAGAAAAAATAAATAAATAAAGGGAGGAAATAAAGCTGTGAGTAAAATCAAACATGTCTTCATTTGCCCCCGCAAATTCCATCACTTTCTCTGACGCGTAATCTGGAGGTAATGAGCCAGTTGTTACGTTACAATGAGATAACCTTTTTTTTATTTTTAACCAGTTAACTTCCTTTTCTTGCAACCGGTTATCACCTTGTCATGACGAGTAAATGAGCTCAGTTATCGGGAGATGATTTCTCAATCTTGAAGTAACCAAACGTGGTATTGACAAGAGAAGGCAGAGAGAGAAAAAATACTGCTTTATTTAAAACAAAGACGTAGCAAATGCGGGTTTCCAACCAGTGAACCGAACTGATGCTGCAGTTACTATCACTATTACTACGTTCTACTGCGTTGAGTGTCTGTTATTCACTTTCTACTCGGTAAAGCACTTTTGTCAAACTTGGACGTGTTTGGTTTTTGTTTAAAATGTGCAATAGAAATAAAGCCTGACCTGACTTGTGAGTTAAAACAATACTATATATATAAATACTAATAATTTTTTAATAATAAAGAAGCTGTCAATGACTGCTGCTGATTTTTTTTTTTTAATTTAATGAGAGATGTCGCAGCTTCAACAACAGCTAATAAAACGCACCAAGGCACCTGTGGAGCGGTGAGTCTGGATGCTGGTCGCCTCCCACTCACCGGGCATGTGCCTTCTCTCAGGGCCCTTTTGCCTCCAACTCAACCCCAGCCAGGCTGCCCCGGCGGGTCCTGCCTGGTCAGCCGTCAACAGCAACGGACGCAGGGAAATCCCGATGAACGGAAGGGGGGGGCGGGGGGTACCGTCAGGGGGTAAGTGTGACATCTCCGTCGGTTCCTTCCTCCCTATGTTTCTGTCGCATGTAGGCAGCCCGGCGGAGAACGAACGGACCCGTTTATCTCGTTTGGTGACAGAGTCTGTCAGGAGAACCGGTGACCCACATTCTTACCTAACGATGCACGTTAGCTTGCTAGCTCCGGCTAAAAGTAGGTTGAACCTTGTAGCGGACCGGTCTGTTGCTCGTATTATGTGTTCAAGTCGCAGGTCACCGGGGGAATGATGATTGTCCAATTTTTCCCACGGGTGACGGTGCGTGTCAGCTGTCGCGGTAAGTGTGGCAAACTGTTTCGTGGCTGTAATTGACGTTAGCATCAAGCTAGCTGGCGTTCGCCGGCCGGCATCCGCGCGTCGCAGCGCGGCGGCAGGCTGCGGAGGCGCCGGTCACCCGGGCTCGTCAGCCAGACCCGCTTCACTTCAGGTGACCGTAGCTGTTGACGCGTCTTAGGTGGCGAAGGGAGCCGCTAACACGCCCTTTGCAACAAAAACCACGCGTTTAAAGGGTCGCGCTCGGGTTTGTCGCCGTGTTCCGAACTGACCAACGGAGAAGCGGCAGCTGCGTTCTCCTTTTCTCTCCTTCTCTCCGTGCCGCCGTCAGGTTGGTGGAATTGCTCATCCTGTCACTTTCGCATGTTTTGCTGACTTTTGCTTTCCTTTAAATCTGTGCACGCCGGGAGAGACTTTCAGTCCTTCGGCGGGCGGGCGTCCGACATGTCTTTTTTTCAGGGCCTGTGGCGATGTCGAATAAGTCAAGGAGGCGAATGAATGACGCCAGTACAAACCTCAACATAGGCTGCATTTACTTTAACCTTCTAAATAGAGAGCTTCTTTATCAACAATGTGCGAGCAACAAATGTCAACTTTGAACATATTAAAAAATATCTAAATATACGGATGGATGTGATGAAAACAGCTCCTTTAACATTTTTTTTTTGAGGAGTCAAAAGTTCCCTGCAGGCTTTTTTTTTAACGACAAAATAAAATTACTCAGTCAAAATTTGCAAACCTCACTCAAAACAACATTTAAATGGTTTTTTTTTCCTTCTTCTAAGTAAATTTAGTTTGATAGGAATATGCCAATATACCAACAATTGGTGCACCCATGTAGTACTTGTCCGGCTGCTTGTGGGGAGATTAGTGATTTGATTCCTGCTTTTTTGGTGTAAAACGAGGTGCTGTGGCCCATTGAGCTCAACATTTGTGTGTGTTTTACTTCCTCTTTTAGGCGTTAATGGTTTTACTGTCACTGTCTCAGTCTTAATTACCTACAGAATTTGTAAAATGTAGTGAGTTTGTGGGCTCATAGCTTGAGATCAACTGTAAACCAGGGAACAACCCAAATCACGCAGCCTAGCCAGAAGAACTGAGGTGCTGACGACAACATTTATCCCCCAAAGCATTGGCATGTTCTTTTTGAGATGACCTGCGGTTACAAAGTAGTTTGAGCTCAGGATGTTGTTTTATTTTAAAACCTGGTAAATTCACCTGAAACAAAACGGGAGATGCTTCATTGGACCTTTTTGTGTTTTTAAGTCAGAATTGGTAGAGAGATTGAATCTCCCAGTCACGTGACAAATCTGATCACGAGGACTTCCTGCTTATTCAGCCAATCCTCATGTGACTGCCGCGTTTTTCTCTGAAAACAACGAATGAATCGAAAAGTTTTAGTAAAGCATCTGTCCTCCAGAATGGCTTCTTTGAGGTCGAGTAGGTTCCTCTGAACACAGTAGTTCTTGTTTGAATCGGGATGCAGCCTGATGGGATGAGGAACAGCCATGTAGCATCGTGGCCAAATGTACTTTACTCAACGTGTCCAAGTGTGCTGGAGGCCATTGCTAATCAGTAATAGCTTGTTTTTGCTGTCATAAGATCAGTGCAGCCAGAGAGCTGTTGAGGGCGCATGGGAACCTGCCATGACACCTGACTGGTTGAAGGCACGCTGGCTGGCGGCAGGTGACGTGTGAGCAGGGCGGCAACTCTCTAATTCCATGACGTTCTCTATGCCGTGTTTTAAGGGACATTTTCACCTGCCTTGTTTAGTCTGGTGGGATAAATGTTTGGTCTGGGTTGATTTTTCAAGAAGCCAGCGACTGCATTCAGCACCAGCGAAACCACGTTGAAGAGGGGGTCCCAGGGGGCTTTCGCCTGTTTTCTGCCTCTGTGCAGTTCTTGTGGGAAGGCGTTAACTTAGCACTAAAAATGGACCAAAGAAGACCCCGGTGAAGACACGGTCCCGCTGTGCTCCTGGGAGATTTGTTTGTCGTGTGTCAGCTACAGAGGAGCTGTTGGTTGGATGCTGGCAGCTTGAATCATCAGGAGACTCGTTAAAATGCTTCTCCTCTAGTTGGTACCGATCATCAACAGATAGGAAGACCCTTCCCCGCTGAGGTTTGAAGAACCCCTTCATTATTTCTTCAGCAAAGTAGTCAAACACTCCGTGGTTTCAGCGTAGTTTTTCTCATTTCCTCTCTTTTGTAATTGCTTTCATCCGCGTCTGTTGGTCGGTCTGCAGGACCTCGATAGGGCTGAGTGCAATATCCACGTCATGGAAGGTCTGAATCAAGAGGCAAAACGTGATCAAATACCATATTGTGGTGCTGCGGTGATGTTCCACCATGCACGCTGTACCCTACAAACTAGAGAAAACAACTTTCAGCTACATAGAAAATACTTGGCCGATGATTTTCTTGAAACTTGATGGAGTGGCCGAAGAAATGGGATGACGTGATTGGTCCAGTGTTAATTGTGACTCTGACTTCAGAGCAGCTTATAATGCATTTCTGTTGTTGCGCTTTGCTTCACCTGCATCTAAAAAAACCCACGCTGGCTGTCTGTATGACCGCTGATTCTTGACCCCGTTCGTCATGTCGTCACGCTTCTCAGAGTTTACTAGAACAGGCGCTATCAAGCCAATATGGATGCCTGGTAAATCCTCAAGAAGCAACCTGTTGCTTTATGCTAATTTTGATGAGCAGAACTCTCTGGTGACTTTTAGAGCGAGCAGGTAATCTAGACCTGTGGTTCTTGAACTTCTTTAACCAAGTGACACCTGAGAGAAAAACTGAAACACTCCAAGTACCACCATCATGCCCAAAGTTGTAAATACATCATGGCAGCATCTCTGTTCAGCTGCAGCAGGTTTCCTCCAGTTGAGGTTGCCATGAACAACTCCACTTGTTGTCAATTACTGATATGTGTTGATGTATTGGGAACTGATGAAACGCGCCAAATTATCTTATGAATTTATGTAAATAAATAACTGGCTGGAGTCTTTGATGCCAGTGCCCTCATCCAGAGTGATGGAGAAGTGTGACATCAGCAGCCCAGCAGACGGGTACCTCCGTTGGAATAACCTTTAAATGCAGTACACTCTTGGTACACACTCGGTACACACTCACTAACAGCTCCTACACAAGGCACAATGTGTACCGTGCTTGGCGTTGGTTCTGGCTCAGGCAGGGTGACACCGGCAATGGAGCACTGCTCCAACGCGCGCACAGTTGCTATGCAACGTGCGCCGGAAAGTTTTAGAATCACACACATCAGAATGCGTCTTACCATCAACCTGAGGAGAGCGTTGGCTCTGGTAATTCTGTGGAGATGAGCAGCAATGAAGAAGCGAGCGCTCAGCCTCAGGACAACGCAGGAGTTTGGGCTTGTTGGAGAGCTACAGCTCCATGAATGCCACTTCCAGGGTTATTTCACGCTGAACACCACCACAACAATCATTCCCTTCATTACCATTGTTCTGCTCTACAATTACCGCCTGCTGGATAACTTGCTTTTAGCAACTGTTAGTAGCCCGTTTGAATTGGGGCCCTGGACTGCTTCAGTCCGTCGTGTTTTCTCAGAAAAAAAACAAGCGGCTTGTCTTTCGGCCAGTTGTTTGGTTAAAATGTGTCGTCTGGTTTCATGGATTCACTGCTGAGAACGTCACTTCACACCGAGGCCTCGGCTCCTCCTCCGTCCAACTGTTGCTAACGTGAGCAGGAGCAGTGTGGCACATCGCTGTCTGAAGCAAAGATGTTAAAAGAGAGACATAGAAGTTAGCACATTTCCATTCCAAAGTATTTACTCCTTTTTGATGTTTTGGATGTGTTTCGTTTAAAAAAAAAAAAATTCTAGGATTCCTCCGCGCACCACTTGAGGGCGCTCGCGTGCCACATGAAATCACTGATCCAGAAGGTAATCTGAAGATGAATTGATTATGCAAATGATGATCAGTTGTTGCCCTGCTCCACACTTCAGCTGCAGTTCATGAGGACCGCACGGTTGACTCAGCGTCTGTGCGACCTTGGGGGCCTTGGGCTTGGAACGCCGCTTGCATTGGAGCTGTTCTTTTGCTATCACGGGAAAAAACTCAGCATTATCACCTGGGGGTCTTTGTCTAATCTACTCTAGGAAAACGTCACATGCTACAGTAACTGAAGGAGCACGTAATTCAAGTGTCAGCATCAGCAGCTGAGCAGATTTTAACACAGCCTTTGAAGTGAGTTCGTCAACCGTGCGTTTGTTACTGTTCTGTCATGGTTCTCTGATGGAGGTGAGACCATTGTCTCAGTGAAACGAGGAAAAATCCAGTCAACAGGTTACAGCATTTCTGAAGCGACTACCACACACCCGCTTTCAAGGCAGCGAATATGTTTGAATTCAAATACAGGGCTTGATCTCATCTGGTCACTGCAGACCAGCAAATGCTTGAGCTGCACTACTTATTTTTTTTAAACTGCATTAAGTTTGTGCTTGACGCAGGTGTTGCTCAGCAGCTGGAATGTGGAATGTAAGATGATGTTGTGGCGTGCTGAGGAGGTCAGCCTCGTTAATGTTTTCTTCCTCATGTTGCTGGTTGTAGACGTGGCAGCTGGCACCATGTGACCTTGTCATCACAGCCATTGAATACACTCGCTACACCAATAGAGCTGCAATCCTTGAATTGGAAATAGAAATAAAGAATAAAATTGGAATAAAAAGAATGATGTGTAGCCCTCATCATTGTATGTCTTTTTTTTCCATATTGAATGTCTTGTAGCCCTCAACCCCAGTGAGTTCATGATCATTTGGCACTGTACTGCACACCCCCCTAAGTACTGCATACTGTTTTGTGGTGGTGTTGTGAGTATTTGTCATTTGTTGTGCTGTTTTGTGGTTGTAGCAGTTGTGTTTCTCATTGTTTGTTGTTGCTTGTCTGTATCAAATATGAAATTGTATGTAACAAACACCGTAACAGCCGCGTCATGGCGAGAGGCAGTCTTCCCCTCTCGTGGCCTTGCGGTTGATGTATTTGCTCCTTTTATTCATGCAAATACACAGGAATGGCTGCTGCTGTGACTGCTGATACAAATGTTGTTTTTAATGACTGGATGAAGTTGGCTTCTATGGAAGAACTTTGATTATTTTCAGTCAGTCCCCGTCATCGGCCGCCACTCGCAACCTGATACTGGCGGCCTCGCCGACCATGTGTATTGAGATAAAGGATGTGGTTCTTGTCAGTGCAGTGACAGTTGGAGGTTCTGTAGCAACATCATCTATAGATACTATCAACCTACATGGGAGACATGTCATTAATATGTTAATACTGAGTACATTTTGTCAATAAGTGTTCCCACTGTACCTTGAAAAAAGAGGTATGTGTTGGCTCGACTGGTTTCTGTGGCTTCTGCTCTGACGAGTGAACAGCAACACAAGAATGTCTCTGTTTGATCCAACATAGCTCATCCCCGCAAAAAACCGTGTTTAAACCGTGTTCTCCTGATATGTACTCATCCCGTCACAGACACTGAAGCTCCCGGCTGGAATTGGAACAAAGAATTCTGTGGTTCACTTGTCTGATGTCAGTTTACGTGCACCGGCGATCTTGAGTGAGCGTGTGTTGAGACAAAGGCTACGCCAACATGAGCCTCTCTCACAAACCGTTTCGCAGTCATGTCAGCTTTTCTGCCTCGCCACGTGTGCCCACCGTGGGTGAACATGACTCATTTTCGGGGTTCATTTTTGTGTGGTTTGTTCATGTCACACATCTAACATTTGAAATGTGTGTTTTTTTTAAAGAGCTAATTTTATTTCATTTGCCTGTCTTTTAGCTCTTAAGGGTTGTTTTTTTTTCTAAAGACAAGGAGGAAACAGAAAGACAGTATTATTTAATTATGTTACTTATGTACCAACAGCACATCCATGTGTACCATTTGATAGAGTAACGGAGACTGATCATGCCCCGTGAATGACCGGAATCCAGCTCAGAACTGGCCCACTTTGATTAGATAGGCAGGGACAGTTTGTTTTATTGTAGCTGCGTGCAGCACATTGGTTCCTTGAGCCCCTCCGTTTCCCTCCCTCTCACAAGCACATTTACAACGCTCCATCTCTGATTCGCAAATCCACAAACTGGGAGAAATCCTCCATCACCACTGGCAACTGCTACAACCCCCACTCTTGAACTGCCGTGTAAAGAAATACAAAAAAAATCTGGAAAAACAAACAAACTGAAATTCATGAGAAATTCATGGTCTCAGCTCTTAAATAGCGAGGAGATTTCCAATGTAGCTTGGTCTTTCCCAGACAGCGGTTGTTTCTTGTAAAATGGAAAACAGTTGACCTACATGCAGATAGAGCAGGGGCAAACACACGACCAGGATGTTGCATGTGATTTTGCTGGGATCGTGAAGGCAAAATTGGGTCAAATCAAAGGTTTTCATCAGGTTTAGAGGTGCGTTTGTCTAGCAAGGTGGGGAAAGTTAGCGAGGCGTCCTTGAGCAGGTCTTGCGAAAGCTGGCCAGAGGCATCGCCCGTCCCATTAATGCTCAGGAACGTCTTGAGGAAATTTCTTCAAATTAAGGAAGTATTTCTACTGGGACTTGAAGACGAACCGAAAAGTTCCTGATGGCCAAAGGTCAAGGTCACTGCTTCACTTCATGGATGCAGACAAACGCGATGAAGCCTTGTTGTCTGGTTTTGTGTTGCTGGGACTGGCTGTTGAAACTGCTCTCCCAAGTCCCTCTACAGAATCAGTCGGTCATCGAGGAAACAGGAGTCACCCGCCCAGCCGTAATCAGCTGATGTCATTAATCAGTGTCCCTAACCAGTAACACACGTCACCTCAACATGGCTCCCTTCTACGCTTGTGTTGCCACACACACAGATTTGGATTGCTATCCTTATTAGGACATTCCGTCAACTGCCATTCATGTGGACAGCCTAACCCAAGCCCTAATCCTAATCCTAACCCATTGATGCCCAACCCAAACCTTAACCTAACCTCAATACACACCTGATCTCAGTTTTGAGCAGGAACTCCTCAATCACATTGTGCCGCAATTGGACCAGTCTTGGGTTCTCGTGAGGACTAAAGGTCCTGATGAGGTCACTGTTTTTACCAAAAAGGTCTCCATTAGTTAACAAAAAACAGGAACACACACACATTTTGGCACCTCCTTGCTTCAGCCTACTGGCGACTCTCTTGGACCTGTGAGGGATTCTGTTTTGCGTCCCCTCCCCTTTAGCCTAGCATAACTGGAACAGGTCATCTTAACAGCTACTTCCTCATGTCACTGACTGAGCACGGATGAACAATGAGTACTGTGATTGGTGTTCAGCTGATGAAGTAAACGTGTTTGGCTTTGTGAAATCAGTTTGGGGGTGGGTTGTGAATACTCCAGGTTCATGAGCGCTCAAACACACACTTGTGCACTCAGCAACACTTCTTGTAATTGTGGAAGTAGAACCAAGGGAGCAATTTTGTCTTACTTCTAGGAGCAGATGCTTATATTTACCTTTCCTGGAAGTCGTCCCTACCCAGCTGATGTCAGGGCACAGTTGTGAATGAACTTTAAAGAGGAGTGTCTGCGTGTGTGAGAGTTCAGAGCGCCTCTCTTATTTCTGCAGCGCTGTGGCTGTTGAGGCTCGCAGTGACCCAAATGTGTTAGTTCCACTTCTTTGTGACTCCGTTATACTCCTTTTGTAATTTTAGCCTTTCTGTCTTTCCAACAGGTGAGGAATTCAGACAAGACTTGACCACGCGGTTCCCTGTCAGGATGTGAAACGGTGACCTAATTAATCGTCACTCAAAGGAAAAGGTAAGACATCTTGGACTAAGAGTTCAGAGCTTTCATCTTCAGTGCAGCGACACTCCTCTAGGACAGCCGGACCAGCTACATGAGCTAATTAAAGTTAAAGCGCTCCGTGTTACTACGTAGCTGCTGCTGGTTTTGTTTGTTCAATTTGCAGTTGCTCTTTCTGCTCAATACAACCCATAAAAAACAGAGATCATGTTGAGTCACCAGATTCTAAATCACCGTCTCTTGATTAGCTGCCGTGAAGCAGTTTTGTTTTTTCTGTTGTATTAATTGGAGGGGCAGGGGGGGGGGGGGGGTGTAATGTAAACGAACATTTGGCAACATTTTGCTTTGTAAAAGTCTTACATTGTACCAGCCCATTTTTATTGTTATTATAATAATAATAGTAGTAACTCTAATTATTTGTTTAAAATCTATTTGTCCCGTCCAGTAGTGTACATTCCCCCGTGTGATATTACATGTTATGTCATAATATAATTATTGTAACGGGGGGGGGGGGGGGTGCAGATTTAAAACTGACTCTACCTTTATTTTTTGTGATAACATTATAAATGTTGATATGAAGTCTTTTTGGTCACAAGTCCTCAAATATTAAACGATGCCAATTAAGTCAGCCTTAAAAAAAGGAAACACAGCTCCCATTCATATTTCCCCATTGTGTGAGTGTTCAAGTTCAAAAGTAAGACAAAAGATGAAGTCCTGTTTCTATTTTTGAAGAGAATATTCTGCTTTTTCACAAATGATGGCCTTCTTTTTTGTAGATTTTTTTGTGATTGTACGCAAGGGTGAGGGTGGCTGTCAATGACTGACTAGGAGCTCTCCACAACCTTTTGAACTATGACAATATATCTGTAATATATGATATATGTTTGAGTGTTGGTCCAGGTGAAGCGCACGACGCTAACAGGAAGCGCGCAGCTTGCTAGGATTGATTGGATCAAAGATCTTCTGCTGTAATGTTGACGATATCGTTTCAAGGAACCTTCAGGATCATCATCATACTCCATTTACCAGGATTTCTTTTGGCTACAAAAATCAGATACCAGCTCATGTGAAGTTGCGAGTGCAGCCGTGGCTCACAGCAGCACGAGATCATCGCGCCAGGGTTGGAAGAGAAAGCTGACTCATAATCAAATGTTTAGCTGGTTAGCATCCATCCATCGTCATCTTCTGCTTATTCCTACACATTAAGGGTCGCGGGGGGGTGGAGCCTATCCCAGCGTCAACGGGTGAGAGGCAGGGTTCACCCTGGACAGGTCACCAGTCCATCGCAGGGCCAACATAGAGAGACAAACAACCATTCACACTCACTGTCACACCTACAGTCAATTTAGAGTATCAATCAGCCTCGTCCCCTCTTGATGTCTTTGGACTGTGGAGGAAGCTGGAGTACCAGAGAGAACCCACACAGGAACAGGGAGAACATGGAGACTCCACACAGAAAGATCCCGCGCCCGAGCCGGGACTCGAACCCAGAACCTTTTTGCTGTGAGGCCACAGTGCTGACCACTGCACCACCGTGCAAGCTGGTTAGCATAAGTAGCATTAATGTTCCAGTTTAGCTGTCACACGTCAGTCATACTGTGTATTGTGATGGACAAGTGTCTGAAAAAGGCGGTGGGTCCTCAGTCATTTCTGGTTGCTGCTCTTGTGTTGCTCGTACCCTTCTGAACTCCAGTGACCCACTTGGCACCAGTATGTGGCCGTTGGCTGAGTTTCTGCTCCACTGGGACATGAAGCCAGCAGCCGTGGAGGGGCTCCTGCCAACCTCCGCTGCTGCTTGCCTCTCAAGCATTCCTGTCTGTGGGCTGTGGAGTGAAAATGCAAAACAAAGACTCCTTTTGTGCCGCTGGGCCTGCGCGCGCGTGTGTGTGTGTATGTGTGTCTACTTTGAGTAGATACGCAGCTGGCTGCCCAGTGTTAAAGGCGCGGTCAGATGAAGGGCAAAGCTGACAAGCTTGAGTTGCCAATTTTATTCGTGATCCGCCAAACGCCCATGACATGATGACACCCATCCTGAGTCGCATCTTCTGTCCTTGTCACTTAGGAGACATCTTTGTTTGCAAAAAAGACTCAAACACCCTAGCTGATGTGCAGGGCTTTTTGCTGCTTCACACACAATGACCTTTTGTGTGACCTTCCTGGCAGTGAGCCTGTTGCTTCCTATCTGTTAAAAAAATTGTACAACGTTATTAAATCTATTCATTTTTTTACCGCTTATCCGAATCAAAACAACGGTGTTTCTATCATCAGCTGTTGCCTGTTGATGATCACCACGGAGCAATAACTTGTTATAAAGCAGAACACTGCAAATGTATGCATTATAATCGTATTACATTGTCGTTTTATACGTCCTTATTTGATTTTTCCAACTTGCTTCTTGAAAGATGTTAAAAAAAGTCTTCGTAAGACCTTTGTCCCTCAGGATCGTTGAACACGCAATCTTTTTATTTAGGCACAGATTTGATCTTAACTTGTGTGTGTGAGAACATTTTTTACAGCATCATCAGTACTTCTGTGTCTCAGCTGTTGATAGTTAAGCTTGATGAATGAATGAATGAATGAATGAATGAAAAAGCAGCTCACTTGATCACACACAGGAAAACTGTTCTTCCAACTCTTTCATAGCGTGCAGCATTTCAGGTTGTTGCTGGAGGTGGCTTATGGTTGTGTATTGTCATATTGCTTTATATAAACAAAAGTATCTGTCGAAGCCCTGGGGGCTTCAGGGGTCTCGCGGTATCCTAGCTGTCGGTAGGACTGCGCTCTTCTGGACAGAGACCTCGGATGTTGTCCCTCGAATCTGCTAGAGTCACTCTCTCAGTTTGGGGGTCACGGCCCCCAGTGTTCTGACTACTGGCACCCTGTTGCCTTCACTCTCCACATCTTCTCTAGCTCCTCTCCAGGACCCTGGTATTTATCCAGCTTCTGGTGTTCCTTCTTCTGGATGGTGCTGTCTCTTGGATGGCTACATCCATCACCACTGCCTTCTTCTGTGGTTGCTCCATCAACACCTCCACCACCTCAGGAGGATTATTCTGTTCTGAGCTTGGGACCTGCAGCCCCGTCTTGGTGCAGATGTTCTTGTCCTCTTTGCAGCCACTTGATCGTGGGGCTCCATGCTGGCTCTTCCTGCCTGCATCTTCCTCCCTGCTACTATGTGCTGAACTGTCGCAGGGGCATCTTGGCACAGCCTGCACCTGGGGTCCTGTGGGGTGGTCTGGACCCCACCCTCTATCCATCTGGTACTATGTGCCTGCTCTCGTTCTGCCATGACTAGAGCCTCTGTGCTGCTTTTCAGTCCAGCCTTCTCCAGTCACTGCTAGGATTTCTGGACATCAGCCTCTTCTTCCATGGTACATTGCTTGCAGGGGCTTCTCCCTCCCTGCTGGTTTGTTTTCCTCCTCCTCTGAATCATTGGATTTCTGCTGACTGGGGAATTCACTTGGCAGTTCGTCTTTGGGGGCCATGTTCCTGATGTAGACCTGGATCTTGGTTGCTTGTTCCTGGACGGTGGTTCTGATGTTCACCGGTCCGGAGCCCCCTTTGCAGAGTTGGTGTTAGCGTTATCGCAACTCATCCTACTATAAGCTTGGGTGTGTTTAAAAAAACAACAACAGGTATTTTCACCTGTTCTTCAGCTGCATGGGGTGGTTGTGGCATGTTCTACTCTGCCCCCCCCCCCCCATAACAGTAGGGAAAACTCTGAATATGGAGTATCAATGTCAAAATCTACTCCAAGTATTTGTTTTATCGTTAAAGGGGTATTGTATCAAAGGAGAGATGAATGTAGAAAATATCCATCCATCCATTTTCTATACCACTTATCTATTAAGGGTCGTGGGGGGGGGGGGCATTGGGTGAGAGGCGGGGTTCACCCTGGACAGGTGCATCAGGAGCAATTAGGGGCATCAGGAGCAATTAGGGGCTCAGTATCTTGCTCAAAGATATTTGGACACGGTCACCGGGGGAAGTGGGGATCGAACCAGCGACCCTTCGGTTGCTAGACGGCCACTCTACCTCTGAGCCACGCTGCCCCCTTAGAAAATATCCACTTTCATTCAAAGCTGCATCTCTCATAAATGATAAAATGACTAAATGGGATCAAACTGAGGCAACTTGGTATCTGCTCCAACGTACAGATGAAGCTGGAGTTTCTTCTGATTTTCTTAGTGTAAGCTTGTCTCCATCTGCTGCTCACAAACCTCCAGGAGCATCCATGGGTGCTCAGGATATCGAAGTACTGAAACTGTATCCTTGGTGGGTATCAGCTACTGGTCCCTGGTTTACATATGCAGATTCACTGTTCATGTGTCAGCTATTGAATTAATCAGTTTAATGATTCACAACAGTGGCGTTCAGTTCCACCGTGTCTCTCCTCAGTTCCTTTTTTGCCTCATCCTTCTGTAGTTTATCCGCAGTTTAAATCACAACAGCGCCACTCTGCATTTGCTTGGTGACGGTTGAAAGACGGGAGCGATTACTTGTGATCTCTTATCCTCACTGATGTGTAACAGTATCACAGTACAGATCAGTAATGTTTCCAGGACAAATGCTGAAGCAACGATGCACGTCGAGTTGATGGGTAGACCGACGTGTGTGACAATAGGAGTCACTTTCTGTAGTCTAATAGGTGTGTGTGTGTGTGTGTGTGTGTGTGTGTGTGTGAGAGAGAGAGAGAGAGAGAGAGAGATGGGGCAAGCGTCAGCTGTGGAGGAATCCACTTGAGCTATTTTTACTCTGCATGGTGAGGCCAGTTGCTATGGTGTTACCAGTAGCACTGTTGCTGCGCTGGCATCTCAGTGTGGGGTGCGTGACGAGCGGCGCCATAGATCCACTTCAGTGACTCTGACTCATATCCTCAGAGCTCTGCTGCCCTACATCTGAGTGTGTCTGTGTGTGTGTGTGTGTGTGTGTGTGTGTGTTGGGCGGGCGTGTAAACACACACTCAGACATTCAATAATGCTGTGTGTGCAGTAGACGCATGATGGAAAATGGGCTTTTCCCTCCTATGGTATAAAGATACTTGAGCATGTGTGAAGCATGTTTGACATCTTTCACTACAAGTTTGATACGTGTGAGTCCCTGCTTAGCCTGTTTTTTTTGGGGGGGGGGGGCTTCCTCTGTAAGAGGGATATCTGATGAGGGCAGTGTTATTGGCAAGGAGAGGAAGGTGTTGCCTGTGGAGCTGTGATTAAGTTAGATTGAGGAGGAGGAAAGTAGGTCATTGGGCCAGCAGGTCAGTGTAGCACAGATGACATCACGGTTATAAAACCTCTGTGCTCCCAGTTACACAATGCTCACTCTCCACTGCAGCTCCTGCTGAAGCTTCTGCCTGCACACTGGCCTCTTCCCTCCTCCTCCTCTTAGTTCTCAGTGTTCATATCCATAATATTAATATTATTATTATAATTATTCTGGCATCCAAGCCTGCTTTGGCCTTTTTTTTTTTTTTTTTTAAGTCTTGTTGTGATTTGAGTTTTTGGACAACTACAAATGTAAGTTGGTGTCCGGTCTGGTGACAAAGATTCTCACTACAACTTTTCACTCCTTGACCTGGCCACGCATGTTGAAACCGCACCAGTCACGTGCAGTGAGCAGTAAAAGAACATGCCTGTCAGTGAAACGGTGTGCTAGAACCTGCTCCTCCTCCTCCTATTACCCTGCTTTTGGTTGCATGTACCAACATGAAATCCCATTCACCCAATTGACTTCCCTGATTTGTTTTGATCAACAACGCCATTTTATAATTCCAAGACTCAAAGACTATTTGGATTTTCAGTCATGAGAAACAGCTGAAGTGCTGTCTGGGTTTCCCCTCACACACGCTGTATGTTGCCAGAATAATAACTAATAAATGTTAGAATGAGCAAATTTACCACAAATGTGTACTGTTCTCCTAGTTCGTATTCTTAATGTTGTAGGGATGAAGGGATAAGATAAGATAAAGAATCATGAAGCATTTCATGTCACATCAAAATCAGGATTGTCGCGATGTTAAGTAAACATCTCAGTGAAAATTTCTATCAAACGTCAGGAGCTGACTCAATCAAGGAACTCTGGATATGAGTGCAGAATCTGTATGCATGACACAGCAGTTTGGGACCATGAGGTCTCCTGGTGTCTGTAGTTTGAGTACTGTGAACCAATCAAATTTTAAATTTGATTTATTCTCAAAAGAGGTGGGACGTGTTGGTTAAAATGCAGGCACACAACCTATCGGCATCGTCTGACAGCTGTTTAGCTTTCTGATTTAATGGAAACAGTCCAGTCGTTGTGCTTCGGCTGCACTCTCACGTTTCAAGTTACTAATTGGGTTGTGAGCGACAAACAGCAAACAGAAAAGGAAGTGTTGGCCTGGATATCTGCTAGCTACGCTGGAAACTCCCCAGAGGCTTTTCATAGGTGATGGGTTCCAACATCGACGAACCACCACAGCGCCATCAAAGCTGGTGACCCAGAGAATCGAGCTGCCGGCCTCACACTGGCCTTCCTTCCCTGCTGTCAGCCATAGTGGGCGGGTTGTGTTCTGTCTAGGGAGACGAGGGGTCCACATCTTCTGATCCATTTTTAGCAGGCCTGCTCGTTGCCTGATTGGTTTCCTTGGTCACCTCAGCAGCAGCAGTTTACCTTTAGCTCGCATATTCCTCTCGCTTGTTGAGTAATTTCTGAGTGCTTGGGAGTTCCTTTGTCTCGTGAAGCCCACCCATTGTCAGTACCTCTTATCTTGTTCAGGGTCTTGGGGAGCTGGAGCCTATCCCAGCATGCGTTGGGTCAGAGGCGGGGTCACCCTGGACTCACCAGTACATCGCAGGTCCCACATGTAGAGACAGAAAACCATTCAGACTCACATTCGCGCTGGCGCTTTCTCCAGTTAACCTAGCAAGCATGTTTTAGGTGCGTGGGAGGAAGCTGGAGATCCCAGCGAGAACCCACTCAGACTCAGGGAGAACATGCAGGCCGGACCGTCTTGCTGTGAGGCGACAGTGCTAACCGCCGCACTGCTGTGCCACCCTTCACTTAAAGCCCTGTCATGAATATTTTTTGATAGTTATTTGAATTTTAAGCAGTAATACCAAACTTTAACTAGGATTCTACTGCATTTTAATCATGAAAGGGTTTCATCCCTTGAGTGCATTGTTGACGAATGAACACATTTTGCTGCCGCTAAAGTTGTCTGGAAAATATGGAAACCGATGAACTCAGCAGGAACAATGGTGTGGAGGCAAATCAAAAAGCCAGTCAACACATTCAATAAAACTGGGACATTAGGATCCTCATGAAGGGGGCGTTTATTTCAGGGCAGTTGCATTATGAGTGGGTTTATCTTGGCTGTTCCCCGTGAATTGGCAGGAATAAACAGACATACTGATGCGTGCTGATAATCTAATATGATTAATGCATCTGACTTTAATGGTCTATGGTGTTGTTTAATCTGATCATTTAGAATATTCTCTCAACAGATGAGAGGTTTTGTGTCTTAAGTCTTCATCTGGAACTAGATGTCACACGGCCGTGTCGTAAATGCCGTATTTCCATCTGAAGAGTCAGAAACACAAACCCAAAGTATTAAAGTGAAGTACTGCGTGTTGCGTGGTCATTTTCCGTGACTGCATGTACTGCATGTTACCAAGTTCTTAATTTGTTTTCAACAGCAAGATTGCAGCTTCATGTTGTCCTTCCTTTGACGGGGAGAAAATCTTTTTAAAGAATTAGTCAAAAGGCACATTTAACAGTAGACGCTCTGCTTTTCCCGACAGAAAAATACTTGAGGAACACAAACAATCAATACCAATGATTCATGCTTCCTCTTTTTAGGCAATAGATTAATCGAGTGACACATCTAATATGCAAATATTGGAGAAACCAAAAGATGGTTACGGTATAAACAGAGCGATCAGTTACACATCGGAAACAGAACAACAAGCTGACGTTCAGTCGGGATCGGTGAGGGAACAGCGACTCGATTCTTAGAACAGGATGATGACATCATAGCAGGCCTAACCATGCCGGGAGAGGACGATACATATTCATTTATATTTGTGTGGCTCTAAAACAAAAACCCATCTGTTGCATACTGATGTGTTTTTGTGTATGTAGGGACAGGATGTATCCATTTGAGTCTGGATGTGTGAATGCATTTCTGACTCTATAAATGCTCTGAATGACCGACTGAAGACGCGGATGCTGATTCTGCTTCTGATACCTTGAATTGTGGCGAGTGAATCCTATGAAATGTTAACACTTGAATACACCTCATTTAGTTTGGCTTTTGCCCAAAACTTTGATTCAGAATTTGTTGACGTAAAATGAAAGTGAAAAAAGTGTTGTTGAACGTTGGAGAGTTTGATTCAAAGGCAAAAAAAAATATTCAGAGCTAGAAATTCAAAGTCTGACAGAGCAGATTTAGTTCCACACAGCAAAACCCCATAGAGGAACAGCTCCATTTTTACTGTGTGACGGATGTCTGGACTGCTGGTTACATCGAACCCTGCAGGTGTGACCGATGCTGTTGGCAGAGCTTCCTGACGGTGACTCCTCACGTTTATTGGAATCCTTTGAATGGAAGTCTGCTGCCTCGATGTCCGCCTCCATTCTCTGGCCTCCATTTTAACCGTTTTGAACACACCTTCTCTGTGCATCAATGTTCAGCTGCCCACTGTGTGAGGTACACCTAAATAAAACTAATGCGGCCAACAGTCTGACAGTAAATCCTCACGAATCCTGTGATACTTCTCTCAGTGTGTTTGGGAAAGATTTTCCTGTCTGTTTACAAAAGACTGGGAACTCATGAGGTCACCACAGGTCACATGACAGCGCCACAATTTACTGGACTATTGAAATAAATCAAAACCTCCCCTCAAACAGATTCAACAGCAGCTACACATTGAAATCCTTGTGAAAGGAGTGTTTGTTGCAGGGCAGCATCAGTTTATCCAGGTGTACCTATTAAATTGTCAAATGGAAGACATTTATAGATAAATGTGTCAAATAGGAAATAATAACATAGCGTTTCAGTGAAATTATATATCTGTGTGTGTGTGTGTGTGTGTGTGTGTTCACATATGCGGTGAATGGAAGTGTCAGTGCGCACCTTCTGTCATGCAGTGTAGATGAGTCTGACAATAGAAGTTGATTTCCCAGCAACACAAAGTTGCCGTAATGGCGAGAAAACCGAGGCAGATGTTGACAGTAATCAGTTCATGAAAATTCAGGTCAGATGTTTCTGCTGGAGCCCTGGTGGCTACCTGACACAGGCGGTGTACATCAGCAGGTAGCGAAGGGCTGAAGTCACGGCCGGCTGTGCAGATCTGGTGGTTGATCTCGGATGTTCCCTCTCAAAAAATTAAATATCCAAACACAATGGGATGTGCGCTCAATTGGTACGGTCTGCAGCGCGGTGAGTTTAGTTTGGCTGGTTATGTCTGTTGTGGTAGAGCAGGCGTTAGCAGACTTTCCTCCAGTGTGGGACGGCGTGTGTGTCACCTGATGTCAGCCTGTAGTTTCATCTTGCTGAGCGGCGGTCGACCTGCCACACGCTGAGCTGACGGGGACGACATACTAATGCTGTCAGCTCCGGAGTCGATCTAACAAACAAATGTCAAGTTGTTTAATGGCAAAATTAGTGACTTGATAAACATGGATCAATTATTAAGGGGCCATTGTTGTTTTAATTATTGTCTTTTTTATTATTGTCAAATATCGCTGTCGCTGTACAATTCAGGTTAGATCCTCATCACGGTGTACAGCCAGCGGGCCTGATCAGATGAATTCTCCACGTGCTGGAGGGTCATTACTCTTTGTGTCTTCTCTGATGCAAAGTTGAAATTCTCCAAAGTGGCAAAGCAAAATCAGTCAGTATTTGTAAAGTTTTAATTGCTGTTTAGGCTTGAAGAACCCAAAACAAAGCTATGATTAAGGCCAAAGTATAGAGGAAGGTGTGGAAAATACATGTATGGAGTGCACTGATAAAAATGTGCATACCTGCCATTGCGAGAAATTTCTCAATGAATTAAGAAATTAAAGGCTGCGTTTGATGCTAAAGTCAAGTAGACAATGACATAAACTGCAGAGAAGTGTATAAAGAATAGTCGAGTCAAAATATGAGTCCTTGTTCAGACAAACTTGACATAAAGTCAGTATTTTCAAAAACTTGCTGATGTCAGAACCTGAGAAGCCTCTTCACCTGCTCGGACGTCTCTAATGACTGGAAGCTTGTCTTTCTGATGTCTAGATACAGATGTCGCTGCCATGTTCCACGCTCACTCCTGGAGGAGGCAAGAAACCCGACTCACTGGAGGCTCTCCTGCGTTTCCCTGCCGTCTGACTGGGGACACATTCAGCGAATCTCCAAGGCTCCTAGAGGCTCGCCGTCACTGCAGCGTTTCCACTCAGACCTCACGTTCATCCAGCAGCACCTTCCTCACGCTGTCCCAGGACTGGCTGTACTGTCAGTAAGGTGAGATCGTTGCAACTGTTCAACTTTTTTTTTTTTTTTATAAGTGAGTGGTTTAATCATTTATGCATGTTTTTTTCCCCCCTCAGAGCTTAATTCACAAATGTCTACCTCACGATTAAAAGACCCCTTTCCAACACTGCAACCCTGAACAGGATCAAAATGACCTCAAGCATTGATCGGTGAGTGGAGACTCAAGAGTTGTTTCAAATTTGCACTGTTATTATTTTTTATTTAGATCCATAGAATAATAGTGGGTATGCCAGTTTTAACGTAGTCGACCAATCCAGGGGCCAGCCGTCGTCTTCGCAGACGAAGTTCTGGCCAGCCGGCTTTAAAATACACCGTTCCTCCTCTTCTTCGTTGGTTTTAGTGGTGGACCAAGAGCCACATCACCCTCCTCGTTGTCAGAGTATATACTGTCACGCTGTTCACTGACGGAAATAAAACCCTATATGTGGTGGACAGCGTTTACATTGTTGCAGCCACCGCGAATGAACGAGTAAGTGGGAGACCCTGAGGGAGCTGACAGGCCACCCGTGGGCAGCGGCCCAGGGGCTCACGCCCTGGCGTAGTCCATCACTTGACTAACTGATTGAGGGTGAAACATAGAATAATACAGATGTATGAACCTGAGAAGTTTTTCTTGTTTCCTCTGCAGGGATGACAGCAGTATCTGTGACGCGAAACGGTAAGGAAGCTTCGGTCAAATCAAACATTCAGTGACGAGCAAACAGGATGTTGTTTTTGTTCGTGTTCACTTCATCTACCTGCTCTGAAGTAGATGCAGCCTGCTTCCTCCCACTAAAAGCTGCTGTCGTCTTGTGAACTTCAACATTTATGGGCGGGAGCCGTAACTGATGTCCAGATGATCTAGTCAGGATGAATTGTTTTACTTCAGTCTGGTCCGACCCCACAGTGTGTCCCGTAACGAGTCGGAGAAGAAACGCAGAGATCAGTTCAATGTCCTCATCAAGGAACTGGGTACCATGTTGCCAGGCAACACACGGAAGATGCAGAAAACGATTATTTTACAGAAGAGCATCGACTTTCTGCACAAACACAAAGGTAAGGAATTCTGGAAAGCGACAGGAAGTGGTGTTCTTGTCTACATAACCTGCAACTGAGGCCGTGTTTTTCTGTCTGCGTTATCAGAAATCGCTGCTCAGTCAGAGTCGACGGAGATCAAGCAGGACTGGAAGCCGCCTTTTCTTAGTAATGAAGAGTTCACTCAGCTGATGTTGGAGGTACGGATCGGTCCGTCTCATCAGATGCATCCTACGTGTCAAATGAATACGTTGCTTATTTTTTGCTTTCAGGCATTAGATGGATTCTTCCTTGCAATTATGACAGATGGGAATATCATATATGCCTCTGAGAGTGTGACATCCCTACTTGAGCACTTACCTGTGAGTGTACTGAACCTATTGATCATCTTCTTATTACTGATTGCTTGTTCTTGATATTGATCTTCTTTAACAGTTCCCATTTGTCACTGTAAGCCCTTGTGAGTTTTAAGAGGGACGCCTGCTCATAGCTTCAGTGCTTCATGTGTTTCAGTCTGATCTGATGAATCAGAACCTGCTGAAATTCCTGCCCATGGGGGAGCACTCAAATGTCTACAAGGCCCTGTCCTCTCATATCAGGGAGGGGGAGACGCTAACGCCTGAATATCTGAAAAGTACGTCTTGCAACCTTTTCACTAGATACCTTTTTAGATACCTTGGCATTTTCTTTTATCCTGTCATTGTATTTTATTCTGTTACGTTCCTTCTTCCCTCAGTGGCAATTATTACAGCGTTGTTGTTGTTGGGTTTTTTAACATTCCAATATTTTTGTTCTCAGCGAAAAATCAGCTGGAGTTCTGTTGCCACATGCTGAGGGGGACGATAGACCCCAAAGAGCCCCCTGTGTACGAGTATGTCAAGTTCATTGGAAACTTCAAGTCCCTGAATAATGGTGAGTTAAGCCAAGTGGTCGTCTGCACCTTGGCTTTATTTTCTGTCTGTAAGGTTTATATTTTTCCTTGTTCCATTTTCACTAGTGCCTAATTGTCCCCAAAACGGTTTTGAAGGGGTGATCCAGCGATCACTTCAGTCTGCCTTTGAAGACAGTGTGTGTCTCATAGCAACCGTGAGACTAGCCACACCTCAGTTTATCAAGGTAGGAGCCACAGGCCTTCCCCGCTGATCTTGTTGACCCATGCACCCCCAACCCAAACCCCCAGGAGGTTAACAAGAAAAGTTTTAATGTGGTCACCCTGTTGCCAGCCAGATCTCCTTTTGTTTTGAAACCCCCCAAAAAAACGCTGTGTCTCTGCCTCCTGCCCACTCTTCCTCTTTATGCTTTGGTACAAAAGTGTGAGTTTCAATCTCATTTTTTTTGCCTCCCTGCCAGCAAAAGCAGTGCTGAGGTCAGAGGCTCATGTTTTTGTTCTGCCCGTCTGCACCAGGAACAGCTTGAGGGAATTTCTTCAAATTTTGCTCAAATGTTCACTGGGACTCAAGATTGAACTGAGAAGATGCTGGGGGTCAAAGGTCACTGTGAAAGGCACACATTGTAGAAGTCTACAACTGCAATGTGAATTTTCTTAGTCTTGATATTGGATATGTGGATTTAAATTTACCAACAATATTAGAACTGAAGCGGCACAGTGGAGCAGTGGTCAGCACTGTGGCCCCCCAGCAAGAAGGTTGTGGGTGGAGCCCCGGCTGCAGCACGGGGTCTTTCTGGGTGAGTCTCCATGTTCTCCCTGTTCCTGCTGGGTTCTCTCTGGTACTCCAGCTTCCTCCACAGTCCAAAGACATCAAGAGGGACCAGGTTAATCCAGACTCTAAATTGACTGTAGGCGTGGCTGGGAGAGCCAATGGTTGTCTGTCTCTATGTGTTGGCCCTGCCATGGACTGGTGACCGGTCCAGGGGGAAGGCTGCTGGGATAGGCTCCACCCCCTCGTGACCCTCAACAGGAATAAGCAGAAGACAATGGATGGATGTTAGAACTGCTGTTGTTGTGAAATGATGACTCTGATATTTCAGTTCTCCTAGAGATCAACACCAAGCCATTTTAGATGTCCTGCCTATCAAGTGATGTATGTGATATGTATTACCTTATTGGCCCGTTGCTCAATCGCATGATCAGCATCACCTGCTGGGAACTAGAGTTTTGAGGGAGCCACTTGTCAAAAGCAGTCACATAACCTCTCAGAAAACCGGCTGGATGTCTGCAGCAGTGTCATGCCTTCCCTGAAGATTCTGAATAGAAATGAACAGTGGCACAGTCGGAGGACAGAGTCCCACACTCTTTTATCTGACCCCGTCTAGCTCTGTTTGTGCTGTGAACTTGTGGATGGAAGACGCGTCAGTTTTAATGAGACTGGAGTGCCTCTTATGGAGCTGGCACAGGGGGGTGGTACCGTAGCGAGCTGCTTGCCTTCTGACGCTGGTCCGTCTCTGCTGTGCTGACTGACAGCGCTGTGTCGAGACGTCTGGCTGCGTCATACTGTTGGTATTGATTTAGTGTTGGAAAAACGTTCTAGAAAGGAAAATTGCCTCAAAAGCAAGTTCCTTTGCCCCTCATTGTCACTCACGATCTGGAAATGGCTGTCAGCATGTTGACAATACAGCTTTATATCAGCATCTATGTAGTTTCCAGTCCAAGACTTGGAGGCACATAAACACATGAAAGTCTGAAGAGTTGCATCAAATGATACAAGCTGAAAAAAGACACGTGTGTAACACTGGATTATTGTCCTCCACAGGAGATGTGCACTGTAGAAGAACCGAATGAGGAGTTCACCTCCAGACATAGTTTAGAGTGGAAGTTTCTCTTCTTGGACCACAGGTACACTTTCTTCTGCTGAAGCACTTTTCAGATGTTTTGTCTTGTGCAAGCAGGAAAGGCACTGCTAACCTTCACAGTGTTTCTGTTCCATCGAGGACCAGTGACTCTGGTAGTAGTTCCCTTGGGTCGCTGAGAAAGATGTCAGTCAAACTGTGCTGTGAACTAAACCACTGCCCCTGACTGTATAAGCAATGGAGAGTTTAGATTTCATCACATCATTTTGTAACTGTGGCAACCGTGCAGCAGTTTCCTGCCTTAAACCAGAAGAGTGCTGTGCTTGTGTCTTAAACTGTGAACTTTAGCAGCTCATCTCTCACAAAGTGAGTGAAACACCAACGATGAAGAAGGAAGAGTCCAGCCCAGCTGTGGGGGTTCAATTCACGGAGGAGAAAAACAAACACAACAAAAGTGTGCGTCTGCCTCAGGACTCATGTCGTGCTTCACCCCTGTTCTATGTTTAGTGAAAATCAGAAAACGCTACTCGTGGACACGTCAATAAAGTAGAAAACAAGTGAAAACATGAATGCATATAACACTCTAAAGGGCCCATTTGGCGATATGAGTACTTTTACTTTGGCTACTTCTGCTGAAAGTGCTTAAGCACTTTATCTAAACTTTAAGGAATATCTGCTGATGTATTTGATCCGAATGTTTTAATTCAAATATTAATTTCAGAAATGTTTCAGAAAAATTCAGAAACAGAAAAAGTGTGCGTCACGTGTTTGTCCAGAGCTCCACCCATCATAGGTTACCTCCCGTTTGAGGTCCTGGGCACATCAGGATATGACTACTACCATGTAGATGACCTGGACACACTGGCCAAATGCCACGAGCACTGTGAGTACCACGGCGTTCACTGTCAGTGAGACGGCGTTGATCAGGAAGTCTGAGGCTGCTCTGCTCCTTCCTCTGCCTCTGCAGTGATGCAGTATGGCAAAGGGAAGTCCTGCTACTACAGATTCCTCACCAAAGGGCAGCAGTGGATTTGGCTTCAGACCCACTACTACATCACCTACCACCAGTGGAACTCCAGACCTGAGTTTATTGTCTGCACACACACGGTTGTAAGGTACGTGGAAGATTTACTCTCTGACATTATTATTATATTCTATATGATGAGATTTAATAACTCAAATGCATCTGGCTGATAAAAGCAAGGCCCTGGAATTTAATTTTTGCAAATGTTACAGTCGTCTTTTTGTCACTCTGATCAGAATCTCGCATCTATTTTATATTTCATTCACAGTTACGATGAAGTCAGGTCACAACAACGCCGAGGACTTGGAATAGAAGACTCACTGCCTGAAATCACAACAGAGAAGGTGAGACTTTAGTCCCACACGAGGAAGTTTCTCTGAATTCAAACAGTATTTCACCCAAAAGGTGTATTGTTTTATATTACGGTGGTCATAAAGCAGAGGTGGAGTGTATCAGAGGGTGTATCTGGCTCCTGGACAGTTTTGCTGCTCTTTGTGGTTGGTGGCTGTGGGCTCCGTTAGCATTATGCTAAATATGCTGGAAACAATATTTTATATATATATATATATATATATATATATATATATATATATATTCTGGAAACAAAGAAGTGGAGTGAAAAATCATCTTTGAGAGTACTTGAAAGGCAGTAAACACTTTTTGGGGAAAGTATTAATTTAATTATTGAAAACCTGAAGTAGTTCTGAGCTCGCACACGTTAACGCCGGCCACAGTCACTGTCTCCTTCATCTCTCAGCAGTCTCAAGAGTTTGGCTCAGAGTCCCAGCTCAACACTTCCAGCCTGAAGGAGGCTCTGGAGCGCTTCAGCCACAGCCGGACACCTTCGGCCTCGTCCCGCAGCTCACGCAAATCCTCCCACACCGTTATGTCCGACCAGGCCTGTCAGTGCCCTGCACAAGCAACTATTCATCATCAAGAAATGTGATATTACAACAGAGCATCTCTGTGAATGACAGCATTCTGTATTAGGTTTCCTTTTGTGTGTCTTGTTTTTCCCCTCAGCATCGCACGTGAAGCTTCAGGGAGACAGAAGTACTCCAGGTCGCCAGTCCGTCTCTGTCGTGGAGATGACATCACAGCGAAGATCCTCCATCAGCAGTCAGGTCGGTGGCGTTAGGCTCACAGACCAACTGTGTTCTGGCTCAGAACGAATTCATTCGGCTGAGGAGATTCAAAGGCCTCTTAACTCATCCTCGTCTTCATCTGATGTGATCATCAGCAGTCTATAAGCTCCCAAACCACGGGACAGAACATGGCTCCATCCTTGGTTTCGCAGCAGCAGCAGCAGCAGCAGCAGCAGCAGCAGCAGCAGCAGCAGCAGCAGCAGCAGCAAGTGCAGACCAGCAGCCAAGTGAGACCTTTATTCACTCAGTCGTTTGGTGGTCCGGTGTGGTGCGTTAGTTGTGCACCCAAGTCCCAGTGAAATGTAATCTAGGCTTACATTCAGTTTCTGAAAAGAACGATACAAGCCAAGTTAAGTCTTCAGCTCCTCCAATGAATAAGGATCGGCTCTTACACGATGCTCCTTGTACTTTCACTTCCGTTTCTATGTAAAGTCCTCACATTTTAAACGTTATTAATTCTCAAATGGAATGGATTAAATACAGCATTTGAACAGTTTATTATATTGCTTGAACCAAAGTGTCTCATTTAAAAGTCCAGAAAAACATGAATATGCAAGAAACACATGAGCATCATGAGAACAAATGCTAACACTATGAAAGTGTTAAATGATGGAATGATGATTTTTTTTTGGAACTGTCCCATAATCCACGTGGGTAAAAATATCTAAAACAGCAGAAAATTAGAAAGCATGATTATACTGCAGATATTTTCAGAAAACAGGATTGAAAGTTGTAGTTGGTCTTGGATGAACCTGAACCTCTGTTTCAGTTCATCCCTCCTGAATTGAAGCCCATCGCCATTCCTCTATGTGCTGTGTCAGACAAATGTTACATTGCTCAAAGAATCGCCAGTTTGGTGAATGCATGTCTTCTGAACAGAAACCAAATTCAAAATCCACATTTTTAGTTGGCGTAAGAAGTGGAAATGTCCACCGAACCATTCAAAAAATTCATTCTTGTGTTGTTATCCCTCGATAGGCTATGGTGCAGTTCTCCAACCAGCTGGAAGCCATGACGCACCTGAAAGAGCAGCTGGAGGAGAGGACCAGGATGATTGAGGCCAACATTCAGCGTCAGCAGGATGAGCTGCGGCAGATCCAGGAGGAGCTGCAGAGGGTGCAGGGACAGAGCCTGCAGGTGAGGCTGCAGGGACAGAGCCTGCAGGTGAGGCTGCAGGGACAGAGGCTGCAGGTGAGGCTGCAGGGACTGAGCCTGCAGGTGAGGCTGCAGGGACTGAGCCTGCAGGTGAGGCTGCAGGGACAGAGGCTGCAGGTGAGGCTGCAGGGACAGAGGCTGCAGGTGAGGCTGCAGGGACAGAGCCTGCAGGTGAGGCTGCAGGGACTGAGCCTGCAGGTGAGGCTGCAGGGACTGAGCCTGCAGGTGAGGCTGCAGGGACAGAGGCTGCAGGTGAGGCTGCAGGGACAGAGGCTGCAGGTGAGGCTGCAGGGACTGAGCCTGCAGGTGAGGCTGCAGGGACAGAGGCTGCAGTTGAGGCTGCAGGGACAGAGGCTGCAGGTGAGGCTGCAGGGACTGAGCCTGCAGGTGAGGCTGCAGGGACTGAGCCTGCAGGTGAGGCTGCAGGGACAGAGGCTGCAGGTGAGGCTGCAGGGACAGAGCCTGCAGGTGAGGCTGCAGGGACTGAGCCTGCAGGTGAGGCTGCAGGGACTGAGCCTGCAGGTGAGGCTGCAGGGACAGAGGCTGCAGGTGAGGCTGCAGGGACTGAGCCTGCAGGTGAGGCTGCAGGTGCTGCACACACAGGACACAAAATACATCAGATCTTTTGGGCCTTTATTTTTAGGTGGCCTCACTTTTTGCTTGTCATATGTTTCAGATGTTTGTGCAGAAAGGAGGCGCCGGACTGAATCTGAGCTCGGTGCAGATGGCCCTGGGGAGCACTGTGCAGCAGGGAGGGGCGCTATGCATGCAGGGCCAGGTTGTCACTGCAGGGCCTCTACAGGGCAGCATACAGCAACAACATGCAGTCCAGCCCCAGCAGAACCCGGCAGCGCTTTCACAGGTCCGACAAACCGAGCCTATGCTCTCGGATGATCAGTACACTCGTTCTGTGCAGCCGCTCACTGACACACTTCATTCATGGCTTCTGTCGCCCTCACTTGAGATGCTGTCAAGTACTCTGGATCTGTGTGCTCCATCTCAGCACTTGTCTCTCGCTCTGCAGCCTCAACAAAATCCACTGCCGGCCTCTCTCTACAACACAATGATGATCCCCCAACAGAACCCCACAAATGTGGTCCAGATCGCCACCAGCTTGGCCCAGAATTCAAGCTCCAACACTCCTGCCGTGGCAACATTTGCACAGGACCGTGCGACCCAGATCAGGTTTGTGAAGCACAAAATATTTCAGTCGTTCACAGGCAGCGACTCTGCTGTGGGAGGGTGAATTTTGTCCCCCGTTGTGAACTTTGAAATTACATCAAGGGGAATGATGAATTATACCAATTAATAATGCTTTGAATATACAGATGGACTTATGATTATCATATTAAGATGCATTTATTACCTTTTTTGGTTGCTCTTCAGGTTTACTAGCCAACTGATTACAAATGCAATGCAGCACATAGTCAGGAAAATGAATTAATACAATATAGACAAGAGACTGAACCCTTGAGAAAACTGTATTAACAACAGGATTGGGAACAGAATATAAAACCAGGTGTAACAAAAACTCTGATCCTGTTTATCGTCATTTATAGAATTGGTTAAACTGGCCTCGGGGAGACACGAGGGAGCCGTCACAGAAGCCAAGAACATTTACTCTCATTCTCAATGTGATAACTGCTAAATTTGTTAACTCCCTGGAAACAGGCTCTTTCTTATTATCTGTACTGTACACGTTGTGCTATTTCTTATTGCATTTATTGTGATGTACTGTGTGTGAGGCAGTACTGCACATCTGTGGACAATGAAGTCTGGAATTGAATTGAGTTTTTTGGGTCAAAAGAACTGTGTAACCTCAAAAAGCACATCTCTATTTTGACTCAGTGGGATTTTATTTGATTCCTAAAATGCAATTCTACTCCCCCCCCCAAGGAAACGCCAATGAAGCGCTCCTGACCTCGTTATGAAGCGCTTCATTTCAACCTGCCTGGCCTCTCTGTCCCTGACAGGTTTCCTGCTCCTCAGCTGCTTACCAAGCTAGTGACGGGGCAGATGGCATGTGGGGCCGTCATGGTCCCCACTACTATGTTTATGGGACAAGTGGTGACCGCGTTCGCTCCCCAGCAGGGCCAGACCCAGACCATCAGCATCTCCCAGCAGCCACCGCAGCAGCAGCAGCAGCAGCAGCAGCAGCAGCAGCAGCAGCAGCAGGTACAGACCCAGGGAAACGTCTGCCTGAGTACATGGAGCCGTTAGTGTGACAGTCAATGATTTCAGTCTGGTTTAATTTCTGAAAATGAGAATTCCACCTGGTAAAATGGAGGTTATGATGTCACTCTCTCCCTACTGAACGACAAATACACAGCAATCAACATCTGCTGCCAGCAGTGGAACCACAGAGTGCAGCAACAAGTCTTTATGGAAACGAGCCCCATTTTGAATGCAGTGTGTTGTTAGTGAACTGCCTTTTATGATTGAAATTGTCTTATGAAATGTGAAAATGATGAATTAACAGGTTCATAATTGAGTCAAGATCAAAATCTTGCCTCGCGAAGCTTTAAGGGACACGTTAACCTTTAGAGGACATGCGTTTATTTTATCATCCTCCTCCTGAGGTCCAGGCAAGGAGACGATCCACTTCTGCTCTGTGCTGCGTTAGCTGACTGCTAGTTAGCTTGGCTCAACCAGTGGTAGTGGATGGGTAGGTTAGCACACCTCCGTCATGCTCCCTCTGCTGGTGGAAACTGTTGGTTCTCCTCTGTAAATACAAGGTCATGTGGATCAGGTTCAGGAACTCAGTTTATCCAGACAAGAATCGCTCTCACCTCTTCCCCCTGTCTGTTTCCAGTTTTTGAGTTTCCTGAAAAATGCTACACAATTCGGATGTGTTTTTATTAATATGATCATCCTGCAAAGTCGACCTCGATTAGTTGGGGCAGCCGCTCTTCTAGTTGTCAACCGAAGATTTTGTTGGCTGAAGTTGAGGCTTTTGAGGTGCTGTCATATCATTGTACCCAATCAGGAAACTGGTTCCGCCCATGTGTCTGAATCTAGAATCACAATATCTTGAAATTTTAAATACCTAATTGTTTTTAATGACTTTTGACATAGGTATGCTAACCTACCCATCCCCTACCATTCATTGTGCTAAGCTAACGAACAGTCAGCGGGTCTATAGAGGATGGAAGGGTATCAAACCTCCTGTCTGGCTCGGGGAGAATGGACACGAAGCAGAGTTGAGATCCAGCTGTTTTCACTTTTTCACTTGACCCTCAAGGCTCAACGGCTACTTCATGGAAACCAGTCCACCCAGCTGATCCTGCAGGCGGCATTCCCTTTGCAGCAGCAGGGCTCCTTCCCTTCCACAAACCAACAGCAGCAACACCAGAAACAGCAGCAGCAGCAGCAGCAGCAGCAGCAGCAAACCCCCCACAGGGCTGACAGTTTGCCTGATAGGTCGGCCACACAGCCCCAGTAGCTGGCTGGGATGAGGCTGAGGAGCGACCGGACAGGTAAGCCTGGCTTCCCTCTCCAGGAGGGCCTGAACGCTCAGTGCTGCAGAGAAGCCACGACTGTCAGCTGGAAGCCTTCTCAGAGAAGACCAAGCTTCATTCCTGCAAGGACAGCCCCTCACACCCTGAGTGTGTGTGTGTGTGCGCGTGTGTGTGTGTGCGTGTGTGTGTGTGCGCGTGTGTGTGTGTGTGTGTGTGTGTAAGCTCTTGTCCACAGCTCACAGGATGACTTTATCCACAGCTCTCCTGTAACTGCAGTGGAGCACGCTTCAAGGACGTGTAGCAGAACAGCCAACAGCTTGTTTTGGATGTTTTCTCCTGTTATTGTTTTTCATGTGAAAATAATTATGGGTCAGAAAATATTTTTAAGACTGTGGTGCAGATTGAACTTTTATTGTACAGAACATCATGTGTAATATATTCTGTAAATATATTGAAAAAGAAATGACTAATATTTTATATAATGCATGAAATGAAATTGGTAGTCTGTTATTTGCAGCTTTGAATATGGGTTTTTTTTCTAGTGTTTTACGAAAAAAAGATCTTAACAGGCTCAGCGGCTTGTCAGATGTACGGAGTGTTTGTGTTTCCTGAGTTACAGTACAATGCCTGTGTGCTACTCCATCTACAAACATATTCTTTTATTTATATTTATATTTATATATATTTATATATATATATATATATATATATATATATATATATATATATATATATATATATATATATATATATATATAAATATAAAAAATCTCAGTATGTAGTCAGAACATCACCCTGCCTGCAGAATCAGAGACTCCTCAAACTTCAGAAGACACTGAGGAGGTTGGCGTCCCTGCAGGCAGACCCTCCTCCATATTTGCCATCTGATCTAATTCTCTGCCAGATGGTAACAAGCTGACATCTTAGCTCCTTCCTCATCAGGGTGATCCGCTCATCGTACGGCCTCCGCTCTGGTGGAGCAAGTCAGTCTGGGTGTTACGTCACCATCTGTCCTCCAGTGAGGCGTGCATCTGTTGCATCATGGGAAACTCCTCTGCAAGTAACACTTTAAACATGTAGCAGAGGTTACTACTCTTCATGAAGCTGTTTTAGGGTTTCACAGGCCTTGTTTTACACTCTGTCTCTCTCTCTCTCTCACTCACACACACACACACACACACACTCCTGCTGTAAACATGACCATTCCATCCCTCACCCAGAGTTCTGTCTATCTTCTTCCTTTTAGAAACATGTCACTCTCCTCTGAAAACTATCCTCAAGAGTTCATTGTAAGCAGCAGGAGTTGCCATGGCGCTCAGCCATCAGCTCCACCACCATAGCTCTGACCCTCCTTTGCTGCTTTGCTGTATTAGACGCACACAAACAGTCTTCGTGGCCCATCGCACCGGACTGCCACTGATTTCACACTACGATGCTTCAGCGTAGCTTTGAGGTTAAGGCCTTCCCTGATGACACGTGTAACAGATGATGTCATTGGAAGACCAGAAGGAATCTGCAAATCCTTCATCCTCTTCACAATAGCAACTAACTATCATGGCCATGATCTTCTTTCGGATTCAGCTTGGACTTTGTTTGATGTGCTACAAGGCAGTGACCACGTTTCATCAGCGGCAGCATCTCGGTCATCGTCGGTTGAGCAGTAACGAGCTGTTGGGGCTTTTAGTCGCCTCCTCCCGCCTTTACAGCGTGCTTTTGCAACACATATCAGTTCTTTAAAAATGGCCGACAGTTTGGTGTGAAGCCTCGACCCAGGAGGATGGACCTGTGCCGCGTCCGCTTCCATATCATTGCCAAAACCAAATCCATTGTTCTTCAGTCGAAATTCTTTAGGATTGCTAAAATGAATCCGGCCATAGTTTATTATGCTGCAGTTACACACACGCACACTCGCATACACACACTCTGAAGGTCACAGTGCATAAAGTTGAACGTTGTGTAGTTCTCTTTTACACAATAGAAGCTCTGAATGTCGTTTGTGTTCTCTTCGACTTTCACTTCACGTGTTTTTTTGGCGCCGGAGATTTCCGGCTGCCCTTCACCTGACAAGCAAATACATGTCACACATGGTGATGTCACACCAGGTGTTCACGCCACGCTGGTGATGAAGAGTGCCACCGAAGTGGGCGTGGCCAAACCTGTCGGGTAATGGGTCTTGGACATTTTTGTTACGACTTTTCAATTTGTCAATAAATGATTTACTAATGCCTCATTCATTAATTCTGCTTGTGTTCGTAACTGCAAAGTTGCTAAGCAACACGCTCGTATCAGCGAACCGCCAGCGTTCGGGTCTGCGCAGAGGTGACGTCACGGTTCATACGCTGGGTGTTGGTGTTTGTTCTGTCCACTGCTGTGAGCTCCAGGGCTTCAGATGCCACCGTCATCCCACCAACACTTCCCAACATCAAATATTCCGTTTAGAGAGAAATAAATAAATAACAGGATCGAATATTGAGCCGGGAATCCGATTTTTTTTAATTTAAAGATGAAGCATCGTCGACCAACGTCGTGGCGGACTGATGGCCTGACTGGTCTCAACACCTCTGAGTGAAACCGTCAATAACGTGAGTCGTTCCTCAACGCTTCACCACGACCACCGTCAATAAAACGGTCGATTTAACACTCGTGCAAATGCACGGCGATGGCAAGTGTCAGCTGAGCCTGGAATTCCTTCCAGAACGTGAGATAATTTACTCCTGCTGGTCAAAACCTGGAGGATTCTGTTGTTTCACGCCCTAAAACTCTGGACCTCTAAACACTTCACAACCCACTCCTCTCAAGCGTCATGAACAAGGATGATCCTGACACCTTTCAGGTCCATAAAAGCCTTCTTTCAGATTCATACTCAAATAAAAGTTCATAACTGTTCATCTTGATTGTGATTCAGTGGAAGTCCCAGCTGGGTGGAACAGACCTGGGGACGAGGGTTGCAAAATTCAGGGAATTTTCAAAGTTGGAAACTTTGCATGGGAATTAACGGGAATAAATCTGAAATTTGAAAAATTGAAGGTTGGCCCTTAACAAGGAACTTAAATGTAGTTGGGGAAAATATAGTGTAGCATAATCTTGGCTAAAACAAACAGATTTATGAAGGTACACTTGAATATCTCTGCTACTCCTCAAACACTGCTGACTGCAGGGCTCTTGAGGCCACGCCCCCTACATGCACTGATGATTTCTTGAACCCTGGAGGCCACACTTTGGAGCCCGCGGACTACATGAAGTCAAGTGAGTTTTGATAACATGATGGGGTAAATACATTTGATCTATAATGGTATGAACGTGTACTTTTCAAATATTAAATAAAAATGTATTCAAAGCTAGCTAGCTGGTAAGTTAGGTGCTCAATGTTAGTTAGCACTGACCATTTAAGAGGCCAGCTTGTTACGGTGGTCGCTACCTCAAATGTAATGCTCTTTCTTCGGACTCCTGCAAGACTTTTTCTGCAACCGTACAAGAATTTATACATCAATCGTCAAATATTTTTTTCATATTTTCATTCCAGTTGTGTCGCGAACTACATTTCTGTTCATGCCATTGCATTTGTGTTTTTACAAGCTTTTTTCTTATTTTGTTCTCCAGAAAAATGCCATCTGATGTGTGGAGGCATTTCACACAATCTCGTGTTGAAGGAAAGTCTTTGTGCTGGTGTAAATATTGTGGAAGGACATACGTGAAGAATGCTGAGGGAACAGACACGTTCTACATTTTGAATGGGACTTTTTTGAGGGGGGGGGGTCATTCTACTTTTTGAGTGGGTGGGGGAGTAATATTTTACTCAACATTCATGTTTTTGTTGTTCGGTAAAAGAATTGATATTTCATACAAGAATTAAAACTTGACAAAGTTCTACTCATCTGTTGAAACGTCATGTTTTTCTAATTGTATCATTTTGCATGGATGTCTGCTTATGACAAAACAAAATGTTTACATTTATGTTGGAATGTGATACAATTTTGTTTAAATCAACCCCAATTTCCAGTTCATTCCGATAAATTCCCAATAATTCCCACAAATCACTATAATTCCCATGGAAGGTTTCCAATTTGGAATATTTCCAAAATTCCCCATCTTAACTTCCCATGGAAAGTTTCCTGATATTTACCAGAAATTTTCCGCCCCTTTGCAACCCTACCGGGGACACGAACCAAGACGCCGCCTCCATGTATGACTGGTGGTCGTTAATGGAGCCTGATGGAGTCCCCATCCTCTCCGAACTTGATGTTTGCATTTTGATGCTGAATTTGCGTGCATTTTTCATCAAAACGCTGCCAAGCTCCAGGTCCACAGGCTGTGAATCCCCGGTCTGATGTGATTGGCCAGCTGCTCCGTGTGGTCACACGCCGCTATGACATCATAACCTCCAGCAGCAGCCCGGGCCTTGGAAACGCCCTGCTGGGTGGAGCGTGGCTTCGGTTCTAAAGAAGCCCCTTGTGATGTGTTAGAGGGCGAGGGCACCCCCACCCCCCATCACGTTAGAAAGTGCATTAGAGACCCGCGGATCCACAAACAGGCACTGAAAACGGGGTTTCCATGATGCGGCACCTTTAAACCTCTGCTCATTGAGCTGCAGTGAGGATCCGTTCAGCCGGACTTCAGCCCCTCTACCGCCACCTGCTGTTCTACACGCAAACACCACCTTAAGGTTTCCTGCGTGCTGACCTCCGAGGAAGCTTCAAATATCAGATTGTTGGCATGGAGTGAAACCTGCAGATGAAAGTGCACTCAGTCTACCATCAGTCCGGCGTTTGCAACGTCAGAGACGCTGCAGCCAAACCATTGGTCAGTGATCACATGACCTTTTCACTAAAAACATCAACTTTCTTTGCTGTTCTGTGGCATTTTGTTTGTCCGTCTGCAGATTCCTCCTGCTGTCGCGTTAATGATGCGGTTAGAAATCAGACGGCACATGAAACATTTTTATTGAACATTTTGATTTATAGGCATTTCAATCGCTCCTCGTGACAAACAGCTCAGGTGTATTTCACAGCCTGTCAAATATTGACAATGCAGCTTCGACTTAAAAAAATATTTCCACTCCTTGTTACATGTAACCACTCCCACCCTTTGCGTCTACAGTACGTACGCTGGACAATAAAGGAACTCAAGCTAAATAAATAGGTCTGACATAAAAAGGTGAGGTGTTGCTTCAGCTCCACCCTAAAGGAGTGACTGTCGTAGTTCCGTGTGGTTCCTGTTCACGTTTGTTGCAGATTCAGGGCCTCTCCCTCTCAGAAAAAAACAAATAAAAAAAACAAAAAAACCCGCACGCTCCAATGTATCAATGCAACAGGGAAAACTCAGGGAAATATTTGGATTACATCTCTTCTTAAAGTAAAAGTTCAACTCATATAAGATCACCAAAACATAGTCATGTGCTCTGTGTTTGTAGTTTCAATACACTGAAGGAAAAAAGGTGTAACTGTACCACTGACCGCAGCCCATCGGTGAGCAAATGGACGACTGCCTTCACTGCTGACGACAGTGGGCTCACCATTCCACATTTAAAAGCAACAAAAAGGCATTTTAAAGGGTCTTCGAGCCTCTGCTCCACTACGGTTCTCTCAGGTGATCCCGAGCCTCTCAAAGACCAACGGAAACAGCCAAACACTACACCTCCCAGCAGCTTTTGACCTTGGGCAGTAGTTAAACACGCTTGGGTATTCCTCCCCCTCCCCCTCCCCCTGACACTGAGTTAGTCGTAGTCGTCGTAGTGGAACAGAGGCTTTCTTAGAATGGAGAACAGGGATTTATGCTCTCCGTTTACTCACTTACATTTTGACGCCTAGAGAATCAAAACTACAATCTCTCTACAGCAACTAAACCACATTTTAAACATATGTACAAGGTGAACTTGAAAAGTCTTTCATCCAATTAAAATCCAGCTTCTGGCTTGATGAAGAGGGCGGAGAGTGCAAACGCCAGGAAAACAATCCCTCCGATGATTGTAACTACAGTGGCAAAATGAAAAAAACAACAGAAAACAGCGGATGAGTTCATGCTGTTGACTAAGACAAACAACGACATGGTTGGCTGGGCAAGAGCGACCCCAGCTGGTACAAGTGGGAAATACAGGACACTGATGAGTCCACAACCATTGGAACATGATTTAACATGGCAGGCTGTAGAGCCTGTCCTCACCCACCAACACCTGGACCTTTGTCTTTGTGTCTGGTGTGGCGGCCCCAGGCCAGGGTCCTGTGTAGTGTTCTGTGTTTGTGTCCCTGCAGGTCTGAAGCAGCCAGGTCAGTAGGTCTAACTGGGAGCACCTGGCCAGCGTTCCCAGTTAGACCTACTTAACCCCGCCTTCCCAGACGCCCACCTGCTCTGCTGTCTCCCTTTCGCACTCAGCCAGCGTTCTTCCACACCTCATATGGTGGATTATTTACTTTGATAAACGCTGATTTGCTGCTACACCTCCTCCTTTGTTTGGCCTGGAGCCAAACAACTCCACGGATACCAACGCCTTCCAGCACACACCTGATCTCACTCGTCGGTGTGTGGGCCTGAACAAGGCTGGCACTGCAGAAGTTACCATGCTGCTTTCTACTGGACAAGAGAAGCCCAAAGATGGAACTCTGGCACTTTCTTGTCAGCAACTTTCCCTTTTTCCAGGGTGGTGACCACCTTTGTCAAACACGTCACACCAGCAAAAAAGCAGAGGCAACTCCTGGTCTTCTCGCAGCGGCAGCGGGATCAGTCGGCTTTGATTAGCTGGATTACCTGAGTTTAAAGGGAAACTTCACCCCACGTGATTTGGCTTTCAAGTACTCTCAAATAGATGTTTGAGCTCACATCAGTGCTTTTTTCTCCTACATCACGACTTTGTCACTTCAGAATACAAAAAGATTCAGCCACGTGGATTTAGCTCGTGGCTAACGGTGTCTGATGGCTAACAATGACACATCTGTTTACAAACTCAAACAGAATTCTCTACAATCCAAGAGTTCCTCGTCCAGCTGTACGCTCGGCCATGAACAAACACTCGGACTTGAGCTACAAAAACAAACCGTCCCACTTCAGTGGAACAGTGAACGAGTGAGACGGTTCAGCTGAAGGCACCGGCTGGGTTGCTGTCAGCCAGCGTCCAACCGAAGGAGCCGAAGAACCGAAGGTTTGACTTCCATGTGACTGTGGATTGGTGAGCATAGGACCGGAGCAACGCCGCAGCTGGAAGACGCGCTTGACAGTTTGTAAACAGACTTTTCTGGGTGGTTTATCTGCTGTTTGCAGCTCGTGGCCATGGGAGCACCGTTAGCTTTGAGCTAAAATGAGTTTCTTGCTCTTCCTGCATTCTAGAGACTCCAAGTGCAGGAGGGAGGGGGACACATCTGATGAGCTCAAGACACAAACATAATTCAGCCACAACCGAGACGCATCAAACCCTGAACAGTGACCTCTGACCTCTCTGGACACGAGACATGGCAACGTCTTACCTGTTCTAACAGATATTTTCTGGGCGATCATTCTTCCTCCGATCACAGCCAGGCCTGTACACAAGCAGTGTCCGAGTGTCCCGCCCACAGCCACTCCAAATGGATCCTGGGTATTCATGAAAGGGTGCATAAAGCTTCCCGAAAATGTATACCTTTGGTACATTAGCATCGGATTAAAATACAAACCTCCCGGGCTGCTAGAATAATGGTGGTCAGCTGGGAGCGGTCCCCCCACTCTGCGAGGAAGGTGAGGGTCAGGGCTTGGATGAAGATGGGCGAGATGAGGTTGTTCCACTTCCTCTGAGGTAAGGCAGTCCCTGATCCAGCCTCCACATCTGGAGTCCCATTGGCCAGTTTGGAGCGCTGGAGCTGCCAACACAGTCAGGCGGTTTTGTGACTTGTAAAAGTGTGTTGCACTTCTTAAAGTAATGATGGCGTTTGAGAGAGATGTGGCCACAGTCAGCAGCAGGAGTCCCCAGATGACAAAACACATTTCTGGCTGCTGCGGGCTCCCCTGGAGGTGACAGAAACCTCCAAGCTGCCACACCACCAAGCGATCACAACATCTTCAACAACACAAATATTAAAAAACACAATCTTCTGATGTAACAACACTATTTTATAACTCTTCCTGGTAATTATTGAAGGGAAATATGATGAAAAACTGACTGTTTTCAGTCCCAGTGCCTCTACATTTGGGTCTCTGATGTGCCCAGTATCACACAAACCGAAATAAAAAGCCAGGCCTGCATCTTTCCACATTTTACAATGAAGGTGTTTTAGTTTCAGGAAATAATGGAGGTCAAACTCAGGTTATGGTGAGTGACGCCACTCGCAGTCATGTGATCTGTAGAGCTGCAACTGGGAACTTGTTGACCACAAATACATGCCGATATTAATAAATACACCAGGGAACCGAAATATTAAGCTGGCAAATGGCAATATGGTGCCTGTAATACATGAGTCAACTGGGTAGTAAAGACCAACATGGCGCTTTGGGTCAGAAGGACATGGAGGGATGTTGTAAATCCCATTAGCCAGGTTGGCACAGCGGTGCAGTGGTTGGCACCGTGGCCGCACAGCGGGGAGGTGTGGGGCTCAAACTTGTGCATGGAACTGTACCTCTTCATCCTTCTTCTTGATCTCTGCCTGCACCTCCTCCAGCTCCTCCTGGCCCTCATCAGGACTCATTTTCAGCCCCTCTCTCAGCATGCGTATGCCGAAGATGGCAAACAGAGCGGTGGACACATAGTATGTGTAGACTCTGGGGATGATGGTGGTGGCGTAGCCGAACAGCACTGTGGGGGAGCACAATGGCTGCTTAATTACTTCCAAGAAGGAGGAATCACGAATCTTATAAATACACATAGAAACAACAGGGACACACTACTAACCAGAGAGGCAGGTCATGAGCCCCAGAGCCAGCATGGCGCCTGCCAGCACAGTGAGGCGGTTGTATCGCATGGCCATGATGGCTGCGATGAAGAAGGTCTTGTCTCCCAACTCAGACACGATGATGACAGAGATGGAGGCCACAAAGGCGTGGATGAAGCCCAGGTTTGCTTTGCTGGAATCATCTTCAGAAACGACTGGTCCTACGGGATGAGGACTAGTGGCTTTCTGTAAAGAACATCAACACACTGACATCCGGAGAGACAAGTGGGAAGCCAACTCGAGCGTCTGTCCTGCTCAGCTCAATCGGAGTAAAGGAGCACAGATGACGTTTGGCAGTCCGCCCCAGCAAATAAACATGATCTAATCTAACCTTTCTCCCTAACAATGTTTTAGCCAGCGTTAATCAAAGATGAGTGATTAACTTTAGCTACCAACACCCGACAACAGCAACACAATGAGCGTTTAGCATGTAGCAGCTAGCTCGGAGGCAGCGGCACCGCTCGCGTCAAAATAGCTCCTGAATGAGAACGAGAAAGTGTTTAAAAGACAAAAAAGTGAGTTCGTACCTCTTGTGGGGGCTGCTCCTGAGCAGGTTTCTGTTCCTCTGGAATCGCAGAAACTCCGACCGACAACAACAACACAGCGGCGGCGAGCGGAAAAACGACCCTCATTCCGGTTCTAGCTGCCCGTCCATCCCCGCCGCCGAGCGTGAGAGGCATCGTTGCTTTCTAAACACCCAGCGAGGACCGCGTTCACTTCACTAACGCGAATCACTTAATATCACCGGCAACACGAGCGCCTAACTTCATACTAGCAACCTCTACAAATTGAGGAAGAAGTCCTCGCTGACACACGTCACGAACGGCCTGTCTTCTTCGTTTCTTTAAATGGACAGTTGGCAACCAGCTTCAAGACGCGTTACCGCCACCTACTGGTGGATTGCGTCCAAACGTTGGTACAGAGAAGCGTTTTTTTTCCTGCTGAATTCAGGTCCTTCGCTCCGACAGGGAGTTCTGCACAGTTTCTGGAGTGTTCACATGAACTTACTGCTTTCTTACATATTTAATGAAATGTGATATTTAGTCCAGCGTGCTCTTCTGTGGGGATACTGTCCATCATTTGTCTTCTAACCCAACACGCTTTTAAATTTCAGAGGGATGTTTTCCTGTGGTGTTTTTGTCACAGTATCTTTACCATTCTACCAATACATTTTCTCCTAATGACTGATTTTTTCTGAGCCCAACTTAAAAACAATGATCAATCAGCAAAATTCTAAGAACAGAATCCAAGAGTCAGCAGGGGAATGAGCAGGAGCCCTCAGGAAGGCGAGCCGAGTGTTGAAGCAGAGGCGGTTGACCTCTGACATGAGGGACCGCTCAGGGGATCGAACCCTGTGGCATGCAGCGGGGAGGAGTGTCAGGAGCTGGATTTAGTTCAGCAGGGTGCAGGCTATAATGTTCAAATGTTCTTTGTCACATATCAAGGATAAAAAGAGCAATACTTTTTTTAAAAATTCTACTCCATCAAGTAAAACCTTGTGTATGGTGCTTGACTTTTATTTTTATTTTCCAATAATTTAATTTACTGAGTTCCCACGTGCTTCATATTCCATCCCAGCTGTTGCTGACAATGATGCTACTTCATCAAGCTGTGGGCATCGTGATGAAACAGGTCATCCCTCTCTATCCACCTGCTCTGGTCTAGGGGGGCAATTATTCCCTCTGTAAAACTGCTTCTCCTGCCCTGCGTAGCTCAGATTGGAGACACACATGAACTCCTGCTTCCCACAGTGTGCAGTGCTTTCAGGACAAGTGTGTGGGGCGCCAGATGTGAAAACTCAGATACAATTTTACTAGCTGGTATATTTTCAACATTTAGCTCACTTTCCTCACATTTGAGACAGAAATTCATGTAAAACAACATGATATATGTTATATATATATACATATATATATATATATATATATATATATATATATATATGTATGTATTGGATATATGTATTTGTCAAAAATATGATCATGTGAGGGCGGCATGGTGGAGCAGTGGTCCTCACTGTGGCCCCCCAGCAAGAAGGTTGTGGGTGGAGCACCGGCTGCAGCACAGGGTCTCTCTTGGTGGAGTCTGCATGTTCTCCCTGTTCCTGCTGGGTTCTCTCTGGTACTCTGCACAGTAAACAATTGTCCCGTAAATTAACAGTAAAATACTGGCAGCAGTGGTTCCAGTATTTTTTACTGTTATATACTTTACAGTAAATTACTGTAATAATACCAACAGCAATGTACTGTAATTAATGTGCTGAATTACAGTGCATTACCATTTTTTCTTGATTTTTACAGTAGACTACTGGCAGCAGGGTTTCCAGTATATTACTGTTTTTATACAGTTTGCTTACTGTAAGCTTAATTTACAGTTTATTACTGTTGTATATTAAAACACCGTAAATTGCTGGATTTACAGTGTTAGCCACAATATTTCTTTTTATATCACCAACAAAACATCGCCATAATTGCAAAGAAAATACAATTAAGTCATGTTGGTAAAAACAGCACGACTATAAGTCAGTTAATTTAAATGCAGCGGTAAAAAAAAAAATCTATGGAAAAGAAGAGACTTGAAAATATCTTACCAGCAACATTTATTAAACCCAGCATTTATGTCAAAGATTTGTTAACATTTTAAAACTTATGAAAACATCAAAAGTCAGAGGGTCAGAGACCTCTAAGAACAGAACATAGTCATCATAAACAACATTTTTCTGCAGTGCTAAATACCCACATTTAAGCAGAAGAAAGGTGAAAATGCCTATGAAATCCCACTCGAAGTCCATTATTTTTTCAGGAGAATGGAAACATGGCAGTTGACCTGGTGGACTTCTTCTGAACGACTCTCCCTGTCCTCTTGGGGATCGTCTTGCCCCGGCTGGCCTTGGTTGATCCCGATGAAGCGCCTGAAAAACACACAACAGCCTGAGATTAGAGATCATAGTCAAGATTCAAGAGATTTATTCGTCACGTGCACAATTGTACAGGTACAACAGCAGTGAAATGAAAATTGCAACACTCCGGCAACTGTGCAAGTAGCAAACAGCTTATCAAAATTATTTAAAATTATTTAAAACTAAAATATACATCTGGCAGCCCCTGATGTCCGGAACTGGGATGTCAAGAGCTGACCAGCCTCAAAAATATAATAATAAAAAAAGACAATATACTAGGGAAAAAAGAAATGCAGACATAATCACGAAAAATCTAAATGTACATCATAAAAAAGGTTAAGAGAGAGAGAATAATAATATAATAATAAGATGAAGAACGGTGGCAAGTGGCAGGTTATATCATAATAGGGAAGGAACCCTTATGACTGTCATTAGTAACACCTGGGTTTAGCCTGCAATTCCATGTAAAAATGCTGTGAAAAAGGTCTGGTGGACAACAAGAACCTTACCTTTGAAGGAACTCGAGAGTGCAGGCAGCCTCCTCCTGGTACTGCAGGTTGAAGATGTAGTAAATTGCAAACAGAGAAGCTGGTCACTACATGTCAGTACTTCTTTAACTTCATTCATCGTCGTCATCTTCCACTTATTCCTTTCTATTAAGGGTGGTGGGGGTGGAGCCTATCCCAGCAGCCTTCACCCTGGACAGGTCACCAGTCCATGGCAGGGCCAACACATAGAGACAGACAACCATTGGCTCTCCCAGCCACGCCTACGGTCAATTTAGAGTCTGGATTAACCTGGTCCCTCTTGATGTCTTTGGACTGTGGAGGAAGCTGGAGTACCAGAGAGAACCCACACAGGAACAGGGAGAACATGGAGACTCACACAGAAAGACCCCGTGCTGCAGCAGGGACTGGAACCCGGAACCTTCTTGCTGCAAGGCAGCAGTGAGGACCACTGCTCCACCGTGCAGCCCCTTCTTTAACTTGTGATCCAAAAGCATTAAAGAGTTTAAACTTGCTCTACTAAATTTTGTCTTTTGATGTTAGCTGCTGTCAGCTGTTACCACAAAAGTTATCCATTCATGTGATGCACAGAATCACAGGAAATACTCCAAACCCCCCAAAATAGAAGCACAATTATGTTTGTAGCTGCTCACCAACCAAAAAAACAAAACAGAAAAAGAACACGGCGAACTTAATTGAACTGTTCAGAAATGTGTCCTTACCTACAAAATGATGATAGCAAGTTGCTAAACAATACTGCTGTACTTTCCTTCAAGCTTACTGATCACTCACAGTTTAGGATATTCAACAGAAGTACCTTTTAGAAGGCAAACATCACCAGAAAAGATAAAGGGGAGGCTAATTCAACTTACCTGTTGTGTGGTGATAGAGGATTCTCAAGTAGAAGAAGAGTGGCTTCTTGACATGTGCCTCTTGAAATACTGTATTGTACCGTATTTTTACCGTTTATTTAAACATCACTCCCAAAATGCAATGCTATAACAGTAAAGTGCCCAGAAATATTGCCCAGAATACATTGTTTTCTACAGTATATTACTGTTTTAAGTGAAAACAGTAATATACTGTCAGGATTTGACCGTATTCTTACAGCAGGCTTCCTCCACAGTCCAAAGACATCAAGAGGGACCAGGTTAATCCAGACCTTAAATTGACCTGTCCAGGGGGAAGGCTGCTGGGATAGGCTCCACCCCTCCAACCCCCCCCCCCCCGCGACCCTCAACAGGAGGGAAGCGGGGGGGGCGGAAGAAAATGGATGGATGGATATTCATATATAAAAATAAGATTTAAACGTAAATCCAAATGTTAAATCTAAATGTTACATTTAAATCTAAATGTGTCTCTGAGTGTAAAGCTAAATATTTAGAGATCACCAAGGAAACCACGCCCGCTGCAGTGGCCTCAAATCGCGCGACCCCGCCCACACCTGTGGCCATGTGTTAAGAAACATCATTGTGGTGTACTTCCTTTGCAGTGAGAGGTGTGACGTGTTTGGACACTGAAGTGCAGTGTCCTGTTTTCACTGTGGGTCGCAGTTGTGATGCTGAGCGGAGAGCCCGCGGAGTTCGGTCTTGCGTTGTGTGCGTGGTTTTTTCTTTTTGTTGTTTTTTTATGTGAACGCCGCCGAAGAAGAAGATTACACAGGTCGATGTAATGTCTAATAAATATGCTCAAGTGAGCTAAAGGAACAAGGCCTCCGTCCACTCCCTCCTGCTTTACCTGCAGCAGAAATATCCACCGCCGGGCTTCTGCACCCTGGGTGATGGTGGCTACCCCTGCCTCAGGCAGCCCATGGCTCCCCCCCCTATCGGAAGCCTCTTCAGAGCCAGCACCTCCAGGTGCGTTCCAGTGGCCACCTGTCAAGAGCCAGATGCGTGGTGGAGAGAGCTTTTGGAATTTTAAAAAGCAGACGGAGGTCCATCTTCTTTAACTTTTGTCATTGCCTGCTGCGTAGTCCTCTGCAACATTTGCCTCAGCAGTGGGGACTTGTTGGGGCCAGAGGCAGATGAGGTGGAGGAAGCAACAGGGAACCTCCCAGGGCCAGACCTCCGGGCGCGGAGCAGAGGACAGGCACAGGATAGCTGTGCAGTGTGACACCAATGGTTCATTGGAAAATGTCAAGTAAATACTTCTGTTTGAATGTAAATAGAATCTGTAAATACCCCCAAACTAATGTAATGTAAATAGTTCAGTATATACAGCCCAAAACTCATGTAAATAGAGTAGTTCAGTGGATTACGGTGACGAGACATCCCTCGTTTTCTGGGGACTGCCCCTGATTTGGGTGAGCTGTCCCCGATGAAAGCTGTCCCCAGAAGTGTCCCCAATTTTGACACTGAGCAGCAGTTATTACGGTAGTCCGTAAACGCATCGCCAGAGAAGACGTCGTATGACGTGCACATGTTTGACAGCTTCCGGTCACAAACAGCTGGCAAGCAGCCAAAAGTTCGTGCGCCCATCGCCCTAGGTTTATAAGCTTTTTAAATAGTTATCCACACTGAATAATATTATATAAACCTTAGTTAAGAATAGGACGAACTGTTACAACGTGAATTCCCATTTGTCAGCTATCCATCTCTCTCTGTTAACCACAAGTCTCCTCTCCTCACGTCCACAGATACCAATGACTGTCGTAGCTGTAAATGTAGACCATCTGATTACATGGTGCCCTATGACAGTGGTTCTCAAACTTTTTTTTAGTGACGTACCGCCTTTTAAATATTTTTTAGTCAAATACCCCCTGACACACGCAAAGTATTTTTGGTCGAAAATAAAGAGGTACAGTGCTGTGCCATCAGTGTCTGATTTATTAAGGTTAAACAACTCACATCAAGGCTGCACGGTGGTGCAGTGGTCAGCACTGTCGCCTCACAGCAAGAAGGTTCCGGGTTCGAGTCCCGGCTGCAGCACGGGATCTTTCTGTGTGAGTCTCCATGTTCTCCCTGTTCCTGTGTGGGTTCTCTCTGGTACTCCAGCTTCCTCCACAGTCCAAAGACATCAAGAGGGGACGAGGCTGATTGATACTCTAAATTGACCGTAGGCGTGAATGGTTGTTCATCTCTCTATGTTGGCCCTGTGATGGACTGGCAACCTATCCAGGGTGAACCCCACCTCTCGCCGTAGACGCTGGCTCCAGCGGTCTTCTCAGTATTTGAACCATAAAAATGAAAAATCGGTGATTTTGAATAAAAAATTACTTAAAACTGGTTTAGTTAAAAGCAATATAACTTAATAGTACAAATCAAAGGATAAATACAATGATTGCATTTATTTTTTTCAATTTACATTTTTTTCTTTCCATGATGACAGGTGAGGCACGGCCTCAATTGCCCTCCTTGACCGCACGTCACTGGCTCCAGACCCCCCCCCCCCCCCAACCCTTAATAGAAAGGAATAAGCGGAAGAGGATGAATGAATGAACTCATTTCAAGGCAGCACGGTGGTGCAGGTCAGCACTGTCACCTCGAAACAAGAAGGTTGCGGGTTCACTCTGGGTGAGTCTGCATGTTCTCCCTGTTCCTGTGTGGGTTCTCTCTGGTACTCCAGCTTCCTCCCACAGTCTCGATGGAGTTTAACGCCCTTGACAACCTCTGTAGTTTAGCTACTTGTCTGCAACAACTTTTTAAGATATATTAAAGCTTCAAAATTCACAAGTTTGGTATTTACTGATGCATTTGATGCTGTAGATTAGAACAAAATGAAAAAAGAACAAAATACATGCCTCAAGACAGATTAAAACATGTTCCTAACTTCTGTACTGGGAAAACTGATAATATGCGAAATCTCTTCAGTAGAACATCAAACTTTAATGGTTTGAATTATTTGTTACATTAAAATAGTGTCATAAATATCTAATACTTCCTTCCTGTGGATGTGCTTGTGTGGATTTGAATGAATATCTATTGTCATAATCAGCAGTGTGTGACTCCCATTGTCTCACTCTTTAATGGCTTTTCCAGTGTTAATAGCAATAGACATCGGAGCACATACACAAAAAAAATTGCGTATATTTAAGAACTTTAAATCAATGTACCAAGAGTACATATACACAAAAAGTACAGCACCTCCTCAGTCTGTGGCCTTGTTATTGATACAGGACTGTATTCATGCTCTTGCTTACATACAAGGTTCTTACACAGTTTTACAAATACATTTACATGATTATGAGAACATTCATTCTTTAAAACATAAACTGAGGACTCCATGTCAAATATGACCAGTATATTTGCTAAAAATAATGACAAGCTATGTGGTTGCTCCAGCATACAGAAGTCGGGAAGGACATCAACAGTAGGAGCCCTGTTCACACAGTGGAAAGTAAATCCTGTTTGTAATTTGGCAGGAATTTGCTGCCGCACAAGATAAGTTGTGACATTGTACATGACGTGATGGGAAAATATCAAGCAAAGTCTTGCACGCTCCAGTGCCTCATGTCTCGACGCTGGTTATTACAGCAGCAGTCTAAACATCCAGCGACATTCTACTGAGGATTCCAGCGTGACTTTAACAGGAATTATCCTGCATTATTTCGAGATCAAGCTCCATGTGCAACAGACTTGCTTCTGGAGACGCTCACACGTAATCAGCTTCAGAAACATGACCTCTCACCTGGAGTCTCTCTGACTGTGAGCCACGGAGAACAAGTGGTGGGCTGCTGACCACTGAGCTACTCCTTTTATTCCAGAAAGGTGAGATGGAGTTCTCCACTTACAGGTCCCCCGATGACGTGGACACGTCGTCACAGCACAAAAGGTATAAATGCTTTTCTGTGCCTTGGATAGGACTCATATTTACTGATGTAAAGGTCATGACAGAGCTGGGCCGCCAGTGCCTGGTTGCAGAGCACATAGAGGACAACAAGCCACCAGGTGACAGAGAAGCCTCCCAACACCAAGCTGAGTGCGATGTAGATCAGCAGCTCGGCAAAGTAATGCGGGCACGACACCAGCTGGAACCATCCTCCCTTTGGCTCTTTGTGGACCAGCGTCTCCACTCTTCCTGCAGGATGTCACAGAAGAGGAATACATAAATACAAAGAACGAGCCACTCTTGAGGGAAATACACGGCTTGTCTGGAAGGCAGACACCTTTCTCCCCTCTGTTGCTCCTGACCCCCTGCGAGGGCCTGAGCTTAAATAAATATACTGCTCACAACATAAAGGAATAACTTGAAAACACATCAGATCTCAATGGAGAAAAAAAAGTCATGCTGGATATCTCCACTGATATGGACTGGGTAATGTGTTAGGAAAGAGGGTATGCCACATTATTTGATAGAAATGAAAATTATCAACCCAAAGGACAAGATCATGGGTGCAAGCAGCTGAAATGAGTTTCTTCTAGAGGGTGACAATAGGGTGAGAAGCTCTCCCATCTGGGAGGAGCTCAGAGTAGAACCGCTGTTCCTCCACATCAAGGGCAGACAGATGAGGTGGCTGGGGCATCTGGTCAGAATGACTCCCAGACTCCTCCCTGGGGGGGGGGTGTTCAAGGCTGTTCTAAAAGGTAGGAGGTCTTGGGGGAGACCAAGGACATGTTGGGGAGACAATGCATCTCAGCTGGCCTGGGAACGCCTCGGCATCCCCAGGGAGGAGCTGGACCAAGTAGCCGGGGAGAGGGAAGTCTGGGTTTCTCTGCGACCTGACCCCAGATAAACCAAACAAGATGGATGGAAAATCATCAACCTACAGAATACTGAATCGAAAGACACGCCAAAAATCAAAGTGAAAAAACGATGCGGCAGGCAAGTCCATTTTGTTGAAATTTCATTGCAGCAATGTTCATATTCAGTAGTTCATATGGCCCCCATGTGCTTCTATGCATGCCTGACCACGACAGGGCAAGATCCTCATGAGACAACAGATGGTGTCCTGGGGTAAGTCCTTCCAAATCTGGACCAGGGCGTCATGAGCTCCTGGACAGTCTGTGGTGCAACCCTGTGGCGTTGAATGGACTGATCATAATGTCCCAGAGGTGTTCTGTTGGGTTTCTGTCAGGTGAGCGCCTGGGCCAATCAATGGTATCAATTCCTTCAACCTCAAGGAACTGCCTGCAAACTCTCATCACATGAGGCCAGGCACTGTCCTGCACCAGGAGGAACCCAGGACCCACTGCACCAGCTTAGGGTCTAGGGTCCAAGGATTTCATCCTCATACTGACTGGCAGTCACAGGGCCTTTGTCAAGCCTTTCGAGGTCTGTGCGTCCCTCCATGGAGATACCTCCCCAGACCATTACTGACCCACCTCCAAACTGGTCATGCAGAACGATGTTACAGGCAGCATGAGGTTCTTGTTTGGTCAGAGACATTCACACCAGTGGCCTGCTGGAGGTCATTTTGAAGGGCTCTGGCAGTCAAAGAGCAGATACTGGACCTGCTGACAGGTTAAGGACCTTCTACAGTCCTGTCCAGCTCCCCTACAGTAACTGCCTGTCTCTTGGAATCTCCTCCATGCCCTTGAGACAGTGCTGGGAGACAAAGCAAGCCTTCTGGCAATGGCACGTATTAATGTGCCATCCTGGAGCAGTTGGACTGCCTGTGCAGCCTCTGTTGGATGCAGGTACCACCTCATGCTATCACTCGTGACACTTACCCTCGCCAAATGGAAAACTAGTGAAAAACAGTCTGAAAAGATAGGGGGAGGGATGTCAGTGGCCTCCACCTGTAAAACCCCTCCTGTTTTGGGGGTTGTCTCATTGCTGCCCCTCTGGTGCACTTGTTGCTAATTTCATTAACACCAAAGCAGCTGAAACGGAGTAACAACCCCCTCTGCTGCTTAACCCACCAGATCAGTGTCCCAGAAGTTTAACTGACTTGATGCCATACTCTGATTAAAAAGTGTTCCTTTAATTTTTTGAGCAGTGTAGTGCTTAATGGGGGGGGGGGGGGGGGGGGGGGGCATGGCTCAGAGGTAGAGTGGCCGTCTAGCAACTGAAGCCCCTAACAGCTCCTGATGGCCCTGCGTCCTGGTAGTTAATAATAGTGTATGTTTAGTGTTACCAGGTCCATGTGTGTTGTTAAAGCCCTAAAACATGAAGAAACACTCATAGCCAAAACAACTGCACAATTTCACCTGAATTTCCGGTGCGAAGGCGGGCCAGCAGGACCATGGACTGATGCTGCAGCAGAGAGGCCAAGATGAAAAGTGTGACCCCTGCTGCATGGAACCAGTTCAGCTGGGAGAGGAGGCCGCCGCTCCCTACGATCATGACAGGCGCAATGACACACCACAGAGGAACCACAGGGGACATTTAGCCAGGACTCACTGCAGCCTCACCTTTTCCAAGGCGGTCTGAGCAGAGCACCGTCAACCCCAGTAAAATATAGTAGCCCAGACCAAACAGATACTGCACCAAATGGATGACTCCACCTGAGAAAACACTGACAAACAGGCACTCCAGCAGCCTCCGGAGGGAGTGGATCCAGAGCAGCAGCTGCACCAGTAAAGTAGACAGCTGCGGGACTACAAACATGACTACCGTCAGATATGAAACAGGAAATGCAGGGTTAACCAGAGCAGCGGCATGTCGACCCACCTGAACCGTCTGTGCTCGGTGCACCAGTCAGAATGTCAACTATCCCTGTCAACCACTGTGGGTATGACTGCTGCTGTAGAAGCAGGCTGGCTGACAGGGCGAGAAGAAGACCGTTCCAGCCTACAGAGACGGCGTAGAAGTGCCAGAACCACCTGAAGGACACACAAGCAAGTCCCTGCTTCAATACCTGAAAATCCCCACATAGAAGTATTTCATGTATTAACAATAAAACTAAAGCCTAAACGAAATATTTGGCCACCTTTTGGGGACGTCGAACACACTCAGCCAATCGGCGCGTTTGAGGTTTTGTTTAGTTTTTCCGTATCGAATAAGATCCTGAAACAGCACGTAAAGACGATATGTTTCATATTTTCCCGGCAGGTGTGTCGTGATTTTGTACGCTCCAAACCCCACAAAGAAAAACACAGACAGAAACGCCCAAAAAACATCGAGAACCCCAATGTCGACAGAGCCCCAATTCATCCTTGAACACCGCGGGTTGTGGGTTTTGTTTTGAGCAACATGGAAAAGAGACCGTCGGAGAACAAGCGCTCCTGAGAATAATCAGTTCCGGGTTAAATGTGATGACCGTAGAGGTTTGTTAAATGGCTATTTGATTAAAATAAATCGGGAAGTCATAATATGATTTTTGGATATTTGTTTGAAGAAAATTTAGTAGGAGTTTTGCGCGTTTGTCCTCTTACACAAGAAGATCGTTTCACTCTGCATCAAGACAGTTGACAAATGTCTGAACAGCACAGCAGGTGGCAGCACTGCAAACTCAGGCTGAGGGTTTCCCAACCCAGCAGGCGAGAGAAGATGCGACAAGACGAGTGATGCCCGCAAGTCCTACAATTTTCTCCTGGTCATTTTTTTGTTGGCTACATTTCACAAAAAAATATGATGTAAGCTTCAACTCAGACACGTGTTCTTTGAAAATCTCATTAGTTTAAACAGGAACAGTTGAAATCTAATCGAATATAAAAGTATCCACTTTGGGGCTGATCCACAGTGGATAAATGTTTTCTTCTCCCCCTCAGTTAATTATGTGGTTTGTTAAATATCAGAAACTAATTATAGATAATTAAAATGTTCCCCCCCCCAAAAAATCTAAATTCAACAAAGTATCATTGTCGTAAAGGTGAAATACCTTATTTTTTAAAAAGGGTCCTGCTTGTGCTTATTTTTAATTATGTTACTACTTGTGAAGACAAGAGCATCTTTTCAGTATCGCAGGAGATGTGAAGAACTATTCCTGAACTTCTTCCCTCCTCTGAAAAAAAAGAATAAATATGTTTATGATGATGTCACTTGATTAAACCTTCTTGTTTTTTTCTACTCGTGTTTGCCCTGCCATGGACTGGTGACCCGTCCAGGGTGAACCTGTCGCCCGAAGGCTGCTGGGATAGGCTCCACCCCCGCGACCCTTAACTGGATAAGCAGTAGGAAATGCATGGATGGACTAAATCTTCTTTGTTACCAGTTAAGTGCCTTTTTTTTACTCTTTGAAACAAAGTGAAGGTGTCTGAAGTCGCTCTCTGCTCTCAAAGTTGGCATCCGCTCCTCGCACTTCTCTCGGCCTTCATACTTCACTCATGCTGAGGTTCTGCTGAGCTCTCTGCTGGTATCATGTATGTGTGTTCCCCATCTCCGCGATGCAGTCATGTGTCAAAGGAAAAGAAGCGTGTTTGTGTGAAAGACTTTGTAAGGCCTTTGAGGCTATAGATTCCAGGATGCCTCTTATAGGAGCACAGTATCCTGTCTGAGGAAGTGTGGACTGTTTCCCGCTTCCCTCCCTTCTAGTCCTCAGTGGGTCCTCCCCCTCCACTGTGCCAAAAACTGGACCCTGTTTAACCCCCTAAATTGCAGAAATGTCTAACATTGCGATCAGGCTGGTTCACGAAAGCAGAAGATCCCGATCGGTCGATTCAAGCACTCAGGAAAGAGACTGAGCACCGCACAGAGACCGTCTGTCCTCTGAGGTGGTTCCATTGTTCCATTTCCTGTTTGTTATTTCGAGGGGAAATCATCGGAATGATGCATTGATTACATATTTTTTGATCATCTGTTATCAGTCATACGTCACTGAGAAGAGCAGCTTTTCTATTATGTCTTGTTCTTTTCAGCCCGCTCTTCAGGTTATCAGGGGACTCCTACGGACTTTCAAACATGTTATTCTGTAGGTCTGGACCATCCTTACTGATATTCTTAAAACTAATAATTAGTTTTTGTTAATGATTCATTTGAAATCATAATTGATTGTGGATTGATGTTGTCAATAAATCTCAAAACACAAAAGCCTGAGGGAGCCCAGGGAGGATTTTTGAGGTTTGTCCGTGTCCCCCCTTGCTTCCAGAACCTTTTCCAACACAACTTCTGAGACAGTGACTGGATAAAGTTGCAAACAAGACCAGTTATTGTTGCTCTTTGTAATCGTGAATACATGAAGGATTGAATTTCGTAACATCATTACGACAATGTAAGATGTCATTAAACCTTTACGTCTATCGACTGAGCAACAAGTGCAGGAATTTTCATTTTGTAACCTGTTGAAATCTCTTTTACAGTTTCTGTCATAATTTGTGGTTCCTTATCACGTAGCTGTCGGACACTGATGGCTGTACATGGATTTTGTTGTGCGTGTGATGAATATCATGTGATCACATCATTACCATTGCACAGTTTCTTCTAAACAAATAGGATCGTTAAGTGCACCTTGCTTGGTGGAGACATTGAGGTAGAATTAGTTTATTATGTTGTGGTCGGGGCAGCGTCGTGGTGCAGTGGTCACCTTTCGCCTCACAGCATGAACGTTCCGGATTCGAGCCCCAGCTGGTGCACGGGGTCTTTCTGGGTGAGTCTCCATGTTCTCCCTGTTCCTGTGTGGGTTCTCTCTGGTACTCCAGCTTCCTCCACAGTCCAAAGACATCAAGAGGGACCAGGTTAATCCAGACTCTAAATTGACCGTAGGTGTGACTGGGAGAGCCAATGGTTGTCTGTCTCTATGTGTTGGCCCTGCCATGGACTGGTGACCTGTCCAGGGGGAAGGCTGCTGGGATAGGCTCCACCCCCGCCACCCTTAGCAGGATGGATGGATGGACGTTATCATTGTTTTTGTACACCAGACATGTTTTCCTTCTTGTTTACATCTAGCTGTCCATCATTCTTGCCATCTGCACTATGGCCTCTTTTTGGCCTCGATCACAACAATGCAAAATGCCCCCCAACCCCACCTCCCTTCACGTCTCTCTGAGCGCACACATGCTTTACAGCCATTCTTTCAGTACTGAATTGTGGGACATTGACCTTTGAAATCCCTCTTGTGATCTCAGAGCATAAACACAACCAGTGCCAACACAGTTTGACTAGCAAAGATTTGAAAAAGGCTTCCTTTCTGTTTGGATTTTTTAAGAAATGATTGAAGCTGTCAGCTAACATACTGAAGCTCTCCACCCTGGTGGTCTGTTCCTCACTGTTCTACCTTTTCATGAAGTCTCAGTGGCAGACTTGCTTCATGAGTAGTTTCAGAAACTGATTGTGTAACTGACATACAAAGATGTCGCACAAAATTCAAATATTTCTGAATTAGATCAATTATTGTTCCGCATCTCTTCTGGGAAATGGAATCTTCAAATCAAAAGTGATTCTGCATTCCCTGCGGTATTTTTAGAGAAACAAGGCTCAAATAAGTACATCGGTCTAAGACAGAGACCCCGTCCAGTCAGAGAAGAGAGAAGAAGGAACAGAAGAGGAGGAGCGATTTCTCTGGAGCTGGATGGAAGAATTGTCAGAGAATAATCAAACCTATATGAAGCCCAGGCTTATCTAAGAGAAGTGCTCGTCTCTCTTTGCATTCCAGACCCCAGTTCAAAGGAATCACCTCATATTGAGGTTGGAAAAATAAATCGGATGAAAAATGGAAAATGCTCAACGTTCCCAGCTTTTCCAACAAGAGCCACTGAAGTGCAGGCAGGGCCCTCCAGGAAGCGCTGGTTCAGAGGAGGGCTGGTGGTTTAATAGACAGAGAGTCCCAGTAGATGTGACCAGGCCAGGAAACATGTGGACGTAGCACACAACATAGGACTCCATCGACTCCATAAACCCTCCTGAAATAAAGCCAGCATTCAAGAACAACCCCCCCCCCCCCCCCCCATCAGCTGAAATTGACACTGAAAAACATGATCATTAGCTACGAGCTGGTGCAGTTCAAGGTGGCACTGCTTTCATTCTACCCGAACAGAACGATTTGTTCTCTAATTTCCATTCCTTCCACGATTGAGGCTCTGCTTCCTGTCTCCCTGACACATCATGGCACTCCCCCCAAAAACGATTTCTCATTTTCACATCAAATCAGACACAAAGGTGCTTCAGCAGCTCTTTTTTTTCTCTTTCTCTGAACGTATTTCCAAATGATTGACAGAGGTGGCAGAGAATCCTCAAGGGGCCCTTTAGGTAGATTATAATTCAAAATTCACAACTGTGAGACTTTCTATCCCATCCTATCTTATGGTTGTGTGTGTGTGTGTGTGTGTTGGTTTTATAATTTTCTCTGGTGTTACCACTGGCTGGCTTGATTGGAAACATCTTATTAACGTTCACTCTTGTGCTCCAACCAAAATGTACCTGAGCAGGAGCTCCTACCACCAAAAGGGTTTCCAAAAGACATTCCAGCAGAACCATTGTACGGTTACATTCCGAGACGCAGGTGATCCAGACGTTCCTGAAGACATAATTCCTCCCTTTGACATTTGAAGCAGTCAGGCTTGACACCCTGGCTTCACCTTTCGTTGTATGGTGTGTTTTTTAAGCAACAGGAACCACCTTCAGGGAAATATGCAGGATACACCCCCCCCCCCCGCCCTGTTCGTGCACTTGGTTGCTACTTAGCTTAGCGCAACCAATGGTAGTGGGGAATGCAGCTTACCTCCATCTTGCTCACACACGTCCTCCTCTCTGAACTCCATACATGTAGGTCAGGCTCGGGGTCATGATTTTTACAGAAGTAATCCACCGTCGTTTTGTTGGCCAAAGTTTTGAGGTGCTGTATCAAATCATTGCGCTCCATATGGAAAGTAGTTCCGGCTGTGTAGCTCTAAATTTACAATGTTTTCTGTTTAAATTGCTATTTCATAGCAAATGGAAAGACCGTTTTAGGCGATGATATTTGAAGGAGGTATGCTAACACTTTCTATTCGCTACCATTCACTGTGCTAAGCTAACTGGCGGTCTTTGTGGGTCTCAGCTCCCTAATGCAGACACAGAGTGAAGCGAATTTTCCAAAAAGCTGCCATGTTCATTTAAATATGCCATCAAAATAATTACTTAATCTAAATCATGGTATTTTTCCCACTATGATGGTAGGAAGAGCTTCAGTATACCAAAAAAACGTTTCCACCGTATCATTTCTTTCTCGAGTTTAAGTTCAGACTTTGTCCGCCACAAGCAACAACAAGGAGAGGCAAGTTAGTTCCACTCAGAGAGCGAGATGCTCCTCCCCTGCAGGCAGCCCAGCTGAAGTGTGTCTTTCTGCCCTCACAGTTCCATGGGGACACACTGCTGGTCCATGTCCTCTGCTGTGTGTCTTCAGGAGTTTACGGCACTGCATGTTTTCTCTGAAGTGGATGATAGGGCATTGCAAGTCAATGGATTAGTTTTCAGTGATTAGGATCATAGTTAGCAAACCTTTTTGCTGGATGTTCATGAATCTGTCCATGTCCGCTCTGGGATGATGGCTCAGGGAGTCTCCGTCATTCCTCTTCTTGGCATTATTCTGGAAATCAATTGTGTTGCTGGTAAGAGAACAACTTTATTAATCTCAGAGCAGTTGAGTGCTTGACTGGAGTTGGATTCTCCTCATAGAACTGAGAATATCCAGAAAATATAAATTGGCTGTTCAGCTATCAGACTTTTAAAGGGTCTTTGTGAATTCAGTGGAATCCTCAACTGTGGCATACGCAGACAAAAGTTATTTAGTGTTTTATGAATAATGGGAAGAATTTGATAAGTTTTATTGCGCCTGCAGAATTTTGTCCTCATTGGCACAGAAAAAGTGATGAAAAAGGAGGGAAACATACATCTATTGAACAAACAATTATTTTGAACAGCTACTCACAATCTCAGCCTGTGTTCACTGAAGAATTGTCATCTCATCTGTCATTCACATATTTATTGAGTGATAGTGGGTTTGGGTTCTTTTGTACTTTATGCCTAAATACTCAGCCAACATGCTAGTTTTTTTTCCACATAATGTCGGCTGTTGGGAGTGTTAGGGGGGTGGTGGGCAGCCTGCATCCTCAGAAACAGGAACTCCACCTAGGCCACACTATGCTGGGCAATTCAGCCTGACCCGGCCCATCTTCCCCAGCTTCCTGTTTTGAAACAGCTCCACCATTTGCTGCTGCAGTGGAAAAATGGACCTTGAAGCCAGAAAGCCAGTTAAAAAAAAAAAAAAAGTTATTCTGAGGCTTTTCTGAATACTGTACTTTCTTTTTCTGCAGCAAGAATCTTGGGTCTTTTAACTGTTTGAAGAACTTAATGTGTCGTGTATGAAGTGACATCATTGGATGGAGCAGCTCAGGCTGATGTTATCACTGCTGATTGTAATGTCTTTTTTTTTTTTTTTACAGTATTTGATTTATATTTTGTTCCTTCCAGCCGTGAAACTCCGATTTATGCCCGATCCGCCCGTGCTGAACATCAATGGCATCCATCGAATGAACAAATCCGACAGTCTTGAACTCACGTGCAGGTGTGTAAGTGAATTTAGTGATGAGACGGAGGTTAGAAAGAGGCCCTTCACGTTTCTTGATCTCTCCACTTCACAGAGGTCGTCAGTACCTGAGGTGGACGACCCCCCTTACGAGCACCCGCTTCTCCACCAGTGACTGCAGTGGATCAGGACTCTTCTGCACAACCCTGCGCATCTCCAACGCAACAGTCAATGAGACTGGACAGTACCAGTGCTCCTACAGAGACCTGAAGGTCCAGGATGGCAAGATGTCCACCGCTGCTCACGTGTTTGTTCATGGTACAACTCATTCAGTTTTTTTTTTCCTTTAGAAATACAATCGAAGGGGTGGCAGCTGCATGACTCTGCTGTGTCTTATTATAAAATGATGTTCGACGGAAGGACATTGTGACAGTTTCGCTTTAGAAAACAAGCAGCAGACATAATCATATTCAATGTATTCATCTCTTGTGCCAAAGAGTCTTTTATGCAACACTGTGGTTCATCCAGGCCGGGACACTCATTGATGTCATTTGGGAAAATTTACTCAAAGTGTTTGATAGCTGAAACAAAAGGGTGTTGCAACAGGGTAGACAAACCAGGCACTTGCCTCGGGCCACAAGCTGGAAGGGGGCCCCCCAAGGACAGCTGAACATATAAGTCCACAGCAACAACTCAAGAGAACCCCTTAAATTCTATGTTCGGCCGTGTACAAGAAACTCCAGTGACCCTAAGCGGGCCCCATGGCATGAGCTCAGGGTTCCAGTATGAAACAATAGGAATGTTGACCGGTCAGGTTGGAGGTCAGTTTTATCTGGTACTTTTTTTGCCTGAGGCCCCAAGAGTATCCTTTTGAAACAATACTACTACAAACAGAATCATTGTCAAAATTTTTTTGCCACATTTGCACAGTAAAAGAAATGACCGTTATAGTCAGACGTGTGTACTTGAGTCATTTGACTTTATCTCAAGGTAGACAAGCCATAAATTTGGCTACCCCTGACACGCTTAGACAAAACCTCAAGACCTGCAACTCTGCTGTGATTAAAAACCGTTGACTTGTGTCCTCTCTTGGACTTAAGCCTTGTGACTGGAAGACAAAAAAACCAAAAACAACTCTTCTTGCCAACCCCAAAGCATTTTGTAGCGATTCAGTTAAATTGTTGTATAATCGACTTGCTGTTGACTATGATGGTAGCATTTTATTTAATGGGAAATGAAGGGATTGCTCTTATTATATTTGTGCGTCTTAATTTTGACTGAGTTCAGTGGCAGCGGTTTTGAAGTGCTTGGCTAAACGACTGTAAGTATAAGTCTGACTGTTGTCCGCGCGTATGCACTGAACAGCAGCTTGCAGTATTCGGCCTTCTTGGAGACCCTGGATGGAGTCCTGGATGAGGCTCCTGAAGGGGATTCCATAGTTCTACTGGGGGACTACAACCCGTAAGTGGACAACCACAGAAAAACTTGCGGCAGCAGAAGGATGCGCATTGGTGTACTTGATACCAGAACATTCAAGGATAAAGGAGGATGATTGATTTTGTCACTGTATCATCAGACCTGAGGTCATATGGCTTGGACACTTGGATGAACAGCATGGCTGAGCTGTCTCCTGACCACCATCTGGTGGTGAGTTGGGTCAGATGGCGAGGAGGCCCCTGTTTGGATTTCCTTTTCGGGCATCCCTGTTGAGGCTGGGGGAATTTAATGACTGCTCAATATCAAAAACTTCTATTGCTAAAGCTGTGGCTCGGGGCTGTGGCCTCAGGGCCCTGGGTGCCTCAAGAACCCTTGAACCCTCGTGGATAGAGAAGCCGTCCACCTGAAGAAGGAAGCTTTTTGTGATATGTTATCCTGGGGGACACCAGAGGCAATTGCAAGGTACAGATGGGCAGGGGGGACATCGGCCTCAGCTGTAATTCAGGCAAAATAGAAGGTGTGGGAGGAGTTCAGAGAAGTTATGGAGAAGAACTTTCAGGTGACACCAAAGCACTTCTGGAAGACCACTGGACAGTTGAAGGAACACTTTGAGGAACTCCTGAACCTGACTAATCCAGCAGAGGCAGGGTTGGGGGGATGATGGCGAATCAACGTCAACATCCCTGGAGGATGTCACTGAGGATCTGAAACAACTCCACAGTGCCAAAGTGCCGGGGAGCTATAAGATCTGTCTACTCAGGGCCATGTGCTCTATATGCTCAAAGCAGAGGTTGTCTTCAAGTTCTCGTCAATAAGTCAGATTGTTTGTAGTGGGGGTTGGCCTCCGAGTCATCAATCCTGGATGCGATTTTCACAAGACAAGATTCTGAGGTGTAGTTGTGGTTGTGGGTGGCTGCAGTTTAATAGGCTGAGAATGCACTGCAGCTTTTTGCAGAGGATGTGGTCCTGTTAAGGTGGTCGGTCCCTGACCTTCAGTGTGAAGCGGCTGGGATGAAGATCAGCACCTTTTAAACTGAGGCCATGGTTCTCAGCCAGATAACGGTGGATTGTTCACTCCAGGTAGGGAATGAGTCCTTCCTTCACGTGAAAGAGGAGTATCTCAGGGTCCTGTTCTAGGGTGAGGGAACTATGGAGTGCAAGATGGGCCAAAGAATCGTATCAGCAAGGTTTTGCATTGAAATCTTGATCTTTGTTAGTCTTCCCTCCTGCTCTCACCTATGGTCATGAAGTGTGTGTCATGACCGAAAAAACACGATTGTGAGACAAGTGGCTGAAATAGTTTCCCTCAGTGGGACGGCAGGTGTCTTCCTTCGGGATAAGGTGAAAAGTGCGGTCATCCATGAGGAACTCGGGGTAAAGCTGATGGTTCTTCACGTTGAAAGGAGCCAGTTGAGTTGGTTCGGGTATCTGGTCAGGATAGCACTGGGACGCTCTCTGAGGGAGGCGTTCAAGGCACGTCCAGCTGGAAGGAGGCTGTTGGGCAGACCAAGGACCAAGTGGTAGGTCTACGTGTCCACGCGGCGCGGGGTATGCCTCGGGATCCTCCAGTTAGCCAGGGAAAGGGAGGTTTGGGGTTTCTGGATAGGTTTGGATAAGCAGTTGAAGATGGATGGGTGAGACTGATCCATCTTGACTCAGAACTCTAGTCTTATAAAAACTGACTTACTGCCCCTTGAAATGACAAGTATATCTCACACAGTGTGTGTGTGTGTGTGTGTGTGTGTGTGTGTGTGTGTGTGTGTGTGTGTGACAGAGATAGTATTGTCATGCACATAAAACTTTAAGAACTCAAGGTTACTTTTGTCCACTTTCTGTCATTGATGCTTTCACTATGCTTTTCTTTCTTTCTTTCTTTCTTTCTTTCTTTCTTTCTTTCTTTCTTTCTTTCTTTCTTTCTTTCTCCTAACTTAAGTTTAACACACACCTAATTGTTTTTGCATTTGTTTGGATTTTAGATTACAAGGTGCCATTTGTGCCCTCTGACAAAGAGTATGAGGTTGTGTTCATCCGGGAGGGGGAGCGGGTGGTCATACCCTGCCGGGGCTCTGTGGAGAACCTCAATGTCACGCTCCACACTGTAAGGAAAAGCTTTTTCTCTTCTGATAATAACCAATCGAAAACCAAAAGACCAGATTTTGAGTTCCTCCTAGAACCTTGTCAAGTAGCTAGTAATATGCTCCATGATGGCAGGCAGCCTTGCTGTAGCACGTTCGTTTGGTCCCAATCACAAGCCGAAATCACCTCAGTTAAACAACTGGGGGTTGTTTTTTTCAAACTTTGCAAAGCTAAACAAACATTTGTTAGAGAAGACAATGCAGGGTTTTTTTTTATAGTGCAGTGAACTTAATGTGTGTGTGTGTGTGTGTGTGTGTGTGTGTGTGTGTGTGTGTGTGTGTGTGTGTGTGTGCGTGTGTGTGAGCCTGGTAGGCAAAACTGCTCCTTTCTAAAATATGCTGGTATTTCTGTTTTTTGTTTTGTTTGTTTTTCAAAATTCTGTGTTCAAAATCTACAAATTCCCCTGTCTGTCAGAAGTATCCAAATAAGGAGCTCCATCCTGATGGGAAAGATTCTCTGTGGGACGCCAGGACGGGCTTCACAGTTCCCAGTCACCTGATCAGCTACGCCGGCGTCGTGTCCTGCCAGACTCACATTGGAAATGAGACGTTTAAGTCCCCTCTCTACATTGTCGCTGTTGTTGGTAAGACGCAAAAAGGACTGAAAGAAATAGTCAATAGTATAAATGTATGTGGGTGTTTCTTTAATTCTCATTTTTTAATACTTATGTAAGCACTGTGTGTTTTTTTTATGTGTGTGTGTGTGTGTGCGTGCGCGCGTGTGCGTGTGTGTGTGTGTGTGTGTGTGTGTGTGTGTGTGTGTGTGTGTGTGTGCCAGGGAGAGAGGGAGGGCTATTGAGTAAGAGAGGGTGGGTCCTGAGAGTGAGGGAGAGTAAAGAGAGCCCGTAGTCCTGGAGAACAATGGGCTGTCGACCCACTGCTGTGTCTTACCTCCCTTTTCCGCAGGATACAAGATCTATGACCTCACCCTGACCCCCAGGCACGTCAGGCTGGCTGTAGGAGAGCGGCTGATGCTGAGCTGCACTGCCCACACTGAACTCAATGTGGGCATCGAGTTCAACTGGACACACTCGGGTCTGGCCTTGGTCAGTGTCTCGACTACTTTGCTTTGTCTTCTCTCATGATTGATGCTTTTTTGTGCTGTTCCTTACTTCCTGCTTTCAGGAATTCTTCTACTTTTTTCTCTAGCAGGAGAAAGATGACCAGATGTGTTTTTGATTTTCTGACTATTTACCTGAGAGAGAAACGCTGTCTCATCTTTCTTTAAGAAACATTCTCAAAGGCCCCGAGTAATGCAAATCAGAGTCTGATTATCCATCCATTCATCCATCCGTCCATCCATTTTCTACTGCTTATCCTGCTAAGGGTGGTGGGGGAGGGGGGGTGGAGCCTATCCCAGCAGCCTTCCACCTGGACAGGTCACCAGTCCATGGCAGGGCCAACACATAGAGACAGACAACCATTGGCTCTCCCAGCCACGCCTACGGTCAATTTAGAGTCTGGATTAACCTGGTCCCTCTTGATGTCTTTGGACTGTGGAGGAAGCTGGAGTACCAGAGAGAACCCAGCAGGAACAGGGAGAACATGGGGGGGGGGGGGGGCCTCAATCAATTTATCTATTTTACAAAGTTGGTCCCTGAGGATAGTTGGGGGATGGGTAGAAATCTGAGAAATCATTTTCATTGTATGCAAAAAAAAAATCCCGTACACACAACGGAGCACAGTATGAGTCATCACATGTCAAGCCAGCGATGATGATGATGAGCAAAGACCTGAAACAGATTTTTTGGTATATATTTTGCAAATAATAGAAGATAAAGAGTATGGATAATAAACTCTGGGGCACAGGTAAACAACTGCAATAATACACTTTTTTATTCTAAAATTTTAGTGGACTTTTAAACATCCACATGTGTTTTATTGTCTGTTTAATTACACCCTGCCTCCTGGTTTTGCCTCTATCAGACCTCGGGGAACAGTTCCAGGCCGGCCCACGTGATGCCCCACAAGAAGAAGCTGTGGAACTCCCTGGAGCTGTCCAACACACTGGTGGTGGAGAATGTGACCGTCGATCATACTGGAGAATACACTTGTACTGCATCCAGCGGGCAGATGGAGAAAACTGCCTCAGCTTCTCTTAAAGTCTACGGTCGGTCTGTCAAAAGAAAAGAAAACCAAAAAAAACCCAAACCCAACGATTGTTATATACAACTGCTTTACTCTTACAACATTCACTCTTACGATCCAGAAATAAAACACACACAAACACACTTTCAGTGATATTTTTTCTCAATGAGTCAATTTCAACAGGCTCCAGTTTTGAATATATATTTAAAATGAGTCTTTTTCTTATTTATTTTTTTTTTTTTTTTACTGCTGTGAACAAATCAAGTGAAAAGTTTAGCTTCTTTGCAGTTTTGAGCTGGATTCATTTAAATCCTCCTGCCCTTTCAGATGAGCTGCCAGCATTTAATAAATCTGGGTTTTTTTCCTCTCTCTCTTTGTTTTCATGTCAATTGTACATCAAACTAAGTTGATCAAATACATCCTCAGTTGACACAGCAAACAGCGCTGATAGCATCCCTTGGAATGCTGGATATATTTTCTGGGGGGGGGAGGCTTCATACGTACAGGTTTTCCATTTTGAGAACATGACTCTTGAAATAATGACCATTTGTTTCACTAATCAGTATTTCATGTTCTTTCTCATGTTTTGCAGAAAAGCCTTTCATCGATATGAAAGAACCATGGACGAAGGTTTGGGAGGTAAACGTGGGAGATCAGACATCGACATACATCCCTGTCAAATACTCAGCGTACCCTGAGCCAGACTTCAGATGGTACGCTCGCAGTCGTTGTCATCATCGCACTGGCAGATTCTTCTGCAGTTTGTCATTGAATCAAAGAGAATGTACTTGAACATGTGACAAAGTCGTGATCTACGTGTTGGAGACAGAATCAACTCTCTGTCGGGCCTCTCCTCCGCTCAGGTTGAAAAATGGTCTCCAAATGAAGGATGACTACAGGATCAAACAGAAAAATGATTCCCTCGTCATCCGCGGGGTCACAGAAATGGATGCAGGAAACTACACGATGGTCCTGACCAACAAGATCACCAATGAGGAGCAGAGGCGCTCTTTCCAGCTGCTGGTCAATGGCACGTGGTCCTCTGTTTCTTCATACAATGGCTGATGCTCCTGCTGACGGTGGTGATAATTCCTCTGTTGTGCTCCACAGTTCCTCCTCATATCATTGAGAAGGAGGTGGCAGTGGACACGGATGTGTACCCGTACGGGAGCAGCCCTACGCTGAGGTGCACTGCCCGTGGATTTCCCACACCTGCACACATCCAGTGGCAGTGGATGTCCAAAGAGGACTGTCCTGAGGCCTTCTTGTAAGTTTGTGTGTGTGTGTGTGTGTGTGTGTGTGTGTGTGTGTGTGTGTGTGCGTGCCTGTGGACAAAGATTTAGAGAAGTGCCACAGAATTTGTTTTTGTCACAGTGTGCACAGTGCTTGCGTGTTTCTCAGTCCCTCATTGTCAACAGGTTGTTGATTTAGAGGAGGAATAGCCGCTTTCGTGATGTTGACAAAAACAAGACACAAGACAATGAGCGCCAACTCTGACCCGATGCAGATCAGCGGATGTAATGCACGCTCTTCACAATGTCCATTTTTAGACGCACATCAATTTCTCAGACTCGCGAGTACGTTGGCTTAATTTCTCAATCAAAGATTCTCCAACAACTTGCGTGCCTCTGTGGGTCGTGTGTTTAGGGTGCAGACGGAGGCTCTCGCGATTACACAATCGCCTCCTCAGGTGTTCAGTCATTTCACAACTGTTGACAGAAAGAAAAACGCATGTCTGCTGTGACCAAAGACGGCCATCAGCAGCTTCCTTATCTTCTGCCGACACATCCGAGCACTTCCTTAGTCAGTCCTGCTCTATATTTCCTGTTGTTCCCCCTGTGCTCTCTGTACAGAACGTCTCTTCCAGCTGAAGCTTCATCTTTTCTTGTGTTCTCCCTTGGTCTCATTTTTGGGTGCTTGATTTTACTTTTCATTTTCTAGTAATCAATGATTTTTTTTTTTAACTGAAAATGAATTGCTTAATACAGCGGGGTAACAACAACAGCAATCTTCATTGATACAGTTGAGTCGGTACAGAGAGTGTCAGAGCTCGTGTACCTGGGCCGAGGTGAACTTTGGCCCCCCCATACTGCTGTGGCACTAACTAGAGCCGCATGACACGTCATAGTATTTGAGTTTTGCACGAAGGAGGAAACTAATATGTTGACTGTGGTGGAAATCTCAGCTCCTGCACCCACTGCATAGGTGGCACGAGAGAACGCACTCTCACTGTAAATGTTAAACTTCAGGTTTACTTCCTGTAGCCACCCGTCTTCAAGCTTGGAAGGTTGTGTGAGGTTTGGAAAAGGTCTGATCATGTGGGGTCCGGCTACTGCAGTTCCCTGTTCTATGGCAAAAAGTTGTCCACTTCGCCATGGCAACAGCAAAAACTACCTCACATTAAGCCATCACAAAGTTCTTAAGTCAGTCAGACCACATTAAAGACGATCTGGTGGAGCCCCTGATGGGAGTAGATGGCTTTTCCTGTTGCCACTAGGTGGTGCTATGACTAACCCGCCGCTAAATTCTGTGGATTCTTTCCTGTGCTGTGTCTAATCCTGAGGTTTGATCCCTCCTTGGTCGAGCTAACAAACATCCAGACTTTAGAAGTTTTAGCTCTGTTAGATGTCATGGAGTGGTTGTGTCATAGCGTCACATCTATACAGGGTATAAACATGGAGCCTCAGTACGACTGTGGTGAGTTTCTTTACTTTGATTGCAGGTCAGGGCTGATGACGTCTGAGGTCCAGGTAGCAGAGTGTAAAGGGTGGAGAGACATCAATAACAGCTCGGGGATCAACCCTGTGGAGCGGATTTTTGCTGACATCGACGACGCCCAGAGGGTAAGTCACGCCGCGCAGTCTTCTTCAGCACCATCGAAATTCTGCTTTCTTACAGCATTGCGTATGAACCCCGTTCGTCCTGATTGTGGGGTTATTTATTATATCATGATTTATTACTGAACTGAATGCATTTCCCCAGAAAATCATGAGCTCTCTGAGGATACAGAAAGCCGAGGCCCACGCCCTCTACAGGTGTATGGCTCATAACAAAGTCGGAGAGGATACACGGATCATCTTCTTCCATGTTACACGTATGTTTCCTTCTCCTCCTCACTTATCCCTCTCTGTAACCATGGCTACATTTCCCCTCTCATTCCTGCTTGCGTGTTGATCGTACACTGTCAGGGGGCCTCGAGGTGAGCGTGTCTCCGTCCAGCGAGCCCATAGAGGAGGACCAAGTGGTGCTGCGGTGCAAGGCAGACCGGCTGATGTACGGCAACCTGGCCTGGTACCGTGTGACCAACATCTCAGAGTCAGAGCCGCTCGCGTCAGTGCAGCCCTGTCGCTCCATGTCACTGCAGCAGAGGCCCCTGTCGCAGGCCGTGAGGTCCAGCTTGCGGGGCACCAACGTGACCCTGGAGCTGCTGCTGCCCAATGCCTCCCGCCAGGACGAGGGCCTGTACGCCTGTCAGGTGGAAAACATCAAGACTGGAGAGAAAACCTGCCTGCTGCGCCATCTCTTCCTCAGAGGTTAAACCATTTTTGATCTTTGACCCTTTTCATTTCAAATTGTTATCACTGAGATCGTTTAGTCGTTGTCTGACACTCCGGAGGGTGAAATGACTACGTCCCAGCAGGCACCCTGCCAGTCACCCACATTATCAAACCCTTGAGGTAGACTACTGGTGACAGCTGATGTTGATATGGTGTTGATTTGAATTTATGTTGTTATCCCCCCCCCCCCCCCCCCCAAAAAACATTGTAAAAGTATTTTGAAATCAATATTTAGGATTTGAATTCTGTCCAGTTCTGAGGTCTGGACTTTCATCGTCAAGGTTCCTGATGTTCATTTGATGTCAGATTACAGTTGGAATAGGACTTTATTATCAGAGGTTTGGAGATTTAAAGAGGCGCTTCAGCTTCATATTTTCAAATTCTTTAATCACTCTGTGTGTTTCAAAGCATTTATGTTTAGCACAGTATCGTATAGATTAGAATGTCTGGGCCACTCTCCCTCCTGAGCGTCACCCGCCGTCGATTTCATCGACTCAGCCTTCAGTAACAATTTCACATTCTCAACTACAAAAACTTATTCCAAGTTTTTTACTGGCTGTGAAAGTTGGACTTGACTTGGTGCTGTGATCGTAGGTCTTGAGGCCGCAAGGATCCTTAACAACTTCACGGACCAGAAAGCAAACGTGAGCGCAACCGTCACACTCCTCTGTGACGCTGCTGGGACGCCAAACCCGACAGTGGTGTGGACCAAAAACAACCACACCGTGGTAGAGGGCTCAGGTGAGGCGGGCGCGGGTTTTCAGGGAGATCGTGCTCACTCGAGTTGGCACAGCTTCTTAAACTGGATGGATTTCTTTCAGGTGTGATTCTGAGCCAAAACAACAGTATTTTGACAATTCAGCGTGTGAAGAAGGAGGACAGTGGTCTTTACACCTGCACTGCTTGTAACAGCCGCGGCTGTGACACCTCACAGGCCTTTTTGATCACTGAAGGTCAGTCCCTACCTGAACTGGTGCCAAATGGCAAAAAAAACAAAACATTAAATGTAACTCAAAGATATCAGTTTATAATAATATTCTATTTCCTGTTTACTGATTGAAAATATATATCCATATATATCTTGTCCAGACCTCATGCAAGAGTTTATCCTTAACCTCATGGTCATACCCACAATACCCTTAAAGGCAGTAGATTTATATTTGGCCTCAAGGTTTCACACACTCCACGTTTTTGATATCAAAGATTTAGAGTAAGAATAACTGCTTCCGCAAGTCAGGAAGTTGGCCCAGTTAGTGCACATCCTCCTGGGAGTGTCTGAATCCAAAACAATGGGCAGACTAGGGGACAAAGAGAGAGGCCAGGCCGCCCTCTGTTCTCTTGTCTGGGACGCGTTACTGTCCTGAGCTCAGACACAGCCACAAACAAACAAATGTGCAAGCTAGAAGCAGGGAGGCCTACGTGACCTGGTCTGCGCCAGCAGAGTGTAAACCCAGTTAAATCAGCTACCAGCACTTCTAACGAGGGAGGACAGATGACAAAATGGCCAACAAGAACAAATCTGTGTGGCAGGGAGAGTTTGAGAGCACCAGAACTGATTAGAGCATTGAGTTACTCACTAGCACTGATGTGATACGGCTTTTCCTTTTCTTTGGCAACAGATGTTGCTGCAGACAATTTGTTATGAGTAGATAAAACATCAGTTTGCTTACAGTTGAAATCCAACAGTCTCCTTCCTTCAACCCAAACACACACACACACACACACACACACACACACACACGCACGCACACACACGTACATGCCAAAGACAATGACTAACCGGTCTGAATGCTTTGCCCTGCTGCCAAGACACGTCACTGAATTAAACTCAACATGCCATGTTTTTCCTGCGTGAAGGGTCTCCAATGTGTCAAATTGTTCTTTTTTATAAAGTACTGTGTGAAAACTCCTTCAAATTCTATCACTGTGTTTACTTTAGGAGCAGAGAAGAAGACTAATGTGGAGCTGATTGTTCCGATTGGCTCAGTGGTCATCGCCATGTTTTTTTGGTTACTGATCGTCTTTGTCATCCGGGGAAGAAAGAGAGTAAGAACTTCCTCATCCGTCCTCTGCCATGCTCTTATGCTTTTGGATTTTCCCTCCAGTAACAAACATTATGTTGAAAACAGAAGTACAGCAATAACATACACACACACACACACACACACACACACACACACACACACACACACACACACACACACACACACACACACACACACACACATGCATGAACACACACACACATGCATGAACACACACACTCTGGGGGTGTATGACTGATTAGTAATGACTGCTCTGGCTCTTGCTGGCTGCTCTCTTTTGTATCCAGGAACAACAGGGTCACTTTCTGCTCCCATAAGTCACGTAGACCAGCAGGACTGATTGGGCCCCCTTTTATTGTCAGGACATCGGAAAACTGCAGTTCTGTTTTATTTCAAGGGGGGGACAAATATTGGCAGATTAATTCACACGTTCATTCCACATGTCTCTTAATGTTTCAGTCAAATGATGGCGATCTGAAGACGGGCTACCTGTCCATGATCCTGGACTCGGAGGACATGCCAGTGGACGAGCAGTGTGAACGCCTCACGTATGATGCTAACAAATGGGAATTCCCTCGGGACAGGCTGAAGCTTGGTGAGACAGTAATCTGAACACGTCGCTGGTTCCTCAACCAGTGACACCATGCACCATAGTTGCTGAAACATTTCAAGTCCCAACTTAGAGTTGTGTCTCCTATCCGGGTGGGAAGCCTAGAAAAGGCTGTGCATAAGAAAATCATCAAATCACAATTTTATATAATTGAAACATTGAGTTCTTATCAGAATTTTTTTAGGTGCCAGTCTGCAGTTTAAACATTTAAAAAAAAATGTTTTTAGCCGTACAAGTGTGAGGTGTTGTGATCACCCAAAGTGCCCCCCCCCCCGCCCCCTGCATGACTTCTTGGTGATGCCACAAGTCAGAGAACACCAGCAGTATGTTATTAGCTTGAAGCTAACGGAGATTGACTCCAAACAGCAGCAAAACTGTCCAAAACATCAGATTTCAAACTCTCAATTGCATCAACCTTTATAGTCCAAGTCAATAACCAATAATCTACAAACATTTTCGGTTTGAGTTTAAAATCTACAAAACAGAACATTTCGGTGTAAGTTTAGGCTGTAAAAACTAAAGACAAAGCTCAAACAGAAGAACTGCTGTATGCAGCATTTGTATTCAGTAAAAAGATGCTGGATCAACCACATCACACTTGATGAGGTGCTTGAGAACTCCAGTCGATCATTCACTTGATGAACGTAACGTTGAGTGTAGCAAACACGTCCAGCATTAGCTCAGCAGCACCAGCTATGCAGCGTGCTACTAGCTTTGCTAATGCTAAATGCTAAGAACGGTGTCCCCTGAATATCTTAAGACGTAAATGTTTTCCAGTGTTGGCTTTGCCATGACAACAGCAACTAATGTTAAACTGAGGACGATAAAATTGGAGGAGTTGACGTAACGACTAAATCCGAGAGGAGGGACAAAATACATGACTTGGTCAGGTGATTAAAGACTTGAGACTTGGACTTGTTGGAAAATACTACCTGGAACCGACTCATCATTGGGGATGTGGAAGTTTTGTGGAGCTGCTCAGATAATTTGATGAAAAGAGAATTTATCATGACACGAAAGTTTCAGAAGGCGAATTTATCAAACATGTAACTCGGGATTGACAGGTACAGGAGGCGGTTCACATTTCCCTTCAATAAACGAGTCCAAAGGAGCACATGACACACGGTGCTGATGACAGCGAGACCTCGACTGATTCACTGTTGTTGGTGAGTGTTTTCATCACCACTGTTGTGCTTCACAGGCGACCCACTGGGGCGGGGAGCCTTCGGTCAGGTGGTCGAAGCGGCCGCCTTCGGCATCGAGAAAGCCACCACCTGCACAACTGTTGCAGTCAAGATGCTGAAGGGTCAGTAAAGTTCTCCTCTGTGCACACGCGCACATGGACAGAGGAAGACAGAGGTTCTCAACTTCACCCCCCAGCGCTCATTTCACTTTGTCCCACACTGTGTCACAGAGGGAGCCACAACCAGTGAATATCGTGCCCTGATGTCAGAGCTGAAAATCCTCATCCACATTGGACATCATCTCAATGTTGTGAACCTGCTGGGAGCCTGCACCAAGCCAGGGGGTGAGTCATGACCTTCGACACAGCCAAAACACACTACCTTTATCTCACACACCTCACATTTCTCATTAAGGAATCAATATTTGCTTTAAATGAAATCCATCCCAAACGAGCCCTGAGATACGTTACATCCCCAAATGAGGTCAAGGCTCTGTTAGGGAATAACACACAGGACCCAGACAAAAAGAATAATAAGGCCACAGAAACCTCCAGTGTACAAAGTAAACTCAGGGATTTATCCACAACATGTGCAGGAGAGAAGTCACAGAGCAGCGAGAGCTGCCAGAGCACTGCTGGCTCTGACTGCTGCATCTTCTTTTTATATATTAAATAGAAATCTATGTTGAGGTCACTGTGAGTTTTGATTAAATGCAGTCTATCAATGCTCTATCAAACAAACTCGATCCGTTTTGGTAACATGAACAGCTGAAGGTTCTTAGTTGACTGTGAAACTGCTGATCTCGTCAGGGCCACTGATGGTGATCGTCGAGTACTGCAAGCATGGAAACCTCTCAAGCTACCTGAAGAGCAAGCGTGGAGAGTACAGCCCATACAAGGTGGAGCACCAGTGACCAACATGCAGCCAAATTAACCTCCAGACATGCCACTAAATGATAAAACCAACCATATTTTCAGCATGAATTCTGTTTTTATGTACTTATGGATCTGTTCTGTTGTGTGCTTGACCCCCATCAACAGAGGAAGCGAGTGAACAGCCAGAAGTGGTCGTCTGCAGAGGAAGATGTGAATGAAGGAGATCTGGGTCTGGGTAAAATAGCCCAGCTGGACATCTGCACTGGATCAGCGTCAAGCAGCAGCATAGACGCTCAAGACGGTACTGAAGACCGCAGCCAATCAGTCGTTGCTTATTTTCCTTTTGCGCTCAGTTAATTGTCCTTATCGCCCCTCATGAAATCATAACGATGGGATGCATCATGTGACTGCAGAGAGCTCAGATGACGCATATCTGACTATGGAGGACCTGATATGCTACAGCTTCCAGGTGGCCAAAGGAATGGAGTTTCTTTCCTCTCGCAAGGTGAAATTTAACATCTTGCAGTGTGTGTGTGTTTGTGTGTGTGTGTGTGTGTGTGTGTGTGTGTGTGTGTGTAGGTAAATGTTATCGCTGATGTTGGTTAATGCGTGTGAACTCCTGTGCAGTGTATCCACAGAGATCTAGCAGCCAGGAATATTCTGCTCTCAGAGAATAATGTGGTGAAGATCTGTGACTTTGGCCTGGCCAGAGATGTCTACAAAGACCCTGACTACGTCCGCAAGGGAGACGTAAGTCAAACCCAAAGTGGCTCATGATGATCAGAATTGCTACTGAGAGCTTTAAAGAAAGGAAAGTGACATCTTGGTCATTGCCACAGGCACGTCTTCCTCTGAAGTGGATGGCTCCTGAGACCATCTTTGACCGGGTGTACACCACACAAAGTGATGTTTGGTCCTTTGGAGTCCTCCTCTGGGAGATATTTTCCTTGGGTAGTAGTAGTATTAATACTAGCAGTACTATTAGTAGTAGTCCACATATCCCTCTGGAACGTCACCTCTGTCATGTATCCTGCAGGAGCTTCTCCCTATCCGGGCGTTTGCATCGACGAGTCTTTCTGCAGGAGGCTAAAGGAGGGCACCAGGATGAGATCCCCAGAATATGCCACCACTGAGATGTGCGTGGCAACTTTGGAGGCACTTAAACTCATCCCTGAAGTCCCTCCACTGTCCTACTGAGAACCAAACTGCTTGTGTTTGTAGATACCAGACCATGTTGGACTGCTGGTTGGATCGTCCCACAGACAGGCCGACCTTCGCAGAACTGGTGGAACATCTGGGGAACCTGCTACAAGCCAGCGTGAAACAGGTCTGGTTCCAAACTGGTACAAACTGTCTCCATTAGGATGGATGGTTTTATTTCTATTCAAGTCAACAGATTCTGTTTATGTATCTTGGAGGAATCGATCACACCTCAGGCCTGTAGTCTTCAAGGCCAATGAAGCCCCTCTCACTGCTGGGACTGTTGCTCTCTCTGCCTGTATGTGCAGTCGCGACTGCTCCAAGGTCACAAGCTTTCACCGCAATGCTTTTCTGGAAGAATTTATGATTTTAGTACCTGAGGTTGAAGTAGGTTAGCAAATGAGGCCATCAGAAAATGGATTTTCAACATGCACAGATGTACATGATGCTGTGTAAGATGATGTGACTGGGGTACTCTTGGTTTCCAGTATGGGAAGGACTACATCCCTCTGACTGCTGGAAATGAGGCAGAAGGAACCCCGGTGACCCCTGACCCCAGGAGCCCCTACAATAGGCCCCAAAGTGGAGAAATCCTTGAAGCTCAGCTTCACTATGACAACACTCCATCCCTCGGGTCAGCATGGCGTCGCTCTCCTCAGTCTCTTCTAAGAGTTGAATCGCCCATCGGGCCGTCACTGAACTGCGGTGTCTCCTCTGTGCAGACTTTCCCAGCAGAGTGAGAGGTGCAGCCGACCCCTCAGCGTGAAGACGTTCGAGGACATCCCAGTGGCGCACAGCAGCGTCATGGTGAGAGTCTCTCTGTCGCTCTCAGCTGCAGCCCCTCAGCTGGATCTGTTCCAGCAGCCATGACTTATGGTGGAATAATGCAGTTACTACAACTGAGTACTCATGTGATAATGCAGGAATCACTGCTGAATGCTAATGTAATAATACTGTAATGAGTACTGATGTAATAATGCAGTACAGACTACTGAGAACCCGTGTAATTGCACTGTAATAACATTTGAATACTGATGTAATAATGCAGCGCTGACTACCAAAGACTCATTTAATAATACTTTAATGACTACTGAGTACTGGTGTAATGATGCAGTAATGACTACCGAGTACTTGTGTAATAATACTGAGATCTCTCTATAATGAGTATCTCCTTATTTCCATCTACTCCTCTCCCTCTGATGGACGTTACTGCACAGATATTTCCTACTTCTTACAGTGATTCTTTTTTGTATTTTAATTGAATAAGGACACATTTACAAATCTACTTTGGATATTTTACCTGGATTTTCACAGCATCGTAGCCATGCAGCTTCGTTGAAGATTACGAGGTTGCTTTGAGGGCTAGTTTTTCCCCTGCAAACGACATATTAATGAAAGCACGTGCTGCGTTTACACAGGAGGGTCATACTGACAGTGGTATGGGCTGCTCACCGGAGGAGGTGAAAGCTCTGAATCAACACATGCTGACTACGCCCAACTTAAGGTGAGGACCAGGCCTCAGCATATCCAACACCACTCAACCCAAAATGTACACGATAATCATTTGATAAATATCTGGGAACCGTTCATTGTTTGGTTTTGATGTGGCGAGTCTTATTCTCATTGTGAGCCGTCCGCCATTCCAAATGTCCTGATCCACGTTTCTCTCCACAGCCAGCTGCTGCGCTGTAAGAGTAAAGAGTCGTTGGCGTCTGAGTCGTCCAATCAGACGAGTGGATACCAGTCAGGCTACCACTCCGACGACACAGACACGCCGATTTACGCTAACGAGGAGGCAATCATGAAGCACAACATGCTGATGAAGCCTCCGTTGCCCAAGACACATGACAAATTCAACGTGGAGATCCGTTACAGCACGCCACCCGTCTGACCCCAGTGTTCCTCACCCCTTAACCCCGAGTCCTTCACTGTACAGCATTTGTTTACCTTACACAGATATAACACTGTAGGAATGATGACATCACTTGCTCTAGAGCTCCGTTCTCACTGCTGTTGAGATATTTTTCACACATGACGATAACTTAATAAACCACCTGGGGAAAATGCAGGTTGTAGGATAAGTCAGTAAGCGCAGCATTCTTTGGACAACTGGAGGAATGCTATCATGTTTACACAGCAAGCGGCAGGTCTGGAACGACAAGGGGACACTCCTACTTCCTGGGGCGCAGTCCACCCACTTCCTCTACTTCAGGAAATGGCATCTGGAATTTTTAGATAATTAAATCAGCAAATGTTTTTCCTTCTTTCTTTCATTCTTTGGCACACTAAACAGCCCAGTATGGAGGCAGACTGTCTCAGATCGATCCGAACAATGTTTCTCGTGTCACATTTGTACAGTTGCTTTATTCATATGTCTTGCAATATTGTATTGAAGGAGTATTGACTAAACCTGCAATAAATGTAAGTAGTTTTCTAAAATAAAATTACATGTGGATAAATTGTTCTTGCGCAATTTCAGCTACAATAATTTCTTGGACTTAACCCTTGTATATGCTACTATTAAAAAATAATGCACCCTCCTAAAACTGCTACACAATTGTTAGGTAATCTCTCTCTCTTTATTTGAGTGAATGTACAATCAACTTCAGTCCTGATCACCAAAACTTGTATATTCATTTCCATCAACCTCTTTTGTTGTCCTTTTTGAAGTATGGCACGCGGCTGGGGGAGCACGGAGACACCCTCTCAACTTTGTAAAAGAAGTTTTCCTGCTGGCTCGAAGAGGTTTGTTCCTTTTTTGGACACAAACCCCTTTAATCAAATAAGCTCTGATGTAGCGAAGCTTTGTTTCATGTGACAGTGCAGCTGTTTCCACCACCCAGGTCTTTGTCTCCTGACTGCAGCAACACGGCCATGTTGCAGTGATTGCCCCATCAACTAAAGTGAATGGGGACCACTTTTCAAACACAAAACTATGTAACTATAAAATGAATGATAAAAACACAAGATGCCCCCACACTGATGGTCCGTGGTAATCCAGGTGTCCTGCAGCTTTGGCATGCCAGGTTGTGTTATTAGCCTCACAGTTAGCCTGTTAGCTTGTTAGCCCCCAACTGTCAAACATGCTCAAAACAAGGTATCACAGCTGGAAGCTCACACTCGGCTCCAGCCACAGCTGTTTTGATGCTTTTTATACCTTTTCTTCAGTGGAACAGAAAACCTACTTAAAATGCTTTTCCTTTTTGCAACAGTTTACATAAAATTCCCCCCAAAATTAAATGGAAACAATGATATTATGGTAAACCTACAGGACCTTAAATCCCAAATTGTAGTGAAAAAATTCATAGCCTTGCCAAAATGCTTGCCCTTTGCGTGAACACAACCAAACTGATCGCACATCAAACAGGAGGCAGGGACTGAAACGTTACCAAAGAGCACAAACATTGGGAATCTTTTAAAACGTTCTGTCTCACTTCTCGGTCCCTTTATTGTTTTTCCCACAGTGAAAACAATATATTCTTAGCGTGGGTCATTGTGTGTGTGTGTGTGTGTGTGTGTGTGTTTGTGCGTGTGTGTGCGTGTGTGTGTGTGTGTGTGTGTGTGTGTGCATGTGTGTGTGTGCGTGTGTGTATGTGTCCTTCATCGGAACAATACTCCTTCCAACCTTGGGTATTTCTGAGGTGCATTCAGCTCACAATGCAACCACAAACCCCCGTCAGCACAGTGAGGGCCGTTATAACAACAATGTTACGGTTAAATAAAAAAACAAAACAACAACAACACTTTTTTAATAGCTTTTGAGAGTATCAGAAAAAATCAATTTGAGATGTCTTTTTCTTCCAGCAACTGTCCTGACCGGTTCTTTGAAGAAAGTCAGTCAATCCCAGAGTTGGAGATTTACTCCATAAACATTTTAGTGTTGTTCAGATCTTCAGAGCAGTTGAATCCAACAAACTCTCTAAACTTTTCTGATGTGAATTCAGGCCCAAATCCTTGTTCTTGAGGCAGCTCATTTTTATCTTATCTTGGTTTCGCGTTGGTGATGTGCTTAAGTGTTATGTCACTGCATTGTTCCTCAGTTGTTCCTTGCTTGGTGTGTTGTCGTGCCAGGATGTGTGGCTGTGACGTAGTGCTGCAGCCCCTGGTGCTGCTCTTAAAAGCTCAGAGGTGGTGGTCTGTCTGTGTGGGTGATGAGTGAGGAAGGTGCATGGGAACACGACGTATTTTGTCTGCAATCAAGGACGACAAACCAAGTTAATAATAGCATTCTACAGGAAGTCTCACAGGAGTTGTTCCATACATAATACTGCGTGGGTAAATTTAGCAACTCCTCTCCATTGCATCTGCAGGAGACAAGAAATGGTGCTTCATGTTTAGCTTGGAAGTAAAGACGGATGATCTCAAACCTAATGTTTCAAAAGCAACAATCACAGCCAAAGCAGATCAGTGGGAGTCGTGAAAATAAATATAAATGTTATGTTCAAAACCCCCCAAGAACATCGGCCAAAGGTGACAGCACTGTTGGGTCGATGTTGTATATTTCTGTTAAACTCAAAGAATCCAGGAGGTGACACAGATCAACAGCGCCCCCTGCTGCACAACAGATGTGATTACATGTGTCGCCCACTCGATCAGTGTTTTATTATGCACGACTCATGTTGCAAACCCATTCTGCTGTGTTTATGAAAAAGGAAGACTAATTTCCTCAGGAATGAATGAACAAACATTCCAAAGGCTCAGGCAGGAAGTACCTTGGCACTCACCAACAGAGTCTTCAGCTTCATTGAAGAAAAACCCACACAGACATGACAGCTCAGCATCAGACTGACGGACTCACGCGCACCTGCATGGTTGCTGCTTAACCGTTGACAGCCACTAAAGTGCAGTGCAGTGCAGACAGAGGCTGGGGAGGCCGTCGTCCTGCAGGTGACCAGCATCCAGCAGACAACAACTGATTCCAAAACTTAACAGTACCAACATTCACATTTAAAATGGCTTCGTAGGATCTGAAAACTGCTGCATTTTTACTCTCCTTGTTTTAAAAAAAGGTACGTAGCAGTTTTATGTTGATACAAATACAGTAAGTTTCTTCAGTGTGTAACTGTAACGCTTGTTTTTCTGTTTCTTGTTTCCTCATTCAAAATATTCCAAATTTGATTACAAAGAAATATGCATTGAAAGGATCCCATCAGAAATGAAAGGGGGCTTCTTATATGTGAGAAAACCTGAAAGGACGCGATCGGGGGAGACGCCGGCGAAAGCTGCAGTGATTCAGCCGCACATCAGAAAACAAACGGGTTTCATTGCTGCGTGAACGCTTGAGCTTCACCGTGTGTTTCCCCTCCAGGGATGTTTCCCCATTTCATCTCCTATAGTCAGGAAGTTTGTGCTCACTGAAAACAGTACATTTGATTGGATTAGATCAGATTAGAAAGCTTTATTGTCATTAAACATAACATATATTGGGATTACGAGCGCCCCTCCCTCGGTGCTCTCAGAAACGTATACAACAAGACAACCAGGAAAAAACAAGATGCTTGCAGTGAGGCTACAAACACGATGAACCCTCCACTAAGTGGCAGTCACGCACTAACATTTGTTCCCCAAACTGTGGACACATGACAACAAGAAGGCCTGAATGCTGCAGAACCACAGAATCTTATAATCTTGTGTTACTCTAATTTCTTGTTCAACACTGCAAAAAAAAAAAAAAAAAAGTTTTCCTTTCTTGTTGAAAATAAAGTCTGTGGATAAAACAAATAAAAATACACCACAGATTCCACAACAAATACCAGCCGATCCCTCACCTCAATGAAATGCAACTTTTTGTAGCTTAATGGGAAATGTTTGCAGAGTCACTTCATAAGTCACCTTGGATTTTAAACCCCAAGAACTTGATTGAGTATATTAAAGCAACTTTATGCAGCAGTTTTGGCTTAAACATTGAATTTCTAGGTTGATAATTGCATGACTTGTGAATCAGGACAGTTGCGCCACTGTCATTCCTCCTGGGGGCTCTGTACGTCTCCTCCTGGGCATGAGGCTGTTTTACAACTGCTCCCATCACTCGTGTGTGGCGCTGCTTTCAGGTACCAGGCGTTAGATGGAATTCCCCATACACAATAGAAATGTGTGTGGAGAAAGGGGAGAAAACATCCTAGACCCTTGTCTTAAGTCAGTCAGTCGGTCTAACGCTAGCTATTGGGCATTAGTTGCATCAGCCACACATCCACACTGCAGCTGGGGGCAGATGTTTCAGTAATGAGAGCGATCACAAAGGGAAGGATGTCCCAGCAGAGTCATCAGTCTTATCTAAATCAGTTACTGAATTTGCAAATCTTGCTACAGGAGCGCACAATACTGCTGATTCTCCCCCGTCAGCATCCTGCTGTCAGCAGAGGCTCCTGCTGCCCAGCAAAACTACATAATGTTGCTTTCATAAAAATTAAACAGGGTCCCAAAACTCTCCTGAATGTTAAAACTGGCTGTCACATCACGTCAATCTTTACCTAACACTCGCACAAGCGACCGATGCAACACGAGCAGCTTCACGATGAGCTGCCACAGTAGGTTTAGGCCCCAACTGACAAACGGCCCAGGAGGAGGGAGGATGATTTAAAAACCAGTGCTGGCTCCTGGCTGGAAATGTGAACCAGTAGCTATGTTCCAGGGGAGAGGCTGCTGATTGACTGACTTTTTATTTGGGACAATAAAGTGCCTGGCAGGGTTATGCTTACCTAATCTACCTTGCTCTTTCCTCTCACCTGTCTAATCGCATCAGTGACTCAGTCTCACACACACACACACACACACACACACACACACACACACACACACACACACACACACACATCTGAAGTTGACAGGTGGCTTATTAAACTGTCAGGCTTTTCTAGGCGTATCACTCAGTAAAGTTTGAACTGGCTCAGTCAGGGATTTATTACCTCACAAACAAATGTACCCATCTCCCACCTGAGTGACACACCTATAAAATTCTGGCAGGCAATCATTCATATGTAAACACACAGCATGGATTAGTTGCATTTTTGATATATCACCAGACTTGCACACAACACACAGACTCACAACATATTGATTGAACTGATAGGCTTGTATCAGTGACAGGCCCGCTGCAGCTTTATCTCCTGTTCTTGTCATATGCCTCCAGGTTTTAAAGGCCGCATATGCAAGCCTGCCACTCACTTGTGTACAGTGGCGATCGGCTTCTGAGATACGACAGTAATTCTGTGGCAAATCAACTCCTGTGGCATTTGTGTTCAGGTAGACTTGGAACAAAATGTGCTCGCCCATTTCTCCGCAAAATCAGTCGGATGGCAGTGGGAGCTTTGATGATTTCATCCAATCAAAACACAATAAACAATCAGGATATGGTGTGCAGAGGGCAGTGAACTCAATTAGCTGCTGCAGGTACCAGAGGCCCGAGGCTGCGTTTGTTTCCCCGTCTGAGGTCTAGCTGGAGCAGCAGGAGGTGATATGGAGTCCTGCTGATCTCCTGGGCTCAGATTGTAAGCAGTGCTGCTAGCAGCATGTCTGTCTGACCTGTCAGTCTCCTCACAGGTCAGTAGCTGTAGGCTCCATGCATCGCTCAGATACACAACCATGTATGGGTAATGGTTATGGGAGGCATGGCTCAGGGGTAGAGAGGCTGTTTAGCAACAGAAGGGTCGCTGGTTCAATTCTCACCATGTTGAAGTGTCCTTGAGCAAGATACTGAACCCCTAATTGCTCCTGATGAGTAGGTTGGTGCCTTGCATGGCAGCCTTCACCATCAGTGTGTGCATGTGTGAACGGGTGAATGAGATGACACTGTAAAGCGCTTTGAGTAGATAACGCTATGGTAGAAAAGTGCTGTATAAAAATGAGTCCATTTACCATTTAATGTGCATTTGTGTGAATGTTCCTACACGTTCTGGTGCTGTGAGGGTTTCAGAACAGTTCACCTGGTGGGTTATAGTCTCAGGCCAGGCCACGGACTGGAGAGAAGTGCTGTCTTGTACCATGTGGTGTCACATGACTCTCTTCAGGGTTGCTTTAACTGCTAACTGGAAAATCAATACGACACTAGATTATTATGAAAGAAAAAACAATAATAATGCACCAAAACAAAATGAATATGACATTATCGCCTTTAGCATCATTAGCATCGTTAGCGATAGCCACAGGTTGGTTATTATGGCACCGTTACCAACACCCAAAAGTGAATGTGCGCTCTAGCTTTAGGCAAACAGGCCGCTGGATGTGATTTAAACTTTATATTTTGTGACAAATATTTTATCTGCCAACCAAGTAGTTAAATTCCTGATTCCTCCCCACCCCCCCAAAACAAATGATGTGAAACCTGCAGATGAGAGGCCGTCATGTCTCTGTAGTTTCTACACCAGCAGTGACACTGATCAGATAAGGAGAAGTGTAGCAGGAAGTGAGCACCTCCGCCCTGTCTATCATTCAATGTCCCAATGTAGGAACAAGCTGACAAACACACACACACACACACACACACACACACACACACACACACACACACACACACACACACACACACACACACACAGATGGTTGAATTGTTGTCATATTTCAAATTGACAGTCACACCCACCTTTTTTCATTTTTAAAGGAGGTGAGGCTATGGATTGGGGGTGGAGGGGGGGCCTCAGGGCTGCAGTCCTCACTTGAGTAAAATAGTAAACAGCAGCAGGTGTTTTGTGGGTGGGCGTTAATCAGTGTCAAAGACAGAAAGATGGCTGCCAGACAGAAACCTTTGTAACTGTTCAGGAAACTTCATCAGCAAATATTCATGGAGCTATTTACTTCTACCGAAGTCAGATGTGTCGCCTCGTCACAACTTTGATTCCTGCTCTGTGGGTGATGTCACGCGTGATGTGGAGGCGAGGGCGAGCTCAGAAGACTTTACTGGCAGCTAGAGGATTGAAAATGAGTCTCGAGCTCCCGTAGAGGAGTCACATCCACAGACAGGTGAGGGGGGCGTGGGTATCTTTGATTTATTAAAAGCAGACGTATCGTTGAGATACAAAGGTTCTGCCTGACAACAGTAATATCAGCATCAGCAGGTTGAAGGTCGTGACTCTCACGGTCAGAGATCGGCGCAGCGGGAAGGAAGGTTGCTACAGAAGCTAATTACAAGGAACCATTAGATTTAGTGAAGCTCTCGTTAAAAGGCAGTAAACAGGCACCTGTAAGGTGGCATGACATGTTTGGCCCCAACCTCTGCCAGGGAGGTCAGATTTTTGGGGGTGTTTGTTCGTCTGCCAGCAGGATTCAGCAGCAACGTTGAGGATGAAGAGGTGTAGCATGGGCCAGAGACAAAGCCATTAACATTTTGGATGGATTAGCCACACAAGTCCAAATATTATTAGGTCAGTTTGGGTTTATTATTATATTGCTTCACCGCCCTCCGACTCCATGGAGCAGACACACACTCAAACGTGTGCAGGGGCGCAAGGGGCCACTAATCACTGCTTGCAGTCTCAATTGGGACCTTAAAGTGCCAGGGGCGGGGGGCGGGGGTTGATAAGTGCTCTCTACTATAAATAAAGATATTCACAGTATCACTGACTCTTAAATTGTTCAAAAACATGCTTGAGTGACATGCATGAGGAAGACAATGCTCATGTTTCAGGCCCAGACTCCTAGACAGCAGAATGCAAAACATGTCAGACGTTGTATTTTCCAGTCTGTAAAAATAATCTGTCTGCCTTAGCTCATGCTGCAATATTGAGGTAGTTTATTTTGCACTGTCGGAGAAAGAAGGCTTTGATGTAATGAGATCGTTTCATCCAGTCAGATAATGACGGTGAATTGGTCTCAAATGAATCACATTGATGCTGCGCAACCACGAGGGCACGCTGAGTTTGGTTTACTCAATCACACAGAGCCTCAGGTTTCCCGTGGCACTTTGAATCCCCAACACGTCAACAGCAAAAGTGTTGAGAAAGAGAACACCAATAAAATGGCTCAGCCCCAGCCCAGCATTGTGAGAGGAACACAGCTATCGGCAGCTGGTATCAGGGCATGAACTGAATAATTCTTATGCAATTATGTTGTATGTTCATAACAATCGATAGAACAATCAACCATTATGCAGTGAGCAAAGCAGGATGTGCTGCCTCACTGTTATTGTGCCGTGTGGTCCTACGAGGGGTACAAATCTGCAGAAGTAGATAAGAGTGTGAGCTGGACTGTCCATTCACAAATTTCTCATGGGGGTCACCCAGCTGCTGGATATTAAAAGCCAGCCGTGGGGGTGGGGGGTTGGCAGCAGTGCTGATGGCAGACAGGAGAGGACGAGACCTCAGGATGTTTGTCTCCGTCAAGACACTCCTGGTTCCTTCCTTCGAAACACTGTCCAACTACAGAGACAAAATGAGATGAATGAAATGTATCTATGTCACATATGTTTTTTAAGCGTGTGTGTGTGTGTGTGTGTGTGTGTGTGCGCGCGCGCATGTGTTTGTATATCTTTGGTGAGTAATTCATTCACGAGTGTTGTTGTGCTGGTCATCCACAGCTGTACAGGAAGGAGACCTTCTCAGGCTGCTTTCACCGGACACGCTTGCGTCGCTCCCCGGCCACTCTGAAGATGTGTGTTTTCTCTGCCGCCGGAGGGGCAGGGAAACAAATCAAGCTGAAGCTGAAATCAAGAGAAAGTCAACATGCCACGTTGACTAAACAATTCCTTTACATTGTTATCGGTCCATCCTCTGGCATCAGCAAAGTTACAACTGTTTATTTATAATAAAAGCAGCACAAAAGACTGTGGGTTTATGAACTCCATGCTCAAACTGTCACTGTCTTTCATTTTTCTAAAGTGTAGTTTATTGACACCACATCAGGGTTTACAGTGCAGTTACACTCAGCACATCAGCACGATCCACTGCCCTCAAATCAGTTCAAACCACCTCAGCCACTGCTGGAGCAAAGACTGAAGGACATACACACACACACACACACGTCTCACACAGAAACACTTTACATGAAACCACTCACAGGAATAGTTCAACTTCTCATAAAGCCTCTCTGCCCTTTGTGTAGGAATCCACATATTCATCATCAAGTTCTGGGGTTTTCTTCGGTTTTCCGTGAATGAGGTCCTTGAGGTATTTTTTTTTTGTGTGTCATGTTCCCCAGCTTATGTCAATATTTCTTTCCTCCTCTTTGGTAGCTGAGTTGTACCGTCGCTGCTGCAGCTGCAGTCGCAGTCGCAGGATTTACTGCAGCATCGTCAACACTTTCAGTAACAACGTCATCTTTCACAAGCTGAGAACACTTAGCAGCATGTGCCTTCAGCTCAGTTGAAGTTTTGTTCGACTGTTGAACTGATTTTGTTTGTATACCTTCCTCTCAGAAGGAGTCGGAGGAAGGGGAGGCAGTGACATCATCACACACCTGTTTTACAGTGACTGGTTGCTAATCCCGGTATGACGCGACCTCTCATCAGGTGGGCTGCTCCAACACCCACTGGGCTGCTGCCCTGGCATTGTTTTGCTCACAGAGTTGTTGGCAGTCCACCGGCTTTTGTCAGAACCACAATGAGGCTGGTCTGAAGACACACTGAGAAGGGTTTAACAGGCCCAATCAGGGTTGTCAGACATCAGCTTCCAGACAACTAGCATGCCAAATATCTGGATCAAGTTGTAGTGTCGGCACTGAACTGGCTTCCATTTAAGTTGGTCGCCAGACAGGCTGATACGTACTGCTGTGTATGATCAACCTCTCACTTGAAATGATATCAATGTGAACATGTAAATGAGGGAGACGGACAGCGTTTGACTACAAAATAGCAAAAGGTAATGAGACTTTAACTTAAAAATCGAACAACACTTATTGCTCCATCCATCCATCCATCTTCTTCTGCTCATGACCACAGGGGAGGGTAGGAACGTAGATCGACTGGTGAACTGAGAGCTTTGCTTTTCAGCTCAGCTCCCTCTTCACCACCACTGAGCGATGCAGAGTCAGCATCGCTGTAGATGCTGCACCAAGCCGCCTGTCGATCTCACGATACATCTTTCCCTCACTCATGAACAAGACTCAGAAGAACTCCTCCACTTGGGGCGAGGTCTCATCCCTGACCCGGAGATGACACTCCACCCTTCTCTGGGTGAGAGCCAAGGACTCTGACTTGGAGGTGCTGATTGGGGCTGCTTCACACTTGGCTGCGAACCGATCCGTCTCGGGTGACCCTACCAGGGGCAAAAAGGGCCCCGCCAACTTAGCACCTAGGATCATCGGGACACACAAACTCCTCCACCACGATAAAGGGTGAGCTGAAGGAGGCGCATCGTTACATTCAAACCAAGGAAGACCTGTTGGAAAGCGTCACCTTCATAATGAGGAGTTCTCACACATAAACGCACGCAACCACAACAGAAATAATCTGTTGGGGTCAAAAACCTGTGAAAGTATTGTCTCTTAATGCAGGCAAGTGTGTGTGGTGACGCTGATGTGTGTATGTACTTGAGTGTGTGTGTGTGGGGGGGGGGGGTGGCTAGAAGAAGCCAGGTGAGCTGATAAGAAAGGAAACTTGGCTCCACATGTGAAGGTCCAACCAGAGACAAAACAACAGGTCCAAACGAGTGATGGACCAGACCAGGTCCAGCCAGTCCTGTACCTGGATCAGCTCATGTCCACCTGTCTCTAATGTCCCTCTTGTTTTAGTAGTTTCAGCTTGTCATGGGAACAATCACTGTCGTCTGCTTACTGGTTTCTGTTAGAGCTTAAACTGGGACAAACGTTCATGTCATCTCCTTTTGCTTCGGCTCTCACTTCTTCATTGTTCTATTGTTACCAGCCTTGTGAAATCCCCTCCCCCCCATGGACTTTCAGGTGTGCCAGATTTATCAACTCCACTCCCCCCCCCTTCTTTTCCCGCTCAGGTGGGAAAGGTGGCTCCACAAAATGTCTCTCTCCTGCTCCACCCCCCACCCTGACAAGACCACTCTCAGTTGTGGTTCAGAATGGTGTCTTTTCTATCTATGTCAAACAAACACTCTGAAACCTAAAATATTTTCTTCCTCTGAGCTTTCCTGAAGAATGTCCACAATTTTTTTTTTTGTCCTTCCATATGTTCCAAGTCTTCAGCGAACCTCTGAACCTCTTTCAGACTTGTCAGCACTGGATAGAACCGAATGGCCTCGCCTCTGTCAGGATCAGCACCAACTCCTAGGGTCTAAGGGCAGAGGATGTTGTAATGATGCCATGTGAAGCCCTTTGAGACAAACTGTTGGTGAAAACGGGCTCTACAAATAAAATTGCCTTGCCTTGCCTCCTCTACCAGGGACCGTGTGACCGAGCAGTCTGATTCCCTGCAGGGGGAATCTAGACTTTATGAGGTTGATGATGGGATTGGCTTTGTGGCGTCAAACCATTACACTCAACAAATGTTGAGAATGACTCACAGGTTCCATCCATCCATTTTCTATACCACTTATCCATCAAGGGTGGGGGGGCTGGGGCCAGCTGACATTGGATGAGAGGCAAGGTTCACCCTGGACAGGTCACCAGTCCATCACAGGGCCAACAGGAGCAATCAGGGGTTCAGTTTCTTGCTCAAGAATACTTGGACGTGGTCACCAGGAGAAGTGGGGATCGATCCAGTGACCCTTCGGTTGCTAGACGGCCGCGCTACCTCTGAGCCATGATGACTCACAGATTACAAACAGACAATTATGTCATCAAGACAGACAAGAGAGATTTCTCCCCGCAGGCCATGCAACACTTTCTCTACTTTGGAAGGTGCCTGGCACGTTCCGCAAAACCAAAGGCCATGACATTGAAATGGCGTAATCCTCCATGAGTGACGGAGGCAGTTTCTGCCTTGCTGTCAGGATCCATTTGGACTTGTCAGCGTCCATTATTTAAGTCAGTGGTGGAGAAAAGTGAGGCTCCAGAGAGGGATTCAAGGATTCCATTGATTTCATGGGAGATGACGTGAGCCTGCATTCTCTGTAGCAGATTTTATCCGTTATTCTGAGGTTTTTTCTCTCCAGATTTTTCAACTGAGACAGAACCACTACCCTGCATCCCTCTTGGTTTTGGGACTCGTGATGGATGCTTGGCTACCTGCGGTCGGTCAGGCAGGTGTGTGTGTGTGTGGGGGGGGGGGGGGGGGTTGCCATGGCCACCAGTCATGACGCAGACTGAGTTGTTGTTGGCGTTGTCAGAGATGAGAACTGTTGTTTGTGTGTACATTTGCTACGTGGACCAATGTTCTAGTTCTACCAAGAGGACACCTGCTGTGAACAGTAGAACAATAGAACACATTTGGAGACAGGCTGCACATGCCAACGCTCGCTAACAACCCGCCAATCAATTCTATCACCCGTGGCTCAAACAGCTCTGTGTCTCTGGAACAGTCCATCATATATGTAGGTTTTGAAGAACAAAAGAAATCCCAGTGCATTATTTTGTCTCTTCTAGCACGTGTTTTCATGTCAGTATGCAGTCTGATGGGCAGATTGACTGTAGTGAGTAAACCTCAGTGACTCAGCAGCACACACAAGATTCTGAAACTTGTGTGATAAGAATTCGGCTTTACACATTGTGTATTTGCACACAAAACAACAACAACAACAAACAAGTGGGCATGCAGGTCTTCACCATCTTTTAGAGAAAGCAAAGGAACTTCAACTCCCTGGGATGATTTCCTCTGATTTTCCACTGATCAACTGGCATTGCCTGTAGAATCTGTTTAGAAAGGTCCTTCTTTGATGGGGTTTTTTATACACTGCAGGAGAAATATGTCCATTTCAACATGCTCCCTTCATAGTCATCCCCAACAGGCTGATCAGATTTAAAAGAAAGGTCAATCAAATGCCATAACATCACGGTTCAAAGGCTTTGACCTGACCTGAGAAATGCAGCCACTCCTCAGACAAACATAACTCACACCCCTCCCCACGTATCCAAACACGTTCTCAGCTCCGCTCACTGGTTTTCTCTTTCATGTGAAAAGGCATTTAACACCCTCCAGGAAAATGTCTTTAAATTCTTAGGAAGTGTAGATGTCACCAGAATTAATCCACCGGTCCATAACCTCTTCCTGTTTCCTCCACTGATGCAGAGATTATCCAAGTGGTGTTGTTTTCTTTTCATCAAGGATACTTTTCTAATTGTTTTTAATAGGTCAAAATTGTCATTTGAAAATTTTAATGTTTATTGCCAAAAAAAAAGAAGAAGCAATAAAACAGGACTTCATTTCATCCCAGTAAGACTACACTCTTCTCATGCGACCAAACCACAATAAACCTCAACTGACTCCAAACGCTGTAGCCAGACGAAAAACACATCTCACCAGTTCTCGGATCCCTTCACTGGCTCCCTCTCAGTTTTAGAGCAGCTTTTAAAACCTTAACGATTGTTTTTAAGGCAGTTAGGGGGTTAGAAATTACAGCTGACCTCATTACCCCCTACAAGCCCACACGCACCCTGAGAGCCTGCGCCAGGCCGTCCCTGATCGTCGCTCATGCTAACCTGAACTCCAGCGTTCAGAGCGAAACAACATCATCTTATTTTAATGAGTCTCTTTCAGAAACCTCAGCCTTGCTGAGTAACACAGTATGAATAAAAACAAGAACATATATCTATATATAACTTTATAAACAAAAGCATCCCACAATTATACAGATTTCTAAGGTTTCATATGATGTAAAAATACAATATATATGACGCCTACGGGGGTGTAAATCACTCCACTCCATCAACTCTTGGACTTGTCAAACTGCAAAACTTCGGTTCGCTGCAATACTGGGACCTACATTTGATATGAAATGATACAATCAGATTACACGCCATCCTAGGCCTTTCTGTGAGCTTGCAGATGCAAACAAAATATGATTTGGATATATCAGCCAGTATTCATAAGAAGGGAATCTTGTCTGTGTTCATGAACCAAATTATCAGTGGCTCCCAAACTTTTTTAAAGTCATGTCCCCCCACAAACATTACAGCTCCATGGAGGACGTACTGGCTTCTTTAGGTGTACACACTGAAATCCAATCAGAGAAAGAGAAGGGACAAGTCTTCGCAGTACGTTGGTGTTGAGACATTAAAGACTGGTTTATTTTTGAGAGCACATCACAGATCTATTTTTGTGTAGCGCCTGTCGTCCCCCAGGTGGGTAGGAATGATGGGTCTTGACCGTTTGTATGCCTGTTACGTCCATAACACAAGCATGTCAGTCAATCACGTGAACGCCCCTTTGCAGGCAAGGCTTTGATTTTTGATTGACAACCTGCAACAACCTTTCAGTGCATGTGGCCTCCATAAGTGTGTCCTTTACAGAGAGGAGGCAGATAATGTTGGAGCAGGAGTGAAAATGCATCACTGTCTGTGTCACACTGATGCACAGAAATGTTCCTACTTGGTTGATGTGCACTGACACAGTTTAACTGATTTTTACACCTTAAGTGTCCAAATGATAGTGTTGAGTTCAGCAGATTCGGTGATCCGGCCCATTAAAGGAGCTGCATGTCTCCGAACGGTGGTCTGGACACAAAGGGACACTCGGTGCATCTCCGCTCGCCCTCGTCAAAGTGAGCACGATCCCCCAGGTTGGCACCGCGCGTGTAGCAGCCTCCGCCACCAAACCTATCACACTACCAGGCTTCTGCCACCACGACATCTCGCAAGAATCTGTGATTATGAGCCAAAACTTAAACGTGTGACATTTTTAATGCCAAACAGGCTGCATTTGTGCCAAGGACTGCAGAGATGAAGCTCATCTAAGTGTACTGTCAATCAAGTCAGCTAACAGTCTTTCTGAAGGGAGGCGGGACCCCCCAGGCGAGCGTCAGGGGAGGTTCAGTGAATGGAGGGGAAACAATATTAACCACCACAACAGCTGATATGTGAGTGATTTGGAAAAAAGGTCCGACTGTTTTCAGGTATTTGGTGGAATTAGAGTTTTAAACAGCAACATCAGGCTAGCCACCATCTCAGACTTTACACCCCCCCGAGAAATAAATTGAATGAGTGCTAAAGGGTTGTGCTGAGACCGGCAGGGACGGCCTCAGTAACCTGCTAATGGTGATGTGCCACTTTACACAGCAAAGAGAACAATGAGAGATTGGTTGCTGTCTGCTGTTTACTGGCTGTTTCAGTGCTCATTCTATTCAGTTTATAGACTCACACAGATTTAGTTACTAACCATCACCTCCTTTACAAGATCTCACATCAGCCGCTGTGGTTTACTCATCACAATCGTCTCCTACAGTACAGGATTATGGGTTATTTAGAAGAAAAGTAATTTTTCTGTGACTGTTACATCATGACGGAATTGTTCCTCTTTAAAACCACAACAGCTCATGAAAAAGTCTGATTTGGTTTGAAGCACTGGTCAGAAATGTCGCAGGATTTTTCCTTGTATTTCTTGCTCCTTTGCAGCAGCAGTTCAGACTGTTGGGCTTGAACAACCGTGGATGATTTAACAACCTGGCAGCGTGAATCAGACTGCTGTCTGAGCGATCAGGGATGTAAACCTGTGAGGTGAGTGTGAGTGTGTGTGTGTGTTTATTTAGTTGTAAATAGCTTAGATTGGAAGGGAAGGAAGACTGATATCCTTACACAGGATGTTCGGTGCGCACCGTCATGTGAAAGGTGAAGCGATTACGGCACTGTGCATCTTGTTGTCTGCAGCGGCGCTCCGGAAGATTCCATCCTCTCAGTGTGTTCCGCCGTTTGGCTTTAAAATGTAGTAAAATAAAGTACTTTCCTACAACAACAAAAATATAATTAATTTTTGTTTTCCAAATAACAATTTTTTCTAAGTATAGCAAACAGACATAAAAGTATGCAGGGATCTACTTTTTCCAAGCCGATGACCTTCAGACATCCGGTGCAGTTTGAGACAGCTTTAGCCACAGATCCCTGCAATAACAATGAGTATCCTCAGGGCAGAGCTCAGTCTAATGGCTGCATCAATCCACCTTTATCAACACCGCAGATTAACACAAACCTCAAGACCACAAGGACCTACAACAGCAGAAGAGAGGCTCCTGGTTATTGAACACAAACCAGTAGATGAAGGAGCCACAAGACTCTGGACTCCCTCACATCTGTCTGTTAATCATTAGACTGAGTTCTAAATCTGAGTTGAGACTGGACAAAACCCGCAAATAAGTGAGCACCACTGAACGTCTGGTTCCTCGTCTCAGAGGCCAGGAGAGTTTTGAACAGCGCTGCAATTAAACATCTGAAATAATGTCTGCAGCAAAACTACATTAGTAAATGCAAACCTATGATAACTATTGAAGCTTTTATGAGTCTTTAAAATGGTGGGTGCGAACAAGTGGCTAAAAAAAGCTACAAAGGTTACATTAAGGAAGAGGCATTTGGCAGCTGTATTTATGCTTCAAAAAACAAAGAAGGGGTGCTCAGTAGAGATGATTATCCCGCCACATTACTTCGTATCTGCAATAATCCAAAATCAATGTCAAAATCCCATCAGCTGCTCATCGAGGGAACATGTTGTGCTGCAAATGTTTTGGTTGGCCTACAAAAAGCCATCGTTCCTGCAGCACCATCTATTAATCAGGCTGCAGACTTTCAGTACAGATTACTGTACTGGTGAGACTTGAACTGGTCCCAGTAAAAAGACTTAAGAGCAGTTTAATCACAACATGAAGCCTCAGGTACGACGTATGGGTGAGCTGTTTTCTGACCGTGGTGCTGCCCCCTGGTGCTGATGATGCTGGTGGGGGTGGTGAGGTTTCGGTACAGGCGGTGCATCTGGACACGATTCCTGGAAGCTGAACATTCCAGTTGTTGCTCAGCCTGCATTCAAACTACACGTCACCCAATAAACGCGTGAGAAGCTCCGGATCGGCTTTGGAGATGTTGGCATAAAGGGTTAACAAACTCGGATGTTTGTGAGAACCGAATAACATCTTTGGTCAGGAACATTTATGATTGTAAAAATGAGCTCAAAATGATCTGAGGGATGATGGTGGATGTTCAGTTCAGCTGCGTCACTTCACAAATCTGTCATGGCGTTGGAGAGCGAGCCTCAATACCAGCAAACGTTTGGAGGCGTTGGGTTGATGTCATTCCAGAGGTTAATGTGACAGTAGTGACATGAAACTTGATAATCATCACAGCAACAACAAAAGCCTTTCTGCTGTTGACAGGAACCAGTGACCCGTCCAGTGACCACGGCAACCTCGCCTCTCGCTCAGTGACACCTTGGATCGGCTTAAACCTCCCTTGACCTTCACACGAAGACAATGGATTATTATATATATATATATATATATATATATATATATATATATATATATACATACACACACACACACACACATATATATGTATTCTGGGTGGAGCCCCGGCTGGAACACGGGGTCTTTCTGGGTGAGTCTCCATGTTCTCCCTGTTCCTGCTGGGTTCTCTGTGGTACTCCAGCTTCCTCCACAGTCCAAAGACATCAAGAGGGACCAGGTTAATCCAGACTCTAAATTGACCGTAGGCGTGGCTGGGAGAGCCAATGGTTGTCTGTCTCTATGTGTTGGCCCTGCCATGGACTGGTGACCCGTCCAGGGGGAAGGCTGCTGGGATAGGCTCCACCCCCACCACCCTCAACAGGATAAACAGTAGAAAATGGATGTATATTAATAGACACACACACACACACACACTATGACTGCATGTCTCAGGCTGCTTATGATTATGTGTAATCTCCAAGATGATTGTGGTGATTTTTGACATCTCTTAGAAGCTTTGCTGCTGATGACATCACTGGGGCTCTGAGCGATGACAAGTTAACCGAGACTGAAGTGGACACAGTGCAGCTCAAAATGGCCAACAGTCAAAGGTGTGATTGATGCTAGAAAGAACAAGATGCTCTGTTGCAGAAAGTGCAAAGCTTTTTCTAAAGAAGTTGTGCAAGCAAGGAAATGCATTATCTTGGAATGATTGTCATCCATGACAAGCGGACTTACGCCAGAATAACAAAGGGGGTTAGCCCTGCCAAATAACAGGAAATGTGGACTGATCTTTATTTCCAACTTTCCTGGCGAGGAATAAGATTGTTGATGGATTATATGTGTCATGGCACACTAGGGCTTCGCCCCGGGAGGAGAAGGCTTCTGCATGAGGAGAGAAACATCCATCTGTTTTGAAACCCTGTAGGATTGAACATTAATTGTAGAAAGCAACTTCAGATTCGGATCCATTGGGGTCTGACCCTCAGAGCTGACCGGGTTCAGGGCCAGCACTCTGTTCTGGCTGGGTCTAGGTCTCTAAATCATAAACAGTCTGCTTCGGCTCAGGGTCGTACATTTCTAGATCTTTTCAAGGCCAGCGGTGAATTTTTGGATGGGTGAGGACCTACCCACACCCCTCGCAAGCTCATTGCTTAATATTGTGAGAAATTCCCCCAAACATTTGTCCATTCTGTATTTTAGTGGAAATCACAATCCTGCATCACAAAAATGGATTTGACACCTGAGTATGACACACTTTGCCAAATAACTTGTGCCACTGTCCATCACCATCCACCCGAACACGAGAAAACAGCTGAGTTCTCGCTGTGAGCATCGAGGAGATAAAACGCTCTCCTCCTCTGAACCAACGCAGATTTCCGTTGGAGTTTGCTGTTGATGTGACACGCGTTTAATTACAGCAGTTCAAACACAACCTTGTCATGTTTGACAGGCTCAGTATTACAAACAGATCTGCGCCATGCTGATTCCTCGCCGTCTTGATCGAAACCAGCTGTCATAGAAAATACCAGCGATGAATTTTACAGAGGAACATAAAAGCTTGTGTCACTTTACAGGAGTAAGAGAAGAATAAATTTGCACTCCAGCTCCCTTCTTTCCTCCAGCACTGTGGGAAACCACATCTCATGCAGCACCGTGATGAGGACTCCCGTTATAACGAGACAGAGACGAACATCCACTGATAGGTATGCAGTCACGCAAGGTCACGTCTAACAAAGGTGGCTCTAGCTGTGAAAATGTGTCTGTTTTTCCCATTAACCTGAATGATGTGGCCATGCCGGGCCAAACTGGCTGTGATGACATGTGTTTCCACAGCCTCACAGCAGGGCATGTCTGCTGCTCTGATCCAGGGCCGGACAGCCCTGAGCCCTGAATCACAGCCACAGCGGCGTTCTTGCATGGCGCCGGTGACTACACAGTTACAGACAGAAACCGCTGTGATTTAGTATCACTCCAGCTGATCCTGCTTGGTTTTTTTATGATTTGGACTCATTTTACAGTTGCTTTCAGCCGTATTAGGACTAAGTTTACCCCCCCCCCCCCATTTATCACCAGTTAGCTGTACTGGTGCCATTCATCAAAAACCTCTTGTTTACACAGTTATCTACAGGAACATCCTGTGCTGTTTACCCAGTCAATCGAGGTTGCCAGGATATCGAGTAAAAAATGAGACATCCTCATCTGCAGATGAGAAAAGACACGGCTCAACTACTTTGCCTCTTTGTATGCGTCTTTCCCTCTATCGATATTCAGGCTTGTATTCACAAGTTCACATATTTCACCGCTCTTTTCTGCGGCTGTGAGGAAACTCAACCCCCCCCCCGTCAGTCTCTGGCCAGGGTCTGACATCACAACACGGCCGATGTATTTGTTTGCATTTGATACCCTGTTGAATCTGATGCCAGCTTCTTCTGCATGAAGTGGATCAGCCTGGGATCTCATTTCTCCACCCTGATTTCAAGCAGGATTCTGGATCCAGCCCTCAATGCGTTCATGATTAAGTTTTCCACTGGTCGCTCTCTGTTCTCAGTAAATTACATGGTGTAATCAATAAAGATTTTCATCCAGAATTTTTCGTTCAGCTAGAAGGGGGAGTTAAGCGTCCCCTTTATTTGTTGGTATTTGTGTCTCTTGTTCCAGCCTGATTACTGCTGATAAGTTGCAGCTGGTTCAGTCTGCTGACCTCCCATCAGCGCATCAAGCCAGCAGTCCACCGAACCTCTCTGTGACGGATCTGTGCTTCCACCTGTTTGCTGTACTTATCATGCATTGTTGTGAGATAAGTCCATACGTGCTCGTACCTCTGCTTTGTTTTCCTTCGCCTCAGGATGACTGCGTCCTGGAGTCGTGGCCTGCTGGCCTGCAGCCCAGCCTCTCATAACCTCCTCACCTCCCCTCCTCTGGACTTCCCTGGCTTCAGTTGAGCCCTGCTGCAGTCATTAGCTGTTTGTTCAAATAAATCTCTTTTCACCTTAGTCTTCGCTGTGAGTGCACAGTGAGTCAAAGTGTGACAGGAGCAAGAAGAAAAAAAACGATCTCCTTCAAAATGAGTTCCTTCACAGTGGGAGATCTTGGCCGGAGCCCTGTGGAGAACATACAGAAGGGAAGAACAAAGAGGGACGACTGGCTTAAAGAGGACTTTACTACTTCATGATGGAGCGGAGTTGAGGCAGGGTCCTTCTCGTGTGAAATATTTCTCTGAACTAGACCTTCACAGTTTTCTGACTCCAGACATGCGTGACTATCAGAGTTTCCAATTCATTTACACCATATGTGAAGGGGTTGAGGGACTTTGAGAAACAGCTTGCTTGGAATTCTTCACTCCACTGGACTCATCACCCATACTGCATATATACAAACACACAAACACACACACATACACACACACACACACGCGTACTATACTTTTAGTTGAATATGTAATATCTTTAAATATTCTCGCCGATGAAAAACTCCTTTGATGCCCTTGAGATCAGCATTTCTTATTCAAGAGGAAGTTGCACAAATCCAACTTTTAGAAAAAAAACCAACAACCTCTGAATAAAGTTTAGGAAATAAAAAGTTTGGCAACCAAACATTCAAGAAATAGAAATGTTAACAGGTTTAAAACCTCCCGCAAAAAGAGCTGAGTTTGAGAATGGTAGGAGGTGCGCAATAGCAAATGGGATTAGGAAATAATAACCATAATAATAATAATAATAATAATAATAATAATAATAATAATAATAAGGGTTGTGATCTGGTGTGGGATTTGGGCTGTAGAGGTAAACACATATTTAACTCGTCATGAGAAGGGCTATCTACCTTTCCGACAGAGCAATTAGGTGTAAAGTTCAACATCTGCCGTGCCAATCCACAAAAATACGCACCGTCACGAACCAACATAACAGTGCAGACTGACGGTCTGGAATGGAATGAATGGCATGTTTGGCAGCGTTCACTCCAAGTAAACGTCATGATTCACGGGCCAGAAACTGGAGATTAAAATGAACTCAATACCTTGCTTTTGTCAGCGTTGCAGCTCCAGTTAAATATTTGATGAGCAGACAGGTGATATCCTGTTGAATGTTCCAGCACACGGGGAGGCTTGGAAAAATGCCTCGGAGGGGAAACGCCATACTGAGCAACTAGAACATTGATGGAAACGATAGCTTGATACTCTGCGTCTAAATAAGAAGATTCATGTTGTGTACAAACAAAACACTGCGTGAGGAGCAGCCTGAC
>NC_141333.1:23087772-23190272 GCF_037954235.1 Aulostomus chinensis | reverse complement strand
AAGACAAACCTGGATGGTCTCATTTTTCCACAGAAATAACAGCAGGAAATCTAACATGTTTTCATCAATATACATTTTTTAATATATAATTTTTTTTTTTAAAGTCGTCTGTTGCGACTTTAAACTGCCAGATTTACCTCAAGCAGCCTCAGGTGGAGAATGTCACTGTTTTTTTCTGATTTATAACCACAGGAAATAACCACAGCCAGTTGAGCAACTGCAGCTACTCCACACTAACAGAGAAGCTGTGACTGAAACATCAGGGTCACATGGTCTTACATGTTTTCTTTGAAATTTCACGATAGCGCAAATCAGATGAGTCTATTTTACAGAATGTCTCAGTATTGCATTTTTCAGTGTGCTGAGGGCAAAGCGACTGTCGGGGATGACGTTTTGCTTCGGTGTGAAGCTCAACGCTCCAGTCTGAACGTTCCTGTTTTTGCCTGCTGTAGGAGGAAAGAAGGATCATTTGACTCTGACGTTGTGTGGGGGAGGTCGTCATGAACAGTCAACTGCGACATTGTGACTCATTTAATAATTTAGTTTTGGCCACAGATGAGCTGCTGTTGGAATTGTAGGTGATCCTCTGTAAGCGCCATTTTTCTTTTTTTTGAAGCCGTACGGGACACATTTGCTACCATCTTCCGGCAGTGACCCATGCTTACATCATAGCCTCCGTACGCTCGCAGAAGGACTCTTGTCACGATCAGAATTTGATCCATTTGGGTTGATAACAGAAAGTCTTGAAGAGCTGCACAATTGAATTGTTTAACCACAATCAAATTAGCAGCGGGCTAACCAAAAGTAGCCAGGCCAGCCGTGGTCTAAGTGCTCTGACCACAGTGCTTGTGTGCTCTGTCACACCGATCATACATATTTGGAAATTCAGAGAGATTTATCGGGCCTTGATCAGAGCTTGAATGAAAGGGACGTGTTTGGATGGCGGTGCGGCAGCGCAGCAGCGAGCGCTGTGGCTCAAAGCGTGGAGGTCCTGGCCCTCCCTGTGTGGGTATGTTGGCTTCACTCATGCCGAGTTGAACCTGGAGCCCTCACTGCTCCTTCCAGGATGAGTTACATGCACACAACACGTTTTACTGAATCTTCATGCAACCACGATGAAGTCCTCCTCTTCATATGAAAATATGTTAAACTACAGCTTCAAGTGTGAGGAAGAAACATGTGCCTCCAACCTCTGCTTCAATGGTGGGATTTCCTTCCCGCCTCTTATCAGTGAGATCCTGAAACAATGGATGTGTGTACTTATTTGTTTCTGCGTATGAGGCGACTCTTGAGTGTTGCTGTCATCCTCATGGCTTTACCCTCAAGACCAGATGTCCCTTTTTGAGCTGGAGCCAAAGAATTGAGTGCATAGCAGGAAGAATGACTAAAACAGATAGCGTCCATTACTGTACGTCAGCCTGAGTGTTTGGCAGAGCTGAGATCCATTTGACCTCCATTTAAGAACACACACACACACACACACACACACACACACACACACACACACATTCATGGCATGATTAATGCGTTAAAAACGATGACCCGCAAAGTTTCAGTGGGAGTTCAGTTTTATTTACATTGACACATACAACAGAAACAAATGTACACAGTAACACTAAAGTCTCAGGTTTAATAAATATTTAGCAAAATGCAGGATGAACTAAGATGTGAAGGGGAAAGTTAAATGAAAAAGGAATCTCTTGTCCAAGACGTCTCGCTCCTGGTTGTAAAATACAGAAATATCCTCTTTATTAACGAGAATATTCCTGCTCTGATACGATCACTAAGTTTAGCCTGTTTTACGATGGCAGTTACCACATGAACTGGCATCATGGCTGAAATAATCACACCGCTAAAATGAAAACACTGGCTTTCCCCTCTGCTTAGGTTACCATGGAGACACACACAAAGTTGAATCTACAGTTGAAAGTCTGTGCACTCATATGAAAGTCGTCATAATAAAATTTTGTATTAATGTACCACGTCTTCATTAGATAAACATCTTCAAAAGCATCAACTTTACTTTACAATATATGCACATTTATATTAACAAAAAGACAGAGCAGTAAGACTGTGGGGTTTTACAAGCCAAAATGATATATTTTTAGTCGTGGCACCTCTTATAATAAATCTTTATATTCTGCAAACATACAAACAAGCATACAAAAACAAGCAGATGCATGCTTTCTCTCTCTCTCTCTCTCTCTCTCTGACTCACACACACATACACACAAACTCACACACAAACAGGACACTTTCCTGGTGCTCTTCACAACAGGATTTTCCAGCGGAGGAGATGGGAATCGTAAAGGTCTGGACCGATGCAGACTACTGGCTGATATGTGCTGATAGTCCCACTTCTGATGGAGGAAACAGCTGGATACAAAGAGGAGAAGGACTGCTGGGAAACCAGCTACTGGCCGGGGAACAATGAGATGACCAACACGCTGAGACCCTCTTTACTCAGCGTGTCTGCACAGAAGTCCTCGTGACCCTCGATGTTCTTCTGACTTGTCCCCACAATGCAGCACGCTTAATGGCATGTCATATTAGCTTCACCCTGACCTTCAGCAGTAGTAGAGGCAAAAACACACCTGTTGACTGTGAGCCAAAACTGAAAAGTCCTTCATGAAAGGGTCGGACATGAAAAGAAGAGACAACGGATCTTGAAAATGGCAGTACCTGCTTGAAAAAAAAAAAAAAGAGAGACTACACGTTGAAATGTGACAGGAGACAATAAACCCTGAACCGGTCTTTCCAGGAGATCTCTCCTTCAGCCCAGCATTGGTGTAACAAAGCTAAGACAAAAACTGAAGCTCATCTAAGTTTACTTGCTTCACAGAGTATCTTTTTGTGTTAAAAATTAATATTTCATCCTTAAAATGTGGTTTGCCTTTGAAGTACTCACAAAGTAACTCAGAATGCAGCAAGAGCCAACCACATCCGTTTAGCTTGAAGCTAATGGTTCCCCCCATGGCCACCAACTATTAACAACTGAAGGAAAACCACTGACTGTAGTTTGGTAGGGTAGTTGAGCAGGTTGGTGTGACAGAATCCAAAAACAGGTTGCGCTCCACGGTTCTTCACGGTAGCACAGAGCCAGAGGCTGGTTGGTGGTTATTTCCTGATGATGCGCTTTCGAGTTTGGAAACGGATATTTTTAGTGAGTTTAACTGCCTGAAGATGCAGAGACCACCTGGCTCTTTCTGCATTCTGCTACAGGAGGGAGAATACGTCTCCATGAGCTCAGGACAGCGATTAGTGAGTGCTTGAAAGGCAAAATACACTTTAGGTTCAAGTGTCACTTCAACTCTGATGCGTTCCGCGTCATCATCATATTGCAGTGAATACAAATATGTACAAAGATACAGCACATCAATGAGAAGCTAGCGTACCAGGTCTGCAGCGTATCTCCTAAAGATGTATGTGTATGTGAGAACCAGATCCAGCAGGGCCAGCAGTTCTCGCTACGCAGTGACATCCAACAGAGCATGAGCAGAGTCTCCTAATAGACTTGAAGCACTTACGGATTCGAAGCGTGTCTAATAGCTTATAAACCAGTCTCTCAAAATCTCAATTCAATTGGCCCCTGAACAATAACTTCTTCATTTAACCATACAGACGAATGCATTGAAATAATACTGACAACGAGAAAGGAGAAACAGAAATGAAAGCTGCAGTACAAAGGTGTATGGAATGATGTCTTCTTGAAGTGCCTTGAGTGCTTTTTTTTTTTTTTTTGAACCGACCAAAATAAAATACTTCATAAATCTCCACGACAGAAAACAACAAAGAACAACAAAACACAAATTGAGATAAAAAGAAAAAAAAACAGATAGAAAGAATCATCTCAGTTATACGGAGTGCCAAAAAAATAACAACAAAACAACCATTATGAAATATGTAGGAAAATATCAAAACAGATGTCAGCATGTGTAAGAATGTAGGTAGAGACAGTTTTAGAGTAACGACGGGCGTCCCTCCGACCAGAGGAGCATTAGTCCAATTGTCCTCCCCTTTTATCAGCAGGCAGTACAGTGATAATAAAGTTCTTCTTCCTTTGTTTTTCTTCCTGGAATAAGATGGCAGTTACCATTCCGACTGAGACACGTGACAGCAAATGCCACTGGTACCTGGGCGGCGGGCGGGTGCTTTGTTTGGGTGGTTTGGAGCAGAACATTAGAGGCACTTTATGAGGCTGCCAGACAGCGCGAGTGGGCCCTTAAACCCGTTGGCCTCGGAGGGCTGCTCCCTCCAAGAAGACCTCGTGCTGGACCAGTAAGGGCTGGGTCGGGGTGCTGTGACCACCGGTCGAGTTGAGGTGAAACGCAGCGCTCGGAGAACCCTGCTCCTCTCTGGCTCTGGGCATCACGGGAGGCCTGGAGCTGAAGTTCAGATAAATCTGAAAAGGAGGAGGAAGAGGTGGTGAGGCAGAGGGCCACAGGAATATATTTATGACTTTCTTTCAGTTCTGCAATTTCAAAATACTCCTCCTAAATATTTCCAGTCAGCAGCGGAGTAATGTTTATAGTGAAGTAGTCATTTTGTTCATTTTAAAAGGTCTAGCTGAGACTGCTTGGTCGGGAGTACCTGTTCATGTACTGCCATGTTACACCTTAAAAGGAAAACAGCAGAACTGTTGTTATTCTCTCCATGACTCTTTTAGAATTTATCTCATAGAAATACAACAAAATGACCATGAAAACGGGCGTGACCTTTTACCACGGCGTTAAGTGGTGGGGCAGCACGGGAACAGTTCGAACAGGACGTCGTGGATGCTCCCATGGTGCATGCACAAATTTCCTGCTTCCACGACACAACCCAGCTGTTCATGTTAATTTTGTAATTTAGAAGATTTTATTTTATCATTGTTTTGAAATTCTGTTTTATGATGCATCCCCACAGTTTAGGTCTAGTTATGCTGGTGAGGGTCAGGCAAACACCGTCGGCTGGGTTGGTTTTGTGAATCACGGCGTTATAAAGCGGAGTTGAACGGCCGCCTCTCACTGCAGAGCCTGGAGTTTGTTGGTGCTTTAACTCTGTGGAATGTGTCGTTCTTCTGTTCTTCCTGGCTGTGGGTTTATGCCAGGCTCCAGTAAATATACCCAATATGGCAGGCAAGCAATTGCTGTCATCTGGATTCCCCATTTCTCTTTCCCCCACGACATCGCGCCCTTGTTAAGCAACCTATGGCGCTAATGGTGCTGTGTGTGTTTGGGCTGTGTTCAGCCTCGTTTTGGTATTTAGAGGGCACTTGACATCATTCAAACTAATCAGAAAGCTACGTCTCACTCCCTCTGAAGCCCAGGAGGCGCCAGGACTTGGCGAGTTGTGATATCAGTGGCGCACACATGTCAACTCGGGAGAAGTGAGCGCTTCTCATCTGGAGAAACAGACATGTCGTGCACCAGGTGAGGCAAGCAAGCACATCTTCTGTTTATAGTATAATGGAGCAGAAGACACCCCCTGACACCATCGGTGGAGCAGCAGGTCTGGGAGGAGGTGGAGCAGGTCTGGGAGGAGGTGGAGCAGGTCTGGGAGGAGGTGGAGCAGGCCTGAGAGGAGGTGGCGGCCAATGTTTCCATGTTTTCGAGGACTATTATAACCACATTGAACTGCTGTGCATCTGCATGTCCAATTGATTAAATATGACAAAATGCCACGGAACAAAGACCTGCCTCTTCTTGGGCGACTGTGGAAAGGTCTTCTTGTGTCCCAAAATAGCAACAACGCTCCATGGCTGTTCCAGACCAGCCTTGGTAATTCTTAAGCACCTGCCAGCGCAGACAGAGGGCAAGTGAAAACATCATTTGCGGCAGCTTGAAACTGGGAATGACACTAGCATGTGACCGCGTGCCAGCTTGCGCCACGCTTCACATACGGCCATTTTAAGTCCCACCCTTGTGTCACACTCTATCTGTCAAAGCAACCCCAAGAAGAAACAAACGCCTCTTCTCATTGAGTGTGTGACTGAGCAACTGAAACCGAGATATTGCAGAGAAGTGAGCTGATAATAAGAATTCCTTCGTCATATAAAATGATAAGTCTGTCCCAGTAATGATCCACACAAATAACTACTGCGACGTACGAGACTGGAATATTTCAAAGTAATCATAATGTGCAGGATTACAGTACCAAACAACCCCAACCACCCCCCCGACACCGACTGCTTCAACCACTGTTCGGCCAATGTGACAAACTAATACTTGTCAGCATGGTTTCCATCATGATGTCATGTAGACGGCGTGGTCGCTTCGGGTATTTTTTGTTGGCCTTGTGTCTCTGAGGGTAGACAGTACAGTTGAAGTTACCTGCGTTACTGGCTGTGGATTCAAAATACCACCAACCAATTTCCAGCATTGCAACGTTCACCGTTTAAGGCACAAACACGAGAGAAGGTCTCAACCCGTCCCCAAGCTTCTCGGCAGACTCATGACTAGAAAAGTGCTGAAGTGTGTTTCCACAAGAAGTCAAACCGCCCCGTTAACGTGTTGGTCTCAAAGGAGTAGCGGAGCTGTCGGGGTGAAAGGAGACAGTCCGGAGAACAATGGGAGCTCTTGTATGTAGCATGTGTAAATCATATGACCAGAGTTTAAACACACATGATCGTGCTGTGAGAGGCCCCAAACCTCTCAGTGAAATACACCAACACTCTGGCTCTAAAAAAAAATCAGAGAACACGATATCTCCATCCCACTTATCGCAAACCTGATGTCCAGAATCAGACTCGTCTCGTTAAATTTGTGTTTCTTCTCTTATAAATTCAAGGGAGTTCGATTTTTGAAAAAAAAAATAAAACAAATACATATATACATATATATATATATATATATATATATATATATATATATATATGTATGTATGTATATGTATTTATATATATTGGGAAAAAATAGAACATGCAAGCTGTTTCTTACATTTAAACAAATATGTAAATGAAACAGACTGGATAAAGGAGGGAAGAGTGCAGGAGGTGTTACATGTGCGCTCGATTTCTTCTGACTTCTTAGCTTGCTGACTCATCTTATTTTGCATAAAGTTGGAATATTTACATTAACAAAGAGTATAAATATCAAATATAAAAGAGTAGGACTTGGTATTTCGTTCATCCTCCTTTCGCACATGAAAAATCACGGCTACCGCGAGCCTGCTGTTTGTCTGCTGGTTGCTCTCTCGGTTATTGTTGTTGTATCATTAATGCTGCCACCAAAGACATCATGGGTTTCCTGCTTTTTGTTACTCAGGTGACAGGAACACCACCAGGCAAATGTTCCTGGAGCTTAGTGGACTGGTGAAATACTGGGAGAGTTGCAGCCTGTTGGGTCATCGCTTTTAAAGAGAGGGATTTCTTTGAAGAGAAGACAAACAACATCAAAGCAGCCTACATGCTTCGTGGCGTCCGACAGCTGTTGTTCAATTCTTTCCACAACTTTCCGGAAGGAGGGTCTCTTGAAGGGGTCAGCATCCCAGCAGGACCTCATAATCTGATACCTGCAGAGCAGCACACGAGCACATAAAGGGTTTCATTTGTCTCTACTTTTTCATGTTTGTTGCTTTCTGATCTCAGAATTCCAAAGCTGTTTCACTGGTGTTAAGAGCCTGTGGAGGAGAGCGGCCCACTCTTCAAACCCCCTCTTTTATAATCCCACCACCTCCATCCACGCAACACCTTTTAACACACGCTAACATTTCACTTCACCCCAACTCACATGTCACTGGGTGCAAACTCCGGAGCGTCCAACCTGTATCCTTCTTTTATCAGTTTGTAGAACTTGGCATCGACAGGCATACCAGGATAAGGACTGTTTCCTACATTAAGCACAGATTTAGTTACACCAAACACTTCTGAAAACACACACACACAGCAAAAGCAAACACACTCAGGATGAACAGACATACCGAGTGAGAAGATCTCCCACAGCAAAATGCCATATGACCACACGTCACTCTCGAAGGTATACACGCACTCGAAGATACTTTCTGGGGACATCCACTTCACCGGCAGCCGAGCCTGAAAGACGGAAGGAGATGATGGAACGCCAATCAACGTTTGGCCCTTTTCACAGCAGCCATGCTGACAGCAGGTCAACAAAGATGTGACTGATCACGTTAGGGAGGGTCGTCGCAGGTGTCAGAAGCTTTAGTCGTACTATTTATGCTGTTTGTGTGTACTGCCCGGCATCTTAGAGCTAGCGATTGTAAATAAAATACTTTATCGCAGCAGCCATACAAATACAGTGTAAGTGAGGCAGTTTGATCTGGAGACATGATCTCCTGAGAAAGCAGCTCAGTGACCCACAAGGTCAGAAACAGTGCACAATAGTGAGTGTTTCACACAGGCAATACAACAGGGATGCCTTGAAAGAATAGAGTGCATACCAAGTCCATACACAAGTCGCTAGCGAGCTTCAAGCAAGTGGGTTATTGAATAAGATTGCATCATCAAATCTAAATAAATGCTTTACCATGAAAGAGAAACGTGATGTGTGTTTGCCAGGAAACACCTGTTGCATTGTCCAATCAAACGCAAGTGACAAAACAGGACATCGCTTCCAAAAATGGCGGTTTTAGAAGCGTCAACAAAGTGTGGCAGAAGTCCTAACACCCAGAAGTGAATTAGCGTTGTTCAAAATCTGGCTCCCTCATTTCAGACGCAACAGGTTTTTTTTAATGAGTCCTGGTGAGTTGAATAAGGCCTGGAGTTGACACATAATTTACTACGCTCACATTTTGTTCTAAGATGTAAAACCGCCCTCAATAATTGCAAATATTCCAAGAATTTTTCAAGAGGCGTAAGGGATCTAAAGCAATGATCTCAGGTAATAAAATTCGTCACACTGAAAAGCGAAGAAGCTGGGCGTTCGTTGCAGTGATGCTGAATTCATGCTTCCAGGTTGTACTTGCATTCCATAGCCAAACATTAGCTTATGCTTTATTTTCAGCAATAATCCAAAATCCAGGCTAAAAATCCAGCGTGGTTTGGCTGAGGGGTCGTCTTCCCTGTGCCACTCGATGATTTAGGCACAGGAGAGGGAGCTCACTCCCATATAAAGTTCTGATCAAGCCTCAGGTTGCCACTTCTGATCCTAACTTTTATTGGCTGGTGTAGCTTATTTTCTAGCTAACTTATTGCTATGCATCATATTGTTATTGAAATATAAAGATAAGTAGAAGCAAGTGTCTGAATATCCAAAGTTTTGTGTTTTAACAGCGTTCCTTTGACTAACTACTTCCAGATATCCTAAATCTTGGATGACTCTCACACTCAGCTGCAATCTGTTGATCCTCGCTGAGCTGTAGGCTACGCTTCAACGGGAACATGAATAAGAGGAGGAACGAAAAACTAATTTTTGACGTCTCAAATGCCCGAAAGTCACATCTTTGGCCCAGACTTACATTTCCTTTGACTATGTAGTTGGAGTCAGTGGTGATGTCCCGGGCCAGGCCAAAGTCACAGATCTTTGCCACTCTTCCTTGAGTTAGCAGGATGTTTCTGGCTGCCAGATCTCGGTGGATGCACTGAAAAACAAAGCACATCTCTGCCTTATACGCATCACCGACAGGTAGTCACGTACAGCAGGGGTTTTTTCCGATGCAGTTTGATACTGAATTTCCAAGCTTGACTCTGACACACAACCGCTGACACTGACACATGAGCGTATTGGCCACACTATCTTTGCCTCCTCAGCTAATGAAATTTTCAACAGCATGCACCGACATGCATTTGAGATCCACTCCCTGGCTGTGGAAACATGCTGTGTATGAAAAGAAAAAAAATTCAGGTAAATCAAGTAATTCTGAGGTATGCTCACATTTTTGGAGGCTAGGAATTCCATGCCTTTGGCGACTTGGTAGGAGAAGCTGAGAAGGTCTTCGGTGTCTAGAGTCAGACCGTCGTCGTCGAACATTTCACTCTCAATATCTGCTTCAATGTAGGAGCCACCTGAGATCGCAAACATGACAAATGAGGTTTTTTTCCCCCTCCTTGCTTTCCTGTGTAATTTTTAGACAAGAATCCGATGAATGTCTGGCTTGCCTTTACGTAGTGAGCGTCTCTTCTCAGCAGATGAGCTGAATGGCGGTTTGCCAGCAGCAGAAGGCCTCATGGTCATGTAGCCGTTCAAGCTGTCTCTGTGAGGAGGAAAGGAGCAGTCTGATTTGAACTGAGCACAGCCACACATTCACACTGCTCCTCCTACGCACGTTCTGGATAGTAAATACTACTGTTCTATTTCCCTCTCCCTCTCCCTCTTCAGTACACATAAAAGAACCTGACCCAGCTGCATCTCTGTGTGGCACGATGTTTCTGTAGTAGCAGTCTTCCTCCAGCTTGGAGCAGATGAAATACTCTCTCTTCCTGCGTAGAAAGTTGAGGAGGTCTCCGAAGCAGCAGTACTCAGTAATCACCAGTGTGGGGCCTGCACACAAAGGAACACACCTAAGAAGCGACACGTGGCTCATTCAAAAGACAACAATCTGTCAAGTTTCACTCCGAGTCCTTCGTGACAGTGTAGCGCACCTCCAACAGTGCAGGCTCCCAGCAGGTTGACAATGTTCATGTGGTTTCCCAAGTAACTGAGGACTTTCAGCTCTGACATCAGCGCCTCTTTCTCTGTCGCGTGAGCACTTGCTGCGGGGGGGAGAGCGCAATCAGTATGCGTTTAAGAGTTGAACTATGGTTATATCTTGTTATCTGATATTTGCTGCACCAAAAAACGTTGGTTACAGCTGAAGGCTACCTTAAAGACACCTGCCAGCCTGTTGATTCAGTCAAAGTGTGCAAACCGTCAATAAACAGAGCTGAATGATCTTTTAAAACATGGAGTATCTTGTTTGCTCGCTTTTCTCTGTTTCTTTCCTGACCTCTGCTCCTCACCCAGTGCTGTCAGCCTCATTTGCTTTACACTTACCTGCCAATTTATTAAGCATAACTGGATAAACCAGTATAAAAAAGCCCTGCAGTAGATCCTGCAATAACGCAGTTTGGAGACTATAATTAGGCATTCCTCTACTCATATTTAGAAATATTATTAACACTCCCTCTATCTCTCTCACAGCCCCTTGTGTTATATTTACTGAATCTATTCCCACTTTGTTTGCATTTGTGTTGACAAGACTCACATTTGAGCATTTTCACTGCCACAGTCATGACTGAATCTGCCTTAGAGAGTCCATACGCCGTAGCTTCCACCACTTTTCCAAATGCACCAGACCCGAGTGTCTTCCCTGAAGACAAAAAGAAAGACATAAAGCTGTTTTTGCCCATCCTGTCTCCCTCCCACTTACTGGCGTCATTCCAGCATCCCTAGGACAACAGCAGTGTTAGCCCCCAGGCTGTATGCGTAAGCACCAGGACTCGCAGGATCCTGTTTAAGGAGGTTTGTTAAAAACAACACTCAGAATATGTCAACAATATTGTTTGCAGTGAGGGAGTGGGGTTTCTCCATTAATGAACTATGGAACTGGTCTGATATTGCTGAACCTCATTGCTGTGTCCATATAAAACAAAAACAGTGTCTGTGCAGCAGTGAGCAGCAGTGATGTCATAGCGAGCGCAGGGTTAAGCTTTGTCACGGGCACAAACTGCCATTTCACTGCAGAAAACAACCGGGGTTGCCCAGTGTGTCAGAAACGACAGATTGATGGTGCTGATGCCTCCACACGGGACGGGACACAGATGACTCCCAGAAAGCGGCGCCACCGTTATGAAAGGTTGCTCACCAAAGCGCAAGTTGTTTCTGGGAAACTCCCACTGGTGATCGTATGGAAGCTGGGTGGGGTCAATATACACGTAGTTGTTTCCATGGATGCCCTCGATGACTTTCCATTGAATCTGGTATTTAGGTTTCTGGCACACAAAAACAACACCACAACAATATTAGTTTTAGAAATTAACCTCATGGGGTTTGAACAGGCTCAGCTTTGTTACTTAATCTTTTCTTTCAGCAACATTTGATGAGCGGGGGTGCCTCAGGTGGAGGTGTCTTACCTGCACGTACTTGTAGAACAGAATGATAAGGACAAGGCAAAGGATGGCTGCCGCTGAGACCGAGCCAATTAGCAGCGGTGTGAACAGATCGTGGGGGACGCTTCTCTCTGCAGGAGACACGAGTTGACAGCAGTGACAATACACTCGATTTGTGACTCATTATTGGTTTGCTACACTCAAAAGGACATTGCAAAGGGGCATTAGGGTAAGCCGCGGAGGGCTCAGGCAAAGTGAAGTCCACTTTGGTCAAAACAGAGCAAACTAATCCAATTACTAGGTATATATTCTCTACCTTTTTTTAATCTGACTGTCATTTTTGGACTCTATTTTCTCAGTTAACTCAACTTTATTATCGAGTATGATACTGTTGCCTACAGCTGTGGGAGGGAGTAATTATACATAATCAGTGTTCTGTTCCTTCGTGTCTGACTGTGTGTAAAGCCTTATTGTTTTGCTCCTCTGTACAGTGGGGTGTAATAAGCTCTTTAGAGATAAGAAGCTTTCTCTCCACTTCAAAACTGAGAATGCAGAGTCTGCAGGAACTAATCCCCTGTAAACCTGTCAGTGGTTTCTAAAGCTCTGTGTATTCTCTGCACTGACACCTCCAAGCCTCCCACAGCCCCAGAACTCCCTGCACCGCCAGGACTCCCACTGTGCTCCACACACTCAGCGCCTCCGCCTGGTCTGCCGCTACTCTGTGCTGCACACAAATCCTGGGCACACACTTCCAAAGGCCTGTCCTGCCTGGCTGCAAATGCTCTCCTCCCTCATAATGCTCGCCCACATACCCGCTGTAAGCACAGTTAGCCCCCAGGGTCCTGCAAAAACCTGGGGCACCAGGTTCAGTCGGGCGCAACTTTCTTGTTCTGTCAGTCTGAGCACTGACGCGGCTGTGAGGACGTTGCGCAGCAGATGGGGGAGCCGTTATAACACAGCGGATTTGGAGTCATAGAGTAAACAATGGACGGGAGCTAATTCCTATCTGTACATGACAACATCTAATCATAGCCAACCATTTCTTAGGGTTTCTCTCCAGACTAGTATTTTACCAAACAGATTATGAACCAACCTTCATTTTTAAGGCTGCGTTTAAGAGCTAATCCCTGCCAAAATCATGCTTTTAGTAAACATTGTGAGCCGAGGAATAAATCCTCCCTGGGCCTCACAGAAGGACAGAACTGCGATGATAACTTCTTTCTTGGTAAACAGGCAGGTGTTTTTTGTTTTTTTTTCATTGTTACTGACTTTGTCATGTAGTTTTAGGTGAATCAAGCGAGTGCGGTTTTTAAAAGAGGACATTATCACATCTGTGTTATCTCCCTCCTGCTATCGGTTTTGTTTCTCTTAATTCCTGTCTCAAGGTGAGTGCATGCAGAGGATTACATCAGCAACTAAACATGAGACTAACAGGCGTTGACGCTGACTTGAATGTCACACGCGTGCTGTGGGACCACTCGTGTGTTCACATTCATTCATGTGCATTTGTGTGTGTGTGTGCGGTATCTCAACTCACCACTGATAGAGAAGAGTGTGTAAGCCTGCTCCCCCTCCACTGAAGCAACACACTCCAGAGTGCTGAACCGTCCCCTGCTGATGTTCACCCGACTTTCCACCTCTGTCTTTCCAAACATGGGACTGAAGAGTGTGACGGTCATGATGTTGTGCTCCTCCTGGGTGGCGTTCACCTGCTGGGAGCACCTGAGGGCGGACCGGACACATTTCTATGAGGATCATCTTTTATCTCATCGGGAACGAAAAAGCCACAGACATTCCATTGAATTCCCTCCGGGTGCAAAAGTTATTCAGATGTTCAAACTGCTCTTTATTCCACATCACTAAAAAGCAGCTCTTTCTTTTGTGCTCTGACTCATTAAGCACACATTTATTAGGTCGATGAACCTGATGCAGTATAAAACCAGGCAGATGCAATAAACCATCTCTTCGTGATGTTTGGTTTTATTAAATCTCTTTTTATCAAGTGCTCAGTTTTGAGGCTGGAATTTGTGGTGCTGTTGCTGCGTGAAGAGGCGTCCCTTACATGTAAGTGAGTGTGTGTTTGCATGTTTGTAACTAATGACTATTAAGTGGATTTGATTGTAATGCTACAATGACTGGATAAAGTTTGGATAATCACTCATTATTCACTGCCTGCGCTGCTTGGAATTTGTGTCGCTATGGCAACCAGGTGCTTCTCCGACTTTACATTTGACCCGAGATGAACCGTGTCCAATCATATCCATGCTGATGTATCCGGCTCCCACCAATCACAAGTCAATTCTCTCCAATCCCCCGGTCACATGGGGGGGTCATCTCATCACATTCAGCCAATCACACGTGAGCTCTGTCAATCCAACAATCCACCGTCATCATCATTCCTGACTCGCCCCACTTTAAGACCCTCATGACGCTCTTAAAAATGTTGAAACGACAGAGTCCACATCTGATTACTTGCTCGATGTCCGCCTGAGGAGAAGGCGGCGACGTGAGCGCAGTGACAGAAAAGTGCTGAAAAAAAAAAAATCACCAGAATTTTTTTCTGTGTAAATGCAATTTTTCACAGCCAATTCTCCCGACGCACCGTCACTGCACTCACGTAAACCTCATTCCCGTCGACAAAGATCACATCCAACTGAAGCTTGAAAACATTTCTCAACAAAAAGAGTCCTGCTTATGATTTGAGTGGTTGTTCTCCCGTGTGTAAGACTGGTGATCAGTGTGTCATCAGTTTCCAACCGCAGTAAATAATTTATTGCACAAGATCAGGCAGGATATTCTGTCTCTGGCCATGACAAAATGGGAATTCACTGTCCTTCTATTCAACAACCATCATCTTAACAGTGTGCAATGGTTTCATCACTGCATGTTAACAGATAAATGTGGCTAAAGGTTATGATTCGAAGATTTAGTCTGCAATCGAAGCTTCAAAACAAGTCTTTCTCAGTAAAACCCAGTAGGAAAAGTTTTTAATGCGTCATCTTTTTTTTTCTTTTTAAACAAATATCTACTCAGAGTTTGACACTGATTCTCCACACTCGGCAAAGAGTTTACTCGTGTACGGAGTCGAATCAGATCAGCTAAGACTCAAAGTACATTCAAACCAGTAAAACAGGAACGAATTCTCAGGCGAAATGACCACAAGTGTTGGCAGACCCAGTCGCTGCTACTAAATCTCCCCCTCAGCCCCCAAACACACAGTCGGACTTGCGAAATCATCCACCTGCCTTTCAGAGTGCATTCCTACTTGGGTTCTAAGCAGTGTTTTCCAGACAGGTGGCCTCGATATTTTCGCTGTTATTAACCGCTCACTGCCCACTGTCCATCTCCAAGCTGCCGTTTGTGACAAAGACTTAAGGGTCAGTTATCTGAACTGATTTGTCTTATGTGACCACAATCAAATCTTTGTAAAGTTTCCGTCTGGCTTCCGCCTCCATCACAAACCCTGGCCAGAGTCACAAACAGTGTGAGACTTGCAGCTGACAGAGACTTGGACACGTTGCACTCGACCTCAGCCAGCGATCAACACGTTGAACCACACATCCTGTTTACCATGCAGGTTGTTCTCTGTTCCACTGGCGTGGCCTCATTCTGGGCCCCCACTTACTCGGCAAATACGATACTCAATAATATGTCCCATTAAATCCTGACTGACTCAAGCGTCACATCCATCATATCTGGATGAAATCAAAAATTGGCTGTCCAGAAAAATTCTGCAGCTGAATGATTGTAGATTGGAAGGCTCTGACCCCGGCGATGGCAACACGAACATCTCTCTCCTCGTCTGGGGGCCTCATCTGATCATACACAGAGACAGAAACGCAACCAAGGCCTCATCTTTGACTCCGAGTTGTCTTTTGACTCTCGGGGGACCAAAGTGCTGCAGCCCTGCATCACAGAACTGAGGCACACATCCAAGATCAGGCCATTCCTGTCCGCTGCAGCTTCAGAGAAGGTCACCCACGCGTTTAGTATTTCCAGGCTGGGTAAATGCAATGTGCTTTATTCTGGTATCAACAATGCTTCTGCCAGGCTTGGAACAGGCACTAAAGAAGTGAGCATTAGACTGTCACTGCTGCCCTTCACTGGCCTCCTGTGAGTTTTTGATTTCGAGATTTTATTTGCCTGTTTTTACAGCTTGAAGTGGTCGGGCTCTGGCCTTTATATGTGATCCTAAACTCCCTGTGAGCCACATGGCTCAAATGTTACCCAAATCATGTCTTATCATGAAAAGGAGGGCCACTGAGACACCGGTGAAGCTTTTCAGGGCTTTCAAAGACTATAAAGTGCTCACTCGTGCCTTGTGTGGTGATCTCACCTGACATATGGCTGCTCACAGTAGTACCAGGTAATCTTGGGGGCAGGGAAGCCCTCCGCCACACAGCGCACCTGTCCATCCACCGGACCCTCGTGAGATACAATCTCAGGTTTGCCTAACAAACACAAAGTGTAACGTCAGAATATGTCACAATAAAAAAATTACAAATGATACAAGCAAGAACATGGAGAGTGCTTTTTCCTGCCATTTTCTGACCCCCAGAAGAGTTCAGGAAAAAAAATGAGAACCCAGATCTCGTCTCAGAAGAGGAGGACAAGAAAGATGATCCAGAGAGAGACCGGTGACGTCAGGAGGAGCAGGAGCACCACTTAGCACCAGGAGAGCTGTGCTGCTTTGTGCCGTGTTCATTTGGCATGAAAAGGTCAGTGACACCTAACCCTTCGAGTTGCCTACAGACAACTGCTGCAGTCTGGAGGGATGAAATTCATTGTGGGGCCTAGAGAAACAGATCGCCTTTCAGAAAAAAGTAATCTATGAAACAACTTACTGGTCACAAAGATGGTGAACGTGTGGTTCACTGATGCGTCACGGTTGGAGGCTTGAAAAGTGTAAACGCCACCCTCGGACACTTTCAGTCTCACCAGCCGCAGCTCACTGATGTACCTGAACACAAACGCACAGAATCCTTAGCGCGAGTATTTCAATGCTGCGATCGGGCATCAACAGGAAAGAGCAGACTTTCCTCATTCATGTGGAGAGACATTTGCTTTTACTTTGGCTTGTGGTCTTCATCAAACATCTTCTCATGGACACGATGCAAACACAAACAGCTGAAAAGATACTTTGACCGTGCGAGAAGCGGGAGAAAATACCAGTAACTCTCTGCAGTCGGTTTTATATTCAGTTGTTGCCCACCGTTTTAATGAATATTTCTTTCCTGAGTGGATTGATTGGTATTGATGTTGAAATGCGGTTCAACACGTGTACCATTTCCTTTAGGGAGTCCTGTCGAGGCTTAAAGGTCGCGTCCTTTTCTTGCCACATTAAGAGAAGTGTTTGTGTCACACACCGTGAAGCCAAAGCTAAACTGCATTTTGTTCGACATGCAGCCTTGAATAATATTATGTCATATTTCTATCTCAAGCACAGAGGTAATACTGCAAATACTTCATGGTTTCGATGCCTGCGTAAGCCATTTATACCCCGACAGTTCTGGTTTGTCGAGAAATCCTGAGGCCTTTTTTTTTGTTGCTGTTTTTTAAAGAATTTCAGCTACATTTCACAAGAGACTGCGACAAATGCAGCTGTTACATCAGCCCGGCCTCGGGGCTGCAGCCACCTCTGAACCAAACGTGTTAAATTCCACCAGGAGACAGTAATGAACGTTTTCATCTTTATGCTAAGACTGTGGTAAGTGTGCGTGTGTTGCAGCACCTGTACTCGTGAGTGTGAGTGGTGATGACGTGGTCAGTCGTGTTCTTCAGCTCGTGGCCCATGAAGCTCCAGGTGGAGATGTGGGGCTTTGGATAAGCCTCCATGTCAACACTCAGGGACAAACTCTCCCCTGAGCGGACATGGATGGTTCGGTTGTTTGCAGGTGTTAAGTTGATGAATCCTTTCTCTGAAAAAAAGAGGGAGAGAAACATTGTTTTGATTGATCTCAGCTGCGTTGGTCCAGAGAATTCCTGGCAACTCACAGAAACCCGACGCGTGCAAACAAAAAGCTCACATCAGAGGACGCAACAAACAAACACCGTATCCCTCAACACAAATACATAAAACATTTAGGAAAATTCGTTGGTATTCTGAGAAAGATGTATTGAGATGTAACGCAAAACGAGACTGATGTCAGATGTGACGGCAGCCAACTTTATTCTGGTGTTTCATGAGGTCAAAGGCGTGCTACGTTAGTGGCTGCAGCTTTAACTGAAATCTCTTGACGTACTCACCGTAAACATCGAGCCACAGGGACTGCGTGCTGACCCCCTTTTCATTCTCCGCTTCACATCTGTATCTCCCAGCATCTTGTAGTCTGATTGTGGTGATGTGCAACGTTGCGCTGCGCATGTGATTGAAGTCCTCCGCCAGGATGCGTGAAGCAGCATCAACCTTTGCTGGTTGCTGTGGATACCAGACGGCACCCTGTCAACGCCCAGAGATCTCTAGAGATTAACCCCGTCTGCATGTCTACCCTTGCCAAGCACACAGATACTGACACGGACACACAACTGCTGGCATGCAACACTCACACCTGCGGACACGGTAAGTTCACACATTCACGAGCTTTCACTCTCACAAGAACACACAGCCACTGATATCAGCAACAGGAAGTTCACCTCTTAACCTCTGATTCATTTGATTAAGCAAAGATAAGGCAGAGTTTCATCCATATGAAACACAGACAGAACATTGCGTTTGTGCATAAAACTTCAACATTTTTTGTGTAGAACTACAACATTGTCCTGCTGAGCCTAAGCAGTTTTACGCCTCCGCAATGGTGGCAGCTGCGGAACAAAGTTGCGTTATGTTGAGCCTCTCTAGATGTTTCATTTTTGTTAATGCGAAATTTCATGAATGCCTCAGATTTTTCTAAATTGTCCACTGGAACTCAAAGGTGAATCTTGGTGGTCAAAGGTCAAAGGTCACAGCGACAAACGTGACATCTCTGGGACATTTGGAGAGAATTTCTCCACATTTGCTGCAAATGTCCTCTGAGTCTGGATGATGAAGTGAAACAGTTTTGGAGGTCAAAGGTCACTGTGACAGGCAAACACGCCACTGGGTTAAAGTATTTCTAAATAACTTGCAGCTGTGATGGCACAAGGTTTTACAAATCCATCACTCAAACAAGCTGCAATATTTCATCAGAACTCAAGTGCAGAAAATTAGTTCCACTTATTAAAATGCAAGCTCGTCTCCCACCAACAACATGGCACACAGTATAGAAAGGCAGAGGGGTCTCACCGAGCCAGGTGGGGAGACCCACTTCAGCTTGATGTCGCTGTTGACGTTGGTGGTGTTGCAGGTGAGCGTGAGACTCTCATCCAGGGTGAGAATCACTCTTTTGGGGGCTTGCATCACAATCTCAGGAGGAGCAACAGGCACTGGTAGGAGATAATATTAAATTTAATGTGTGTGTGTGTGTGTGTGTGTGTGTGTGTGTGTGTGTGTGTGTGTGTGTGTGTGTGTGTGTGTGTGTGTGTGTGTGTGTGTGTGTCAGAGCAAATGCACACAAATGCATTTGTGTCATTTTACCTGGTTTGACTGTCAGGTAGTAGTTATGTGATCTGACATGCTGTTGCCCGAGCATCCCAGTGCACGTGTAGCAACCTTCGTAGGCTTTCTGTGTGTTGTGGATGGTGATGCCTTGCTCCAGGCTGGCAGAGAACGTGAGACCAGAGGCCAGAGCTCCACTGGAACATGTTTCTAGCTGCAGGTTGACCAGACTTGGATCAGTTGCCAGGCAGGAGATGGAAGCTGAGTCTCCCACACGAGTGAGAATGTTGAGCACCATTGATTTTCTAAAAGGGTTGTCAGGATCTGCAAAAAACAAACAAACAAACAAACATAAAATGATGTATGAGTTACAAACAAGGCTGCACGCTGTGGTGTTGAAACGTACATTTGTAATGGCCATGATTTAGAAACCTTATGCTGCTTTGGCAGGCAAACAACACACACACACACACACACACACACACACACACACACACACACACACACACAATCTCTCTCTCTCTCTCTCCTGGGATTTGCTTGTATTCTGTCTCATATACCACTTAAAATAACAAGTCTCGATAAGACCGTCCTACACATACAGTACTCTGCTAGTCAAATATAAAGGAATAGTTTTTCACTATTTAAGACTCCAACAAGAGAACAAGTCAAGAAGTGTGTCAGTGCAAGAGAACTCCCGAGTCTACCTAGTAACAGCAGGGAGCATCTGTCCACCTGTTGGTGCCCTGCAGCTACCGAGCACATAAACTACCACTTGCTCTCACAGAGCAAACTAGAACGATTGCACAACACCCACCGACCAAGTAGTTTGATCAAAACGTTCAAAAAAACAGAGGGAAAAAAATCTTGACTCCTTTTGTGAAAATGTACCGTGATGATTGCCATGAGAAAGGGGAAAATGTTTTTACTGAACCTAATCTATGAAGTAACAACTGAGAAATCGTTCATACCAAAATACGTTGAAGAGGAACCAGATGCCGTTGTTGTCGGCTGCTCCCCTGTCCCTGTTTGTGACGCAAATACTCAGTACTTACTGCATACAGTACTATTGGTTTCTCTTTACCCTGTGGGTACCCAGTGACTACAAGCTATTTATGAAAACATAAAACAAATCATATTTTTAGTCTTTTTATTTCCACACTTTACTTCACCAGTTCCAACGTTCACTCTGGTTGGAGCTAGATCTTTGCTGGCTTCCTGCGGCAGCCATATTGGATTATTGACACCTATATGGATGGATTTTCTGCCTATCTTCGTAGAGGGCACTTCCTTGGAGGATCTAAAAGTTTCACTTCCTTTGATTTTTACAGAATCTTATCTCTTTCATGCCTCGATGGATTTAGTACGCTATATTTTATGGTTCCACTGCTGGGCTGGGAGGGTTGGTGGAGTAACAACACACCCGCAGGTACCCAGTACTTTCTAAAATACTCACTTTCTACTCCCTTGAGCTGCTGTACTTACATGTAAGCAGTAGTCTGAAGTGGTAAGAGTTTAACATGTTCTTATTCATGGCTCTGGGAAATAATTTGGTCATGTCAAGGAATCTGACTCCAAATACGTTCTTGAGGGTTACCGTCTTATCTCCCTGTCTCGTCACATGATGAATGTGTGTGATGGAATGTGTGAGAGGGCACATTTTCTCTTACATTGTTTTTAGGTGGTTAAAAACTTTCTTGGTGTACATGAAACGGAGGCTGGTCCAGGAGCAAGTCAGTCTAGCAATAGAGTGAAGCACAGCCATAATCATTGAAGGAGACCTTCACAAATACTATAAACTAATAATCGTCTGTGTCTTTTCATGGACTAGTAAATGTATTAGTGTGTAGAAATGTGGTTTAGAAATGCGAAGGTGTGTGTGTTCACACGGAGGCTGAAAGCTACCAGCAAATACAAAGAGCTGGAACAGACAATCAAAACTTTAAAGTTCCCCACCTGCACCACCCGCTCTAGCAGGTAGAGCAGTTCTGATGATGCGTCCCGCGATCCGGGGTGAAGGATCAGCACATGATCTAATCCCGCAGCGATGGCAGCGAGCCAAAGGGATGTGGGGCCACACCAAGTAAGACTCAACGAGCATCTACTGAATCTGAATCTGAAACTTACAAACACCTTTATCTGCAAACACACCCACACACACTGCTCCTTGTCACTCCGGCAATAAACACTAAAAAGTTTCTTCTTTTGTACCCTGCAGTGTGTTTTCTCTCTCAATATCAATCCTCCTTCTTTATTTCCTTTCCCACACCAACCACACGAGCACAAATCACCTTCACGCTCCCTCACAAAGACAGAAGCAGTTACCCTTCACGTAGATGTAGATGGAGGCTTGCTCCCCGGATATCCTCTCCAGGCAGATGTAGCGGCCCATGTGACCCGCCTGCGCTCTGGAGATGTGGAGCGTGGACATCCCATCAACCTTTTTCTCTCCCCGCACCTTTGGTCGCTCCTCCCGGTGCCACTGCATCTCCTTCTCACCCTGGCAACGCAGGTCAAAGGGTTCGTTGAGCGGGATGACAAGGTGGGGGCCAGTGGGGGTGATAGTGGGCTTGGTGTTGCCTTAAACAAGGGGAAAAATAATCAAGGAAACATACCAGCGTCATGTGAAGCCAAACTTTTGCTTAAAAAGTGACACAATTTGCAGGAAACAATCATTTGGGGTCATGGCCACATCGGTGCTTTCAAAGTGAATTGCTTTCCGCTATTGACCGCCTGTCACTTCAGAAGGCCAAACGGTGAATTCCACGCGAACGAACTGTGCTGTGATTTCCACAATGAAGCCAGTGCGTGTTAACACCCACTTCCCCCAAGATTCACCAGCATTAACACGGCTTAAAGTACAATCCCTGATCTGAACGTAAACAACGGGATTGTCCCACCACCAAACTGACAAACAGGATTTGAACACGCCATTACTCACACAATCATCCAGGTTTCTCTAAGAAATACATCCGCTCCTATAAATACAGCTGTTTGGTCTACATCAGCAAAAACCAAAGCTCTGGGTCCTGTTTGGCTCAAAGACATCTGAATACATTTATATTTGAGATTATTTTAACGGCGCTGGTGTTATCCGTGTCTGTTCTTCCATTCATGAGCGCTCTCTCGTCTGATACAGCAGCCACCACCACAGGACGGCCAACCGCTAAAACCAAATCATAACATTCCACCTTAAGGAAACCTCTGACTGCAAACCCTTTAAACACAGCCAGCCCACGGTTCCTAACATAGCTAAAGTTGCTGTCACACACACATTGAGCCTTTAAATTCTGATTAGCATACTGTAAAACTCCAGGGAAAGAAGCTTAGTGTGACAAACTCTTGACATCTGAACACATGTCTGTAATCACACAGACATAGAATTCCTATCAGGACTGACACTGCTTACCAGCTTCAGTGATATTCTATCTGCATTTTAGCAGTCATGCTACAAAATCCAACAAACGTGTGTAGCATGAGAAAGACATGATGGATGTCATGGATGCGCTCTACAGGGGCCGATACTCAAAGGTTTAATCTGTAGAACCAACTGAAAACAGGTGGGGGAGCGAATGACTAATGTTTCCTGAACTCCAAGAAAACATCACCATGAAATCTAACAACAAAAAAAAAGGAAAAATCCAAGCAAGGGACTCAACCAGAGACGAGCCACAGAACCGTGGCTGCGGAGAGATGAACCGGCGTATGAGAGGATGCTCGCGCCATCTCCCTCCTTCAATGCAATTATCAAATCAATTTCTAGCCTTTTCCACAGAATGAAGATCCACCGCCAAGGGAGACCGAGGGGTGCTGGACACGACAGGCTCATCTTCACACTCACAGAATCACAGAACAACAAACAGCAAAGCAAAATGAAAAGGCGGGTCCACCGTGTATGGCAACTGTTAACAATGCAAGGGGGCTTCGTGTTTGCAGAACCTCAGCATCTAAATATTTACCCAGCAACTGTGGAATTTAACGCAAATGTTTGTCTGTCAACAAGAGGAAGAGAAAACTCTGATCTGCATCAAACATCCATCCTGTAACACCAGCGGAGAGCCGGAGAAAAAACATAATAAACGAGTTTAGCAGAAAAAGGTCCTCTATTACCAGCGAAATTATCTGAGTATTAACACTGAGTCATCAGTGTGTAAGCAGCTGTAACCGTTGTAGCTGCAGGACGTGGAGCTGTTGAACCACCAGCAGACAAAAACAGTTTGATATCTAATCTAATGGGTCATGGGATGAAGAAAAACAAAGTTCTGATACACAAATCTGTTTTTGCTTTTCGCAGTTGTTCTCTAATCTTTGATTTCTGGGTGAGATATTGGATCATTTGAACATTTACTGAAATGACACCACGTGAGGAATTGAGAGGGAACATTTGGTGGAGCTGTTAACAACTCATAGACGTCTGAAACGAAACCAAGACAACATGCTGCCTTTCGGCAGAAGCCAGAAAAATGACTGGAAAGCCCGATTAAAGGCTGAGCAACATGTGGTACTCAAAGGTGTCACTGAACAGTGTAAAATATCCATGGAGCAGCTAAAACTGTGAAACTGAAGCCCTGGAAAGATTGAAAATTACATAAAATGCTAACAGTAACTGTTCACCAATCGATTAGCCTCCTTTTTTTTTTTTTACAGAATTAAGTGGTGACTCTTTTAGTAAAATAGCAAGAGAATTTAAAAAATGCTCATCATAATTTCACACAGGCCAAATGTGTGCGCTCAAACTGCTGGTTTGGTCCCCCAACAGTCCAAAAGCTACAGACTCTTGGTTTTTCTGTTCTGACAGAAACAGGTGGGAAATCCTGATAATTACGAGTCGGGAACCAGCGAATGTCTGACATGTGGCTTGAAAAAGGAGAGGTTATTAAAATCGCTCATTTACTCAATTAACAGTTGCATCGCGGATGGAAATGCTGAAGTAGCCTGAACTACGGCTCCACGCGCTTCAATTTCTTGTTTAAAAACAATATTGAGTTTTGGGCTTTTATTTGATTTAAATTTGGGGGGTTTGAACTAAAATATGACAATTTCGTGGAAACTTTCGAAAAAAAATCTTTTATTTGGAGTCATTTTCTGTGCGAGTGTGAGTGTCGCAGGTCTGCGCTCGGATGCCGACGTAAAGCGCCGAAGACAAACTTCACGTCGTGCCATGTTGCGTCACAAGTCAGGTACACCAGCGGTGTGGAACGCGCTTAAATTCCCTAATGATATCAACGCGGGTATCGACGGCCTCCCGCGGGTTTGTGGGCCCATCTTTCAGCCCAGAAAGAAGCCGCAAGAATCCAGCTGATCCCGCACGATGCTCCGCTGACGCACGGAGCGCGCAAAGGAGCGCGAAGTTAAACAGCAACACTTTGCGCTTCGCCGCTTGTTTCGGAGGACTTGCCGTGACAGTTTCCCCCCAAAATTGCTGCACTCATACGAGGGGCCGCAAAAACTGTTTCCTGATGAGATAAAAACTTGACTTTAACTCGCGTTTGTTTCAAAATGACAATAAAAACCTCGCTCCTACGAAGGAGAGAGCGGCGTATTTGTGTTAAACGGCATCAAACCTGCGACGCGGTGTTTACGGAGCGGGACTCGACTGTCCAGATGATGCCAAGACGTAATAGCACAGCAACGCAACACAACCTGGGCTGCGGGGAAGAGCGGAGCCCGCTCTCAGGCGCCTGTGTGGCAGAGTAGGGAGTCGCTGCTTTACGTGCTGACTTCCAGAAACCGCATGAACCTGCCGCCCAGCCCGCGAGCAGCGAGCATCCCTCTCCGCTCCGGCCGTTTGATTACATGCTGGTAATGGCGCTCTCTTCTCTCGAGGAGAGATCAATTATTAAAGCCAGATATCCACTTCCCTCATTAGGTTTCAGCGACTTTCTTATCAGCAGCCAATTCACATCTGACTGCACTTAACTAACCAGGACAAAGAAAAGTGTGGAGAATTGCATCATGCAGGCGATGCGGAGCAAATGCAGCAAGCAAATTCATTTCACAATAATGTGGATTATCTTCCTGAGCTACCAGGAGATGAATATCTGCAGCCGCCGACGTGCAGGCGACGAAGTGAGCTGCAACAAGTTGCCTTCACAAAGTGGAAGGCACGAAGCGCCGAAGCTTACCGGGATGGGAGGTGAGCTGGAGAAAGACAGACAGCAGTATCCAGTGGTATTCCATAGTTATTATTCCATGGGTCAAGCCGTGAAGGTGAGCCAGTGCCTTTACGGTTCAGGTAGCAACTCGCCGATGGGGCTTGTGGGGAAGTTGTGTGTGTGGCTGAGACAGAAGCGCACTCACAAGCCCGAGGACGCACAGACGCTCAGTTCAGCTCGCAGCAGCAGCCGTCGGCGATCAGTAAACATGTTGTTGTCCGGGAGCGCGCCAGGCAGAGCCAGAGGGGACGGTGCAGCGGGCCGGCCAGGTGTCTCTCTCTGTCTCTGACTGACTGTGGCGTCAACATGTATATAGGACGGAGTCGGTGGCGGAGCAGCCGTCACTCCCACCTCACTCGGAGAGGGAGGCGTTTGGGACCTGCTGCTTCCCGACAAGGAAACCGAGCCCGACAGATCAAGATACACGCGTCCATGTCACGTTAGACTCACTGGTCCGTACTGATTGACTGGACTTGATCTAGATCGAGCTCTAGATACCTGGGACTAATTAAAGACCAGCCCCGGGACAGGTTTCATCTCTGGGACGCTGTTGAGGGACGACCACTATTATGGGCTGTATCACTGTGACACATGCATCATATCAGCGGTATCAGGGTGCTTCTATCACACTACATCATGATACCTCCTCCTATGATAGCATATAGAATACTTTTATCCTCTGTCGGACGTTGACGTCTCGTTGATGAATGACGGGGTGAGTTAGGACCTTGTGGGTTTTTTTAGTTGTGGACTTTTGTTTGGACTCTTCAGGGTTTTTTTTCCCATCATGAACTCTTAAAGATTAAAACGCTGAGCTTGGTAGTTTCGGCATTCCCTGTTTTCCTTGTCACCTTTAGTTTAATCCCAGTATGGGTTTGGTTCACCCTGTGCTGTTCCTGTTTTATTTTGAAATCGCTTCTCCTGTGCAATAGTTTCGCTCATACTTCCGGTTTTGGTCTTTTTCACGCTTTTTTCCAGTGCTTCACCTGTGTCAGGTCTTTGCCTACCCTCGTGTGTAACCACCTGTTCAGTGTTTATTCAGGTTGGGCCCGTCTCCTGTGTCTGGGTTCGGGGCCCCTGACTTAATCACAACCGTCCCAGAAGGATCCAACCTGACAGGGACCCACCAGAGGCACTTAACCGGCGCCCACCCCTCTTCATGGACAGGCTTTGGAGTAACTCTGAAGGTGCCTTCCCTTTCCAGGTTCTGGAGCAGAGAGCCAAGTTCTGATTGGAAAGTTCTCCCCAACCAGTCCCTCCAACCCCCCATGACCCAGTGTCCTGATTACAAGCCTGCAAATATGGACCAGCTACCCTTCAGCAAGCCCTCAGCCAGGAGAGCAGGTCACACATTTTACTGTAAGTGTTTCTGGAGGCAGGCAGGAAATATGTTGGATCCTCGACCCGCCTCCTCCGGGCTGCCAGCAGGCCCCTGAGGTGCATGAGACTCCCTGTGCTCCATAAGAACCTGGTCCAGGTGGGCTGATGACGTATTTACTCCTTATGCCAAGACACCAAGCTTGTCAGCGTTGTTTTAGTTGCTCATCGCTCCGTTGAACTCATGATTGTCGGGTAGGAATTGAGAAGAACGCACAATGAGCCTTTGTGTTTTGCTCCTTCCTGCGATCACACTCTATGAACACAGACTCTCTCTTACATATCTTTTCCATCGAACTTCGATTTTCCTGCGCTGAATAATGTTGACTGAAATCAGTGATAAAGTTCATCACCACCGGGGGGTGGGGGGGGGGCAATCTTTCCATATTCAAAAATAGATTTAAATCTTTCCTTTTATAGGTGAGGTTTATAGTTGTCTTGAACCTTCTCCTAGTTCCGTCGCTGGAGGCCCAGACTGGGGCTCCCATGATTCTCTGGGTTCCTCTGGCCTCCCCTCCCTCTCTCTCCCTGTCTTCGTCCCAACAGCTGGTCGAGGCGGTGCACGCTCATTGGGAGTCTGGCTGCCTTCAAGGTCACATGGCCACATGCTTGCTCACGAGTGAACGGTTGGGTCTCTGTAGATGTATGCAGAACGTGGTCTAGACCTGCTCTCTGTGGGACGTGTCCTGGGACATCCTCTGTCATTTACAGGCGCTATACAACATCAATAATTTATAACACTTGTCTGCCAAAAATCCCCTCTTCTCTTAATTGCATTAAACGCATTGCTGCTTCCGATTTTTGGGGGGATAATTATAGCCCTAAAAACACACGCATCCTTTGTGTAGTGATTTATATTTCATCCCCTTGGGTTGAACATGTTTTGCTTTTATGACTTATTTTTTTCCTTGTTGATGTTTTTCTTTTGGCTTAATTTGGTACACTTGTAAGATTTTAACCAAATAAAAAAACATATTGCTCTTGATTGGGTGTGATATTAATGGTACTTTTAGGAAATCCTGTGGTTCCCGATTGAGATTTACAGGCTTCAAACGTTTGGGGTCAAGAAAAAAAAAAACCCCATCCATTTCTCTAAATGCAGCCGTGGTTGCTGCCTGCCCGTTCACTGCCTGTCAGCTTCGCAGTTCCAGGTTAGTTTCCACATTCCACACTCTCACGTATTCCGAGGTTCGATCTGAAGATAATGTTTAATTCTCTGACTTTAGCCGGCTCTCCCTCCCGAGCCAAAGACGACTTCAAACAACCGTTTAGCGGGCTGAGTCATTCCCTCCGAGAGGAGCAAATTAGCCTCATTTTCAGAATATTAGTGGAGGGCTGCAATAAAAGTGGTGAGTAACAGCTTAAGTGTTCTCCCTGATTATGAGTTCAAGTCTATGTGTGTTTTTTGCGAGGTAACAACACTTTTTTGTTTTTATTTTTACAGGCCAAATAAATGATTTGTTTGTGCGTTTTGAAATACTGGCATGGACTTTAAAAATACTTGATATGATAATATCTGAGGGTGTGTGCGTGTGCGTGCAACCAAATCCAAGTATACTTCATGTGATGAAGTGATACTTGATAGACTTGAACAAACGTGCACATCTCATGTTGTATTTTACGCCCGAGGCTGTAAAGCGTTGATGTAAATGTTCTGCACGTCTGACACAAAGGAAAGCAACCAAGAATGTTATGGGTGAACGGAACCTACTTTAGCTGTCGAGAGCTGCAGCACCGCATTTCTGCAATAAAGTCTCATCTTCACTCGTAAAAATTCAAGTGGAAGCACTGGCAGACACAAAGGCATCATTTTGGTCCCGAGCACCAAAACCACAAATGCTGGAACCACAGACTCACATAGCAGCAGAATTACATTGAATTTAACACAAAAGTGCTGCTATCCGACGTGCTTCCCCACAGGAGGGTTTGAAATTACACCTAAATGAAATGTCACGACCTGCAAATCTATTTTAATTCTCTTAGCAATCCAGTCCTGACAGTCAGTCACTTTTGGTGGTTTTTCTCATTCCTCCGTATTATCAAAGGCATGAGCCGTAACTTCAAGCCTGAAGAGATTATGTCTCTCACTGCGGCATCGTCTCCGCTAACATGAGAACCACTGACCACTCTTAAAGGCTCAGATGTCTTCCACACTGTAACCAAACCTCTAATTCCACTTCCCGAAGCATTAAGTCTCATAAAAAGACGCATCAATTGTCACACATTGATTTTTGTCATTCACACAAACGTCTGACCAACACGTTGAAACCACCGATCAGCTCGACAGCAATCTGTTGGCGGTATTTATTTACCACCACGAGGACCTCGTGTTTTCAGTGGTGCTTGGTTTTGTTTTCTGTGTCTGTCAGCAGGAAAACACAGAGGCTAAGAGGCTGATTATCAGCAAACGCAGAGGAGGGATGAGGAAGAACCCATTTGATTTGTCACAGCGCCACTCGGTGGCAACAGGAAATGACATCTTTTTTTTTCTAACCTTTGATCTCCTCCTGCTGGGAGCTGGACCAGATCATCCCAAGCCTTCTCTACCGTTGCAAGTTGTTTTTGATATTTCGCCATTTTTCACATCTTCACCGCCGACTGTTTGAACCCGAACCACTGAGCTGTTGTCACGTGATGCACAGCAACACGATACGTAGTGTGTTGGTTCTGCTTGCTGTCTCGCTTCAGTGGTACATGCAGTACCTCAGCACACAGGTCTATGAGGCTTACTGAGGCCCCCCAAGAACCAGACAACTCAGATGAACGGCTGATGCCGAGAGGACATAGCGCTGAATCCCACTACAGTTGTAAAAACACAAGTTAACCGTATGATAATATCCCAGCATAAAACCTGCCCATATGCTCTTGAGCAGTTCCTCTTGGTCAGAGGAACCTGCCACCATCAAAAACGTGACCGTGATTTGGGACGTTTTGGTCCATTAGCACATGTGCAGGTGTTGCAGCAACAATCCAGGCCCCTCCTCCCCTCACCTGACACCTATCTTGATGTTTTCATTTAACCATCAACTGCAAAACAATTTCACTGCTGCCGCTGGTCATTTTCACTTCTTTCATGCACCACTGGTTGTTGTGCTGAGCTCGGGTGACCGGAGTGCTACATCCCTGATTCACAGAGAAAATGTCACCCCTCAAGCAAGACAAGTCAAATGACCGAAACCATTACAGCACAAGACAGATTAAAACCCCCCCAAATCCATACGTGTCCTGGAGGGGCTCAGAGAAGCCTCGATGGCTCCTGCTGAGCTGCCTGTCACCTCACATGGCCTCTGGATGCGAGTGGGAGAAGCGTAAACGATCTTACACATTAATGTGCTATATAAAGGGAGTACATAAAGCTCATTTACCCCATAAAACCAAGAGAAGATGTTGTTGTTTGGAAATCAACTCTCATGCTGATTTAAAAGCCCTCCTTATTGTAGGGTTGGGTTTACTTTAGTTTGTCAAAGGAATTCCAGGGAGTTTGGGTGCACAACGCCAGAATCTGGTCTGCCTGAACGGAATGGGCTCTGATATAAGTTTATACCTTCCCGTCTCCCCTATAATCACACGTTAGCTTTAAAAGGCCAATAAAACGGTAACATAAAGAGAGTAAAGAGGGCCAGAACGTCCTCGCCTTGAAGGTTTCCATCAAAAGATCCACCTGGAAGCTTGGGAGGTGCCAGGACCAGGTCTGCAAGGGGTGGAGAGTCAGGCACGTGTCTGATGATTTATAGGGTAGAAGAGAGTCATCGTGTGCTCAGAGAGAAAAGCAGGAACATGTCTCCGGTCTTCACGCTGGTTTGCGTGATCGTGTATCCAACTGACTCATGACAGATGGTTACAGGAGTTGCTTTGAACAACGTCGCTGCTTTGGTGACAGTAACATAAAGGTGCATGTGGTTGTATACACAACACCATCAGCAACATGTGGAGAGATGGAAAGATGGACTGGCAGGGTTGGGGAGACTGGGCCTGTTCAAACTTGTGCATGTGATTTAGTCAACAAGCCCCGAGGGACCTCAGACTCAGTACCAGACAATCTGATCCCAGCACAGCTGATCTTTGTCTCCTGTACGAAAAGAAGAAAGAAAAAAAGAGAAAGAAATATCAAACAGAGAGAGAAAAAAACGGGAGGAAAACTACATGCGACCACGCGTCATCAGCCAACCAATTCATCCATGTGAATTGTAGGAGATCAACCGAGACTTCAGGAGAACACACATTTATCCTCAGCTCCTTAACGTTTGGCGGCCATCTTTCCTCCTTCCTGAACACTTTACCCAACAGTTTTATAAAAACCACCGTCTATGCTGGAGAGTGAACAGTGACCCCTCAAACAAAACTCCATCTGTTTTTCCTTTGTGTCAATTTTTCCAGTTAACTAAACTAAAATGGAGAAAGTGCAGATATCTGTGTTAAAATAAGAGACAAAGTTGGGGCGGCGGCACGGTGGAGCAGCGGTCAGCACTGTGGCCCCCCATCAAGAAGGTTGTGGGTGGAGCCCCGGCTGCAGCACGGGATCTTTCTGTGTGAGTCTCCATGTTCTCCCTGTTCCTGCTGGGTTCTCTCTGGTACTCCAGCTTCCTCCACAGTCCAAAGACATCAAGAGGGACCAGGTTAATCCAGACTCTAAATTGACCGTAGGTGTGGCTGGGAGAGCCAATGGTTGTCTGTCTCTATGTGTTGGCCCTGCCATGGACTGGTGACCTGTCCAGGGTGAAGGCTGCTGGGATAGGCTCCACCCCCACCACCCTCAACAGGAGAAGAGGGAGAAGATGGAGGGATGGACAAAGTTGGGAAAAATAAAGACTAAATAAAAATACAGACACTGGAAAAATCTACGCACAAAGGACAGCAGCAAAATGCTATTTGAACTGTTTTTTAAATCCTTATTTCTTCTTACATTTTTAAATTTTCTCATCTTCGGAATTGAAATGAAAAAGAAAGGAACTTTTTTCATTATCCTGGCTAATATCTGGTCCCAGCAGCCAGCAGCCATCTGTTTTCACTGCAGCCAGAGCTGAAAGAAGACATCATCTCCTGTGGATTTGTAAACTGTTACAGTGTGGTCTTTAATCGCTGTTTACCACGCTGTGATTAGGTGAACAGACACAAATACGGCTTGTTTCGTAACTACAAACATACCCTTAACTGTTGATCCCGGACAGCGACGGGCAGCAAAATGTTAATACCACCTCTGTTACGTGTCCTTATGGAAGATATCTGCTTCATTCTTTCTGGCAGACTTTCGCTGATAATTTAAGATGTGTTGTTGGACTGTTTGGTGCGTGTGATCTTAACCCTTGGCAGATGGATTCGCACTTGTTTTTAAAGTTTTGAGGTCTGTGGTCATCAGCCCTTTCGCTCGCGTTCAGTAAAACTAACTGTTCTTAAGGTGGGCTCATGAGATGAGATGTTTTCTCAAATACAGTTTTTAGGTTACACTCAGGGGTGAAAGTAAGCCGGAACGGACCGGAACACAGTTCCGGTAAAATATTCAGGGCCGGAACGGCTGAAGGCGGTTTCACTCTGAATGCGGCAGACGCAGCGCGCTGCGCCGGGTGGGGAGCAAGCATGCGCAGCGCTACCGAGTTGCTGGGCTTGGTTTGCGCTCATGTGACGTCACAGCGCGCCCACATACACAATGAATGGACTTCACCCGCGCAGCCTGCACCTTGCGCGTTCAGTGTGAAACCACCTTGAAACGGAGTCGTGCCCAAGAGTGCGTCTCTGCATGCGAGGCATTTCTGGTTGGCTGACAGACGGACACGTGGATCACGTTACCAGCATTGTCAGTTTTGATAGGTTCAAACCACACGTGTTCTGCTTTCAAGGAACGAAAAAAAAGAGAAAGAAAACAAAACAGAGGGCAAAATCAAAGAACTCGGCTGCTGGCTAGTAGCCAGTGGCTACCTGCTTTGGCACAATGCAACGTAAAATAAGTGACACGTTTAAGCGAAAATGTGACAGAGTTGAAGAAGCAGGAGAAAAAGTTATCAAACTTAGACCCCCGGAAGATTCAGACTCAGAGCCACTCATTGATGAGAGTGAGTTCCAGGGAGAGACTGTCTCTGCCAGTGAGGACCGACAAGAAGAATGAGTCATTGAGTGATGGTGATGATCCGTTTTTTCATGTCTGCCTCTTCCCTGTTGTCAGCACTGTAGCGGGCAGTTACTGTCAAAAGCAGTTTTCAAAGCATTTCCAGGGGTAGCACGGGAAGGGTGGGGCTATGGGGGCTGCAGTTGTGTGGGGAACAGACACCTGAAAATTGGAATAAAAATCACCCAAAACCGATTAAAAACCGTAAAACTTTGGAACCCTTTGGGAGTGCGCTTTTTTTTTTTAACGCACACCCGTACAGTTTCGGCAAGACTTTTAAGCCACTTTCACCCCTGGTTATACTGCTCTCCAGTTTCCTGCACACTGTTACCTAAAAGTTTAATGTTTCATGTTTAATACCAACAGCTGCCACAAGAGGGAGTGTCCCGCTCCAGGCTGAGGATATCGCTGAGGTTTTGAGGTTAAGAGACAGAGAGTTTGGGACAACCCACATTGTAGATGCAGACTGAAGTCTGTTGGGCAGCTCTTCAGTCGTGTACCGCTGACCACTGTCCTACCAGTAACAGCCTTTGCCCAATTGAGTCTCAGCGGGAAATTCCTTCAAAGTTTGTTGTGTTTGGGTGTTGTTGATGAAAGGGGAGTCGGTTTGATATCCTTCATGGTCCATCAAAGCAAATAGCGAAGGGAGATCTCAGACGTCTGGCATCACGAGACGACTCACAGGGTTTCTGTCAGACGCTTGTAGTTCAGGATTGGAACATAATGAGGGACAGAAATGCGCTGTTCTCTCTGTATATACGGGTAAGCAGGTATGAGTCATCAAAGTAACCAAGTATGAGCAGGTAGACGGTCACAGCTTGAGAGCTCACTGATTTTTAACAGTTACATTAGGACCCTGCATGTGGAAGCTGCGAGTGCCTGGAGAAGCTGCGCGCGACCCTGCTGCAGCACAGGCAAGGTGCTAAAAACTGTAAACTCCATGAGGACACGCACACACGCGGAAAAGTGAAGTAGCTGATAATGGGAACAGAGATGAGCAGGTGGCACATGAGCTCCTGGTCAACGCCGAGGAAGTGAAAGAAATTAATGACCCAACACAGGCAACAGGGAGTGCCAGTAAAGATGCTGCTGCACTTGCCAGCCTGCAGGAACAGTTTGCACCATAAAAATACATTTCCAGACCTCGTAAAACAAAACTGAGGAAATGATAAGACTGGAAAACACAAACTAACCAGGTGCCAAGTCTCTGCTGGTTTTGCAAGCCAAGCTAACCCCTACGTCTGCAACAACCTCTGTAATCTTGTTGAGCTTCTTGTTACCAACCAGTATTTTTAAGTGTGGTTTTTATGCTATAGCACACAACAATAAACACTTTGAGCTTGCATCAACCGCAGAGCTCACTTCAGGCATTTAACTGAAAAGGAATTTTTAAAAAATCTCTTTGAGACGAAGGATGCGGATGTTCAGCAGTGTTGGTTTTACGATTCTTTCCCGCAACACTCAGAGGACAGAGACTCTCAGCTTCATCCAGACAGCCTGGTGCACAGGAGCAGTTCAGCTGTCAATACAAATACAAATGACATTTGTAAGAGCAGAACTAGAAACAATGTAAAACACCAGGTCAAGAAACACCTTGATGATCCAGCAGGATCTCGTCCTGATTGCTGAGACCAATGCAGATGTGCTGCCAGTCCCAGATACAGCGGGAGCAGAAACAGGGCGAGAACAGTCCAACGAGATCCCTGCGAGACCTGATAAGAGTCATCACTATCATGGTTTGCTTTACTTATATTTGTTGTAAAGTGTCAAGACTGAGTTCACCTTCATCACATGATTGCAGCCCCTTCCCAATAAAAGTCTAGTAGCGGTTTCTGCACGTCCTGGCAGTCTCCTAGTGGTTCACGGTCTCATCGCTGCAAACATTCATGCATGCAGGTTTTAAACTTGCTTCAAAGAGCTGATTGGTCCCATTCACATGGTGGAGAGATGGTAGGGGTTGCCTGTCCCAACTACTACTAACGCAAGTAAGTTGGGAGGAATTTATGGCTGAAATGATTGAAATTAGTGGAAGTTGCTGCCTCAGTAAGGGGCACACAGGGTGTACGTCCTCGAGTGTGCTGGCTGTGGGTCTGAGGCCATGAATTACCATGTTCATTCAGGTTTTGTTCTCCCGTCAGTCAGAGCAGGAGCTGATGAAAAGCTACTACTGCTGCAGGGTGACCTGAGAGTGAACGCTGATCAAAACTCTTCCCACTGCACACAAAAGCACAATGGTAACTGGTGTTAGTGAGTTTCCTGCAGCTGGGAAAGGGGCTTAACACCCTGCTAACAATAGAGAGGTCAAAACCAGATGTAGCATGTAGGTTAGATGGGTTAGTTAGCAAGTTCAGACTAAACCTGTTTCACTTCCCTGTTACAGTTCCACAGGGGCCAGCCATAGGTCATTAAACCCTGACCAGAAGGTCACTCAAGTGGCACTGGAGTGTCCCTTGTCTGACTTCAGGGGTAATAAAGCACGGAAACGTCTCGTTAGGGAATAGACTGGCTAACAAGAGGCACAGAGGGAATAAAAAACAAAGCAGTGGAAGTGGAACAAAATTTGGTGAAATAAATGTTTGTGAAAAACAAATTAAGTAACAGAGCCAAAGGGAAGTGCTCAGAGACAATATTTGCTTTAATAAATACTACAAATAACTCTTGGCTGTAAGCAAAACCAGAAAGAATCAGGGTCAAAAACCTCATTCAGAATTAGTAAAAACAACTTCCATAATCATTTTTCCAATTATAATTTCCAACCTTGAAGGGTGTCTTTTTAACACTTGGAAAAGCACCAGACCGTTGTGCATCTAAGGAAGCGCGTGTACCTTGCTTGAAGATGTGTTGTTAGTTCACCTTCTTAAGCTCGCGGTCTCAGACTGGCGAGGGCTGCAGAAGACAAACCAGAGCCAAGTGTGTCTCGTTTACCAAACATTTACCAAAACTTTGGCACTGATAACCACACCCATATGTGTGATGTAAAATCTTAGCAAAAAAAAACAACTGATTTAGCATTTTGGGAGTTGGAAGGTAATGCGGAAAAAAAGCATTATTTCAAGGCTGTAAGAATTTAAAATAGCGAAGATGTAGAGGACCCCTGAAAGAGAAAAGTTTCCTTTTCTTATTTTGGAATATAAAGTTTTGGATGAGGGATTCACATCCAAAAACAGCATTAGATGGAATACAAACAAATACTGCAAGAGAAAAGTACTGTAAATATCAACAGCCAACGGCCTGAAAGCCAATCAGAGTCAAAATAGGATCTTAAAGATGTTTTTGGAATTTAATTTAATTTTGTAAAACTCTACGATCACATTCATGGAATAACTTCAACGTATCAGCTGTCACTGTATGCTGATGATGTTATTCTTCATCCCGGCAGGAAAACAAACAACATTTAGACTGTCTCACACAGCCTGTTTTAGACAAGAATTCTTCGCTGCTATTATACTTCACTACTAGAAACAGAACGAGGGCAAAGAATATTCTGTTCTTCAGTTACATCTGCAAATCCACAACTGTGTACTGATAGCAAGATAGCATCCAGTTCCCTCTGGACCAAATGTGGTGGTGATATTAGGCCAGGTTTCGGTCTAATTTGTCCTTTAGCTAATCAAATGGAATGTCCTCAACTTCCAAGGCTGTTTGGAACAGATTCTTGTCCAATCTCGGATCCTATTGGCGATGTCTGACAACTTCACCTCCGGGAACAAGAGGCTGTATTTCCGGCGTAGCCAGCGGAGATACGGTCCGAGGATTCATGTTCCGTCCTCCAGTCCCTGTTTGGAGTCTGTATTTGTTTACAGTCTGTATAGCAACCTGAGACATTTGCATGTAGCTGGAAGGTGGTGAATGTGTGCAGATTGTTTCAAAGTGTCCACTCATATGAACACATGCAGATGGTTAAAAACAGAAGCTCATGAACAGTTATATCCTCAGACGACAGCCATTTTTACGTTCTTGCATTTCAGCCACTGTGTGCCCTCTTTTGCGCTCCTCACAGACTTGTTTACGTGGAAACACCTGAGGCCTGCTCAAACATGATTGGTCAAAGCTTCTCAAACAGAAACCAGAAGCTTCCATGTCCCCGACATTTTCTCCCTTGCCTACAGATTCTGTGTTTATATGCACAATCTGTTTACAGAATTTAGTTGCTGCCCAAGTGATTCTCCTGACTGGAAAGTCGAAATACATGAGAAATGATGTCGTTAATAATACTTTATTTTAGTTTGGCTCAGCATAAACAAGCAAAGCGACATGGTGGTGGGGTTGTTTTCTCAGTGGTATCAAGGAATTTGTCAAATTGATTTTTATTCTGGAAAAAAGGCTTCAAACCTCTGAGGCTTGGAGTTGATCTTTCAGTTTTAATCATCTGTTAAGAAAGAAAATAGGGATTTTGTGAGAATTGCTTCATACTTGTAGGAGGAAAATGGATTAAAATGCATGTTATGATCTGAAGTGTGCAATCGTATGAGCAACTGTGACTTCTTTATGGTGAGGTAGTGCAGCAGGTAAGAGGATATCTCACTTCCCTCCACTCACTGCAGGGGATTTAAATGTGGTATAAGGACACAAGCATTGCCATGGAACAACTCCTGGCAGATGTATTATCCCAAAGAAGTTTTGTTGGTCTACACACAACCTGCAACCACAGTAAATAATTGTAAGGAATGTGATGGGACCCCTCGCTGTTCCCACAGAGTCAGACATTTACAGAACTTCCAGACTGGAAAACAAGCACCTTTAGTTTACGGTCCCTTCTGGTGAGACCTGAACTTCCCTTCATTTTACACATAGTCCGTGAACTCGCTGCAGTTTTTCACAAATTGGCTTCTTTGTTCCAAGCCGTGAAGCTATCAACATGGTACTACCAGACTGTAAGAGAGGAAGTACAAAGCAGGTCAGACGTAGTGTGTCTGCCCCTGAATACTCCACTCTCACAGCTGTGTTTCCCAGGAGGTGAAGCTCTTTGTTCCCCTGTGTCAGACACATTTATGACACAGATATGACATTTATAACGCAGCTTTAGATAAATTCATTCATGTCAATCACACTTTTATTGGTTTTTTTTAACTGAACTTTATTCAACTTTTCCTAAAGTTGACAGATCTTCATTCTCTTTCCCCTCAAAATTTCAAGGGAACGACAGGTGAAAAGCGGCTTGTGCAGTAACTGTGAGCTCGGGTCCTGCAGCCTCCCCTCCAGACCTCGTCTGCTTACACCAATATTGACATAGTCAGTTAAGGTGTAATGTAACACCCCAGGTACAGAAATTCAGTTTAATAACCACAATAGTTCTCACTTACACGGAGAGAAAACGAATGTTGTCACAATACCGGCACATGAGATGTTTGAAATATGCGAGTCCTCCCTGGGACCTTCAGCAACACGTCATTTTTCCTGAGGACAGTGCTTTGTCCTAGCATTCAGTGCTGATAAATGTTTTGTCAAAGGCACTGATACTTCCCCATCTGTTACAGGTTATGATCTTTGCCGTAGTGTGAGAGCCTTGAGCTCAATCTTCAAATATTTGAAGCACGTGTTGTCCTTTGAACTGCTACGTCGTGTCAAGACAACCTGAGGGCAGCAACTCTTTCAAGCTGAACTTTTTATGAAAACATTGTAATGGTTTTATCAATTGATGAAGCCTGGCTTCCCAGTTAAAAACAAAAAAAAAGCCATGAGGAAAATGGGTGTGTTGAAGAGGGGAGTTAATAACTGAGAGGATCTTGGAGGGATTGGGAGCTGCTCAGCTGTTGATCTTTGCTTCAAAAGTTCAGATCCTTCAGCCAGACTGGAAGCCCAGAAAACATGTTCTTCATTTTATTTGCTATGTAAATACTCCACATGTCTATACGCAGCTTTGCCCCTCTTGCTCTGTCTCAACACCACATTCTGGGGTTGAGGTTTTGTTGGAGACAGGGTTTAAAATGTACTCCTCTCCTCCATGACCACGAAAAAAGACGGAGACGTGAGATTTACAGTATTTATCCACAAAGATTTTCCAGTCTGTTGATCTGTGACCAACTTTTCAAAGATGCAATGTTTAAAAAAATGTTGCATTGGATTTCCAACTTACTTTTTAAGTTGCAGTTCAAAGAAAGTGCTATGTTAGGTCCTCCGGTGGGTGTGGTGTGGCTTCACTGAATGTAAATGAAGCTGTTTCTCTATTTCACTATTTAATGGACACAGAGCTCTGTCTTAGCTGATGGAAGACAAATTCCAACACCTGCAGTACTCCTGATCTGCAGGTTTTCTCCAGATCATGTTCATGGAAATACGAGCCATCAAACTACATTTAAATTTAAAAAAATAAATAAAAGGGGCAGTGTTTTCCATCTATCATCAACCACTTATCCCAGTTCAGGTTTGGGGGGTTGGATCCTTTCCCAACTATCACTGGCCAAGAGGCAGAGTGCACCTTGGACATGTCACCCGTCCATCCACATACAGAGAGAGAACCAGCAACTTTAGCCTTCAGTTAAGATAACGAGCATGTTTTTGGCATGTGTGAGGAAGCTGGACTACCTGGAGAGAAACAATGCTGACAACATAGCCAAGGCTACCGTGAGGCAACAGTGCCATCCACCGCACCGCCACGCTGCCCAGAGCAGTGTTGGCTTTTTATCTCTTCATTTATAGAATGTGTCCTAATGCCAAAGCAGCATTTGTGAATATGTCATCATGGAATACAGGGAACTCTCGTGGATATTTACAGTGTGTGGGGAGGAGGGCGGGGCATCCAGTCAGAACCCACGCATGACAACTGGGCACTCAGGGACTGTGAGGTGGCACTGTTAACCACAGCCCCAGGGAAGGGATGGGGATGAACAGGAGGAGGCGTACAAGCAGGATGTGGCAGGTGGATCCTCCCTCTTGAACCACGACGCTTCTTTTTCTCTGTTCATCAGTCTGAATTGTGTTAATCGTGATCCAACTTCTCAGAAAAGTTATTTCACAAGTTAAATAAAAATAATGAATGGAAAAACAGTTTAATGATATAAAAGTTTATTCATTGTCATCCTGAAAAGCTTCAGCTGTTGTAAATGAAAATCGTAACAGCAAGTTTGAAACCATTTCATTGATTTTTCCCAGTTAAGTTGAACCACAGTGATTGCTTTGTGAGCTGCTCTGGAAGTAACCAGCGTCCCTCTCGCATCAGTGATGCCCATTTGGAATTAAGAAACAGACAAATAGTTTTGCAGCAGTGTTGCAGGAATCAGCTCCTGCTGATCGCTGGTTTCCCTGGTTCACAAGACAAAGACCTTTCAGGACGTCAAGTCCTCACATTGACAAAAACCCCCAGAGACAAATACGAGAAGTTCGTTTGTCGCATGCAAAATGGTAAATATGCTTTTCAACCTCTGGAGGGGAATAAGTTTTAGAATGCAAAATAGCTGGTCAATATTGTTCCGAGCCAGCGCATGCAGGAGAAAACCTCCCGTCTACACAACTCTGCTAAACAAGTTGGACTGAAGATCAAGCGGAAGAAAACAGAGGTGATGATGCTAAACATCCCAAACCCCTCACCAATACAAGCAGAAGAAATAAACCTACCCACGACAGATCATGTCACCTACCTCGGTAGCGTTGCCAGTCACGATGGAGGTGCAGGCAGTGACATAATCAGCCTGAACAAAGCCAGAAATGCCTTTCAAAGACTCAACAACGTCTGGAAGTTGGCCCAGAACAGCGCAACCATCAAGCTGAGACCACGTCCTGTCCACCCTGTAGTACCGCTCAGAATGCTGGAGAGCAACTGAAAATGATCTCCACAAACTGTCGGCCTTTCACACCAAAAGCCTACGGAAAAGCCAGAGAATTTTCTGGTCGGAAGCAACATCCAGCCAACACCTTCTTAGCCTGTGTAAACAGGAAGATGTTGCTACCATCCTTATGAGAAGCCGATGGAATGGATGGGGCTCATCACACATAGAGAGCAGGACAAACCCGAACTGTCCTTCACTGGACACCAGATGGTAAACGCAAAAGAGGCTGACCCAGAAACACCTGGTGCAGGACAGTGGAGGGAGCGCCGAAGGCTCCATGAAGACGCTGGCCCACAACAGACAGGAGTGGAAATCCTTTGTTGCTGCCCCACACACAAGGCAGCATAAAGGGCAGTAAACTAAGCTAAGCTGTTGTTCTGAGCATCAGCAACCACGTTTTGTCTGTTCGTCTCTCCTACAAATGCAATAAAAGTAGCTATGAGTTGTAAAGGTTTATCATCACTCTCTGCACACTTCTGGTTTTGGAGTAATGCTCTTTGTACATGGACATACTGGACCAGGACTGGGGAGCAATCCAGCTTGACTGTTCTCTCGGGGTCAGATTGTGTTTGAGAAGAAGACTGGCCCAGCCTGAGTGTTGCCTGCTGCTGGAGCACTGCAGGATTAAAAGCACTGTCTTAACTAAGATCCGTTACATGGACCAGGACCACCAGCACACAAAAGGCAAATACAGTCCGTGTCAAGTTAGTGTCGATAGGTTTGTTGTTCTGTACGGGGGGCACCAAAACTCTTCAGGAGACTGATCCAATTTGGTGGATTAAGAGAGTTTATTTCTGTCAGTCTGTCAAATGAAAGGAGTATGTCTTTGCCATGAAGCCCCAGGCTGCGGGTTTCAACACAGCCTACTGTTGCTGATCACATGAATGGAGGGGTGTCATCCCCAGGCCAAGGCCACAAGTCAAAAAGCACATGACTGCAGTCATCCCATGTAGTATAGTGCGCTGGAGTGGTATACACACACACACACACACACACACACACACACAGGCTCACTTCAATCCGTTTTAGGATATTTACATTAGCAAACATTTCCTGCAAACCCACACCAATAACTACAATCCTAAATGTACCAATGTGAACTCCACCAACTTCCCCTTCAGCCTCAAACATAAACATCAATGTCATACAGTCAGAGTGGCCGAAGACGCTGCAGGAGACGACCCCAGTAAACAAGCTCCCATCAGGTCACAAACAAGCCACACGCACAGTTGCTTCCATTACACATTGTCGTATCCAGGTCAAACCCCCAGAAAGCAACAAGAGGCACAGTGTTCCACAGCCAGGCTATAAAGCAGATCGGGGGGGGGGGGGGGGGTTCAGAGAAAATAAATAAATAAAATGAAAACAATCTTAAGTCTGTACAAAGTCGCAGAGATACGTGCGTGTGAGGATTTGGGGGGTGATGCAGATGCCAGGGGTCTTGTTGCTTTGTAGAAATTTTGGAAGCAGCCATCCGATGCTTGCTTTAATGCATTTGGCCGAGGGGCAGACAAGGAAAATATTTGGGCGCTGGGAAAACAGAAGATGACTTCTCTGTCACAGCTCCAGATAATATGAGCTTTATACAAAAGTTCTCATTAGACCCTTTTCTATTCTACTGAGCAGTCTGAGAACGGTCATTCAGAATTGTGGAAATTCTGTGACGTGACTTTATTTTGAATGAACGTCCAACTCCTAAACCTTCTGTTGATACACCCCTGATCAAAATCCAAAGACCAGGTAAAAAAAAAAATTTGCAAGAATTTACATTCACAGGAAAACCTCAGAAAACAGCAATTCAGTTGTCAAAAACCAACCCCTAATGAGCAGCTCCACCATTACTGTCCATCACTTCAAAAATTCGTTTTGGCCTGCGTGATGCGAGTGTTTCCAAAAGGCTCATGGGAATGTTGCTCCAAGTGGTGAGGACGGCTTCGCCAAGAGCATCCACAGTCTGCGTCTGATGTCCATTTTTGTAAACTTCCCTTGCAATCCATCCCCAAATGTCCTCAGTTGGATTTAGATCAGGGGAACACGCGGGATGGTCCAAAAGAGTGATGTTATTCTCCTGGAAAAAATTCTTGCTCAGACGGCGTCGTGGATTGTAGCGTTGTCCTGCTGGAGACCCAGTCACGACCACACAGACGAGGGCCCTCAGTCCTGAGGGACACTCGCTGCAGCATCTCCACATGGCCAGCTGCTGTTTGACGCCCCTGCACAGCCTGGAGCTCCATTGTAGGAAAGAGCACCCCAGGTTTATTGATGAGACAAGTGGAGACTTATGTCTTGAGGTTGGCGGCTTGCGACTGGAAAACGTGTGACTTGCAGCTTGAGACCGAAGACTTGAGACCGGAGATGAAACTGGAGACCGGAGACTTGAGACTCGCAACAAACCCATGTAACATCCGAACTTAACGACAGCACACAGTGAAACAACTAACTAACAACAATGAAACAACACCAAACAGGGGAAAACACTGAGGTTAAATACAGGAGGGAAACAAGGCACAGGTGTGGTTATCAACCAGGTGAGACACATAGGGTAATCACAGGAGGGAGGACAGGAAGACTGGACAAGACTCAAAAATAAGACAGGAAATGACTAAACTAAAACCACAGACACAAGACAGGGATCGTGACAGTACTCTTTCAATCCAACGTACAGAAATGTTCTTGTTATAGCAGAACACAGACGATAAGGGGCAGCATGGTTCAGAAGTAGAGCAGCGGTCTAGCAACCAAAGGGTTGGTGGTTCAATCTCACTGACCATATCAGCCCCCCCCCCCCCCACACACACACACACACACACCCTGAACGTTAAAGTGGTACAGAAAATATCAAGTCAAGTCAATTTAATTTGTGTGGTATCAAATCTTTACAAGTAGAGGAAACTGATGGATGGATGGATGATGGATGGATGGATGGATGGAACACAAATAGGTGTTCTGGTTTTAATCTTTGCCCTGGTGTGGCGGGCAGTGAGGGCTCCAGAGCTGCTGCCACCTGGGAAATTCTGCACCAGGAGACATGAAACGCTCCAGCTATCAGTGAAATGACACCAGGCTGCACAAGCTCAGTATCTGAAGTAAGACGGCGATGTGGTTCCAAAAGAAAAGTCAATTAATTCAGTATCATTAGTTACTGGATCAATCCTTGGAGGGACAGTGGTTATGAGTGTGGAGTGAATAAGTCCAGGCTTAATGTAAATAGAAAGATGATTTATTTCAAACAATGATGCTTTTCTTTAAAAACACTTCCAGTGAACAATTTCTAAAATTACCCAAATGGGGAAGGGGAAGTGGGCTGGTGCCAGGAGCAGGGAGGCGGCCCACTCAAGGGTTTGTTCCAGGTGTGCAGTCACACACTTTGCACACACGCTCACGGCAGACAAAGTCACTGCAAACGGTGCATCAATGGAGCAGCGAGCCAGCTAACAGCGACCGACTTGGTCCCTCTACAACAGTCAACCACTCCAGTCCTGCCTGCAGGAACAGAGCTGTAGACAGAAATACAAGGACAAAATGGAAGGGCAAAGGCTGCGCTAAGGACAAACTATGATTAAAAATGGAAAAAATAAGACTTAAGGACAAACTATGCATGAATTAGGTACAATGAGGCTGCACTAAGGCTAAACTACAGCTGAACTAAGGAAAGACTACAGCAAAAGAAAGGATAAACTATGGAAAAACTAAGGACAAACTCAGGGTAAACTGAGGAGAAACTACAGCAAAATTACAGAACCAGCCAGGCAAAAGCAGCTGGAACTCAAATACAAGCATATGACGTGTTTGAGAATGCCATCAACATGTAGTACCATATACCACAGGCACTACTACCCCACCTACCCCGATTCAGACATTAACACAGTTTCATTCAGTTGTAGAAATTCCACACAGCTCAGGAACGTCGGGAACGTCACACCACAACTCCACTCAGGAGACACCAGTACAGCCACTCCATGACCAACAGGAGGCTCCACAAGCAAATGCAATTCAGACAACAAGTACAAAATTGAAATAATTCTCAATTGATACTTGTAGCAGTAGTACTACTACACTAACATTGTAGAACATCTGGTTCCTTCATCCCAAGTCAAGTGATCTTTGAATTCCTGACTCCTAAATACCAGAGATAAGGACTGCAGTTCACACGAGGTTCAGACGTTCATCATTTGGTTCTACAGCAAAAAAATACATCCTGAAATATCAGACTTGTGAGTTTTGAAGCCTTTAGGTATCTTACGGTTAAACAATACTACAAGCGCCGTCCCACACACAAATAAAGAAGCAAGTTTGTTGAGTTAAAGTAGTTTGTTCATGCCTGACATTTGTGTGAAGCTTTGTACTTCTACAGGTTGAATTTACACCTCAAAAAAATCAGTGTTCATTTATGTTGTTTAGTGGGGAAGATGCTCGAACTGTGGCCAGCACGGTGGAGCAGTGGTCCTCACTGTGGCCCCCAGCAAGAAGGTTGTGGGTGGAGCCCCGGCTGGAGCACGGGGTCTTTCTGGGTGAGTCTCCATGTTCTCCCTGTTCCTGCTGGGTTCTCTCCGGTACTCCAGCTTCCTCCACAGTCCAAAGACATCAAGAGGGACCAGGTTAATCCAGACTCTAAATTGACTGTAGGTGTGGCTGGGAGAGCCAATGGTTGTCTGTCTCTATGTGTTGGCCCTGCCATGGACTGGTGACCTGTCCAGGGGGAAGGCTGCTGGAATAGGCTCCACCCCCACCACCCTGAACAGGATAAGCAAATGGATGGATGGAACTGAACAAAATATCTCAGTCTCATATTTTTCTGCAATAATCCAAAATTCAACCAGGTTTTTGTTGAGGAAACCAGGTTTCTAACTTCCAGGTTGGCCTGCAAAGAAACACCTTTCCATTTACACAGCACAGAAAACCTCCCAAACTGGCTCAGTTCTCTGCACCAACGAAGCCTGATGTTGCTGTTTTACATAACTTTTGACAACACCAAACATAAAAGGGCAGTAATTTCTGTGTCGCTTTCTGGGAACGTGGGAAACAGAAAAATAACCCACACTTCCATGTCTTTTCAACAAAATCGATTAAGATGGTTCTGTGTGTTACCCAATGTAAGATTACTTCACTTCCTCAACTTGCTCCAAGCAAGCAAATCTTATTTTTCAACATCTTAAACTAATTGTGTGTGTTTGTGTGTGTGCGCGCGCTCATGATGTATCTTAAGATATGACACTAAAGATGAAAGATGTTTGATAAGGTATCATTGGAAGAAGCCATACGAGACAATGAAAAACTCTCCTTGTGTTGAAAATATCTTTGTTTATTTATTTCAACCGATTGTTTTGCTCTATTTGTTTAATGGGCACGATTTGATCAAACAAAAGTGGTGTTTGTAACAGAGAAGTATAAATATAAAAGCCGGTCTGAAGTGCTATTTGCAGGGCTGTACTGTCCCAGCCTGGAGCAGTCTCATATGATTCCTGAGAGCAAACTCTGCACAGTCATGAGTTAGCATGTTTTCTTAGCTTGCAGCAACTTTCCAACAACAACGCCTATGTGAATACAGATTTAGATTAAAATTTTAAATCAACAGCCTGCATTAATGCTGAGCAAAATCTGTCTGTTAGAGCAGTAGACACAGTCAGAATGTGTGAATTTCTACTGCAAAAGAGAAACTTCAACCAAAAAGTGTATTTTGTCTGTCATGCGCCCACTGATGAGTGTCTTGACCTCAAAAAGATGTTTTCCCCCCACTTGCATCGCTTCCTTGTGACTCCAGAGTGCAGAAAGAGCCAGGCACACGTATGTAGCGCACATATGTAGCTTGTCGCGAATGGTGACTGACAGCTAGCAATAGCAAACCATCCGTCTACAACGTCAAGGACGTCGGCCAGTATAATCCACGTCCTCTTATGCTCAATAATCCACAAACACTTTGATTTGAACAAATTTGTGTGTTAAAAAGCTTCCGTGGATGAGAGCAGAGGAGCACAACCAGCCGGCACATTCGGTTGAAGCAACTAGCCAACAGTGGCTCAGAGGCCGAAATGTTACAGTCCGTTTGTTTTGAGCTCTTTGGTGTTCGTGGATGACTGAGAAAAGGAGGATTACTCCAGATGACGATCACGGGAGTTTGGAAACAGATGTTTTGGTGTTGTTCTCCATCAGTCTCCATTAGCTAAATATATGTGGCTAAAGTGAAAACTGTGTTTGTGTTGTGAACCAAACAAAGCTCACTGACCAGTGTTACTGTTGCACACATCTGTGTGTGTGTGTGTGTGTGTGTGTGTGTGTATGTGCGTGCATCTTTTAAGTGCAGTTTTTATGTAACCCGACTGCCGTTCATTTTCCTGTGCTGGTGTGACAAATCAATGCCTGCATCCCTCACAGAGATGGTGTTTTAATCTATATGTGGTGCCTCTCGATTAGCAACAAGCCTGGGAAGCTCAGCCCAGCCCTCAGAGAAAAGCTTGAAATCAGAAACCAGCCTGGAGGACAACCAGTGGCCAGGAGACAAATGCATTTTACAGCAGATTTGTCCAAACACTGGACGACTCCTGCCTGCGTTCCCAGAGGAGCTGTGCATGGAGACCTCAGAGAAGGCAACAAGGCGTTGAGTTTCACAAAGGAGACTGATGTTACATATCAAACAAACCAAAGAGATTGCTAATCTAATTGTCTCACACTCACTCACGCAGCCAAATATATCAAAATCAGATTCCCTCTCACTCTGGCAAAGTAAAACATGATACAATTACGTTTCCCTCAATCTCTTTCATGACTTATGATCTGGTCAGGCCTCGCTGAGTCTTTCCATATTGTTAAAAGAGATCTTTATTTGTCATTCTAAATCAAATCTGAAGCTGGTTTCTACTCCCAGCAATGAGGAGATGCGGCACATTATTGGCTCGCTCCTTGTTTACAGCATGTCCTCTCCCACAGGACGCCCGGCTAGACTTAACTCAGTCTGATATCTGGATTGTCCTAATTCTTCAGCTCTGCTCCCAGTTGAAGACGCTTCAGATATTCCTTTTCTTGCACTCTTTATTTTGTCTGAAATTATAAACCCTTGAGATCCAAAAGAAAACTTTGGCTTATAAATAATTTTGCAAAATGAGACAGCAAACTTTTTTCCACAACAACAGCAAAAAAAAAGAAGTGCTGGAAGAGAAGCCCTGCTTTTCTCAAACTGGACACAACAGTAAGCAGTGAGACATGATCACTCATCAAATATGAGCTCGTTATTTCTCAGAGGCAGGTCCGAATTGAGGAACCATCCGAGACAAAGACTCTCTGAGCAGTACAGGGCTCCTCTAGGCGTTTCCTTTTCCTCCCACAGGAATCCCCCAAAAAAATAATGAATGTTTCTTGCAGAAATGAGGGTCAAACAAAATCCAGTCATATGATTTATCACGCATTTGCGTGTGTTAACTTGCCCAGTGGTTGTTGTTTGTACTGCAGTTTGTTCGAGGGTAACCTCACCCCCACCCCCCCACCATTTGACAAAATTTGACAGAGACCAAAAACACTGCGGGGCACCAACTGTCCTGAGCAGCTGCTGGATGAGCCTGTGAAATGTAGCAAACACCATGAAGCCCATCAGCAGCGCACCAAATCACTTCATAAATAAACAAGTGTTGACACAGTCCATAATGTGGGTCTTTGTCTGGCCCCCCTCCCCACAGCAAGACTGTTATCTTTTCAGATTAGTACATTTGTTGAGTTAGGTTGTTTGCTTAGCATTTAGCATGTCAGTGTGCATGAGCATGAGTGGACTACATGCCAGTTCACATCCAGAAGGTTTCTTACTTACTTATCGAGCGTCAGCGTGAGTTCTGTCAGGCCGTGGTAGTCAAGCGCTATTGGCTTTCCCGTCCATCAATCAAACTGATCAATCAGCTGAAGCAACTTGCTACCCTCCACCTCCCCAGCTCCACCTTGTCCTGTATACATGGCATAGTTCGTTCCATGTCATGTTGCTGCTCTGTTCGCGGGGGTATGTTTGCTCTTCCAGTCTTAAACTGGGAGAACCTTCCCTCACGCTGCTGGTCCCCTGTTTCATGGTGCTCATGAAAAATTATCAGGGGACTCCTCTGAACAGAGCCAGTCTACACACAGACGGTCTCCTTATTCTGCAACCTTGACTCAACAATCATCATCCATCCATTTTCTACTGCTTATCCTGTTAAGGGTCATGGGGGGGTGGAGCCTATCCCAGCTGCCTTCCCCCTGGACAGGTCACCAGTCCATGGCAGGGCCAACTCATATAGACAGACAACCATTGGCTCTCCCAGCCACGCCTACAGTCAATTTAGAGTCTGGATTAACCTGGTCCCTCTTGATGTCTTTGGACTGTGGAGGAAGCTGGAGTACCAGAGAGAACCCAGCAGGAACAGGGAGAACATGGAGACTCACCCAGAAAGACCCCGTGCTCCAGCAGGGGCTCCACCCACAACCTTCTTGCTGGGGGGCCACAGTGCTGACCACTGCACCACTGGGCCGCCTCAACAATAATCGGTGAAAACAAAAGTAAAACCTGCTTATTGCAGCTGTAAAATTGTACCTTCATGAGCTAAAAAAGTGGGCTGTCAGTTCACCATAGCGCTCCAATAAAACCAAACCTGGGATGTGGGACAGCTGTGCACTCAGTTTACCACTTCATTTAAAGTGCTTTTATAATATTGAAGCTACAGGACAGAATACTCTCACATGAATGAACCTTCTAATGCTCATCTAGCTCAAGACTCTCCCCACAGACGCTGCAGGACACAGGCTAGCTGCTCCCAGGTAGCCCTCCGCTAACGTGGCTGTGGATAAATAAAGCCTCTCCGCTTATCAGACCAAATGGCTGAATTGTGACAGTGACTCAGGTGCTGCTGAGGAGGTCGTCCGTCACTCGGTGCAGTTTATCCACCGTGTAGTGCTGGAGATGAGGCGAAGGAGTGAAGCTCTCAGCAGTATTTCTCCAACTATCCTCCCGTCATCATAACAATGCTGATGTATTTGTCTGTAGCCAGCACAGACCGGTTTGCCACACACACACCTTTGTTTGATTTAAAACATTTTGATAACATCTGTAAGGTCTGGCAACATACATCGTTATGCAGAATTGAGCAGTCAGGGACAAATGCCGGAGCGTCAGGGCCGTCTCATGTCATATAACTTTGTTTCCTGGCAGGAGGGAGTCCGTTCTCACCGGGTTTCCACAGAAGCTCGGTCTGAGCTCTGTCAGCGCTGGGCTTGTCTGCACCTGTAATGGTGCTGTGACGAGTGAATCAACCACTCATAGATTTAAAGAATAGACTCTTGCTCGTTTATCTCCTGAGGCCGCGTTAAGACAAAAGGTCCTGGGTGGGTCCACCCACGAGGGAGGACTCGAACAGCGGCAACAGAAGTGGGTGATGTTCCATCATGTTCCTAGCAATAGTGGATAGCAATAGTGGGCCTTTTAGAGCCTGGAAGTTCAGTTGGGAGTATTTTTCCTGAATCCCTGTTTTCATTCTTTCATACACAGAACTGCCTTTTTTTCTCACATCCAGGCTGTTCTTGACATCTCAGATTAGGAATTTGAATACATTTACAGACCTCGTTCTTTCCTAATTTTTTCTCACAAGAAAGCTTCTTATGGAACAGATTCTGGCACACGTGTTTAATTTCAAGCATAAAAAAATACCGTGAACTTCTTATTTTGACGATGAATGTAAAAAGATTTGCTCTGTGTCCAAGTTCCCGCTGAGAGAGTTAAAGTCTGAATTTTACAGACTGTCAGTTGCTTCTCTGAGCTCCAGATGGGATGGTTCTTTTCAGTTCTCCCTCGGGGAGCCATTGTTCATTATAAAGACACAATAACAGCGATTCCCTGAACATAAACTGCTTTCCAAGTTCCCTTGTGGTTGTGGAGCTGATATGACCCTGTCGTGTACGCGCATCAGTTCTGCCTCAGGGTCCAGCAATCTGAGCAAACAGATCAGAAAAGACAAGAACCTGTAAAACAAGACTGAATTAGTTTTACAAACACGGGAAAAGTTTTCAAAGTTGTAAATTTGTCTTGTCCAGGAGTTACAAGTAACGGTGGTAATATTTGTGTTTAACTTGCTCCTTTTATAGCTGCAATTAGTGTCAGCATCCATATTTTAGCAGGTTGTAGTCCTCAAGAGACTGACAACTTGGCCTGATAAAACACACACACACACACACACACACACACACACACACACACACACACACACACACACCTTCCTCCTCTCCCAAGTTACCTCCCACTTCAGAGGCATGAAGCATTAGCTGGACACTTGCTCCCTCTGGTGGAGGTAAATGGAGGTAAATTTAGATTTTCAGGGTTCAAGTGAACGAATTCAACTTAAATTTCACACCAGCCGTTAAAAAAAGGACCCTGACAACAGTGGGCTGTATAGTGTATGACTTTAAAGGCCTTCCTGTGGCAGTGTTTTAAATCACCATTGTGAGGGTCTGTAGACAGCAACCCCCCCACACACACACACGCACACACACACACACACACACACACACACACACACACACACACACACACACACACACACTTCATTCTGTTTTATGATTAATATGTTCTCATTAGCTTTTATTGTTAATATTACTCATGTTGTTGATGTCCCCTGTGTGTCTGAGGCCGAACACGCGTTCATCTTCCCACTCTTGTTGCTCACGTCGTGGCCCTCAGTGATACATCACGTTGCCATCCGTGCCACCTTTGTGCAATGAGTCTGTGTTTTGAATTCTAGTTGCTCTCGTCCTGGAACGCCGCTGCTGCACAAAATGAGCTTCATTTTTCATGTGTGCAGAGAAAGAAAATGCCTTTTTTTTTTTTTACATTATAAATCATTTATTGAAATATATATCATCTGAATGTACATGATGTAATGCAACATAGTAGTAAACCATCATATTGGGTGATTATTACAGATACTGTACCGTCAACAACACATCACTCATCAGCGGCACAAACACTCTCATCCACACTGCTATAAACAGGAAGTCATCTAAAGCCAAAGCCAGACTTTTTTTTCTTTTTCTACCTCTTCTTTTTTCTTCTTTTTTTAATTTTTTAGCTATTCTGCAACAGCCACAACAAAGTGGAACAAAAGAAAGTGCAACAAATGATTGCAGATTACATCACAGTCACCAGAAAGAGTCGGAGGCAGTGGTAGAGCTGGTGCAGCGGGAGGATGAGGAGGAATACACACAGCGAGCTGATGTATGACATCAGACCAGCGCTCATATCTAGTCCATAACGTGTCTTAGTTTTACTGGAACCTGCTACCAGACTTCAGGACGATAGATACTGTATGAGTCATGAGGACGTAACCTGCTAGTAGCCATTGGAAATATTTGAATTTGTCTTGACTGGCATGTTTACTGATACGATGAGGTGGGTTTCTCTTGAACACTATTGTAGTGGCTACGTTGATTAATACCCATGTCATAAGTATAAAAACACTAAAGATATTGCTGAATACTGTATTTTTGTAGTCCATCATGGTACCATCACTATACTCGTCTCATCTCTATTAAGAATTCCTCTTCTGTAAGTCATTGATCACAAGCAATGGACAAGGGCTTAACATGTGCTTACATAAAATATATGAACATTGTCCCATTTATTCTCTCTTATAAAACAACTCTGGCGCTATTTACAGTACAATCACACTTTAGTTCTGAGCCCATAAGACGAACACGGTTGATGTTCATTCTGGAGAAACTTTAGGGAAAATCTGGGCCGAAGGTGAGACACAGCAAAGACGCATGCAGCTCATATTCTCATAACCATTGAAACAGCTACGGTCAATATCTACTCGGTATTCACAAATAATACATGTGTACAAAGTAAGGAAGTAAAAAAATAAACTGCACTTATTCCGTCTTTAAAAAAAATTATATGGTCACATACAAAAAAAAAATGCACGTAGTCCAGATTTTGTGCTTTTTAATCCAAGTATTGCTACTGATTGTGCCAGCATCAGGTGCTTCTCTCGCAGGAGTGTGAAGTGAGTTGTTCCTGCCAATGCTGTTGCTAGTATTGGACTCATCTAGTTTAAATAGTGCATCTGTAGTGGTTAAATATGGCTGAACGATATCCTGTGGTGTTCACTTAGAGCTGCATGTTTGATTCTTCCCTTCTTGCTTATATTGCTGTTACAAGAATGCCCGATAGAATAAATCTCTGAAAATTAAAAAGACAATCTTTTGATTTGTTTTCAGGTACATATGGCACTGCCTCGGTCCTCGAGGTCTCCTTCTCATCGTGGCTCATTCACTCCTCCAGCCCACCAGGGGGCAATGTCCAGGGAGGAAGTAATGGGCGTACCACACTATCACCACAGACTCGTCCAGGCAGTGAGTGGTTTGGTTCTGTACTCTGAGAGGGCTGAAGGGGCTTGAGGGTAGACAGCGGAGTCTTTGGTTGAAGCACAGATCTCTCTGCCCCGTCTCTGACCCCCCTTCCATTTGCTGCTCCCGCTTCGTGAGTTGGGCAGATGTCACAGGAAGCTGTCCTCCACCAGGTCACTACAGTCCAGACACATCTCATCCAACAGTGTGATGTCCTCCAGGGTTTCACCCTCACGCTTGGCAAAAGTGGAGCTGCTGGAGCCGGTCTCGATGGCGCTCTCCTCGGACGTCTGAGAGCTGCAGGGGACGCAAATGACGTTTTAGAGCACAGAACAGAGAGAATACAGACCGGACAGTCCTGTGTTAGCTGTGTTTGTGCTACCTGTGACGGTTCCTCTTCCCGTATTCATCATCGGATATAGGATCCAGGTCAGGGAGGGGGATGATGTAGCCGCTGTCGGAGCTGAGCCGCTGCTCATCGAAGCCACTCTCCCTGTCCTTCAGCTTGCCCTGGTTCTTGTAGGTGATGCCGATGTAGGCGTCGTCGTTTTCCACGCACACCCGAGTCACAGCTGGATGGTCACTCTTCAGGAACTCGTGGTTCACCCTCTCATAATGCTGCAGCAGATAGGAGAGTTTGAATGCAGTGAGAGGTCATGAAACAAACGTGTCTGCTGCGTTGCTATCACACATCGCCTCCAAGACTGAGGTGCTAAGGACTCAGGGCTTCCTTTGCCCCCCAGCTGTTAAAGCTCAGTGCAGGCGGCAGAGGTGAGGCTGTTTTGATTTGCCATGTGTGGGGCAGAGTTTAACGGGCTCATTAAGGTCGTTGGATGATGGAGGCGAGAACCAAAGCTGCGTCACTCGCCAGACTGAGGGCAGCCGCTCTGACAACCAGCTGCTGCCGTTGCACTGTAATCACTGGTAGGTTTCTGTTTAACAGACACACAGAAACACTCCCAGTGCACTGGTGTAGGAAGTGGATGAGGTTTATGTGCACTGCCTGCTACTTTTAGAGCAAATTATTTTCATCTACTTCGCTGGGCAACCCAACGACAAACAAAAGCATGTGAGAGAAGAGATTTACGTGTCTGAGACAACAAGGAGAGACGGGTACAGAATGTGCAGGTGCCACCACGAGGTCAAGAATAAAGCCTGTAAATGAGAAAGCAGGTGCTATGGAGGTTGAGGAGGTCACAAGGAGACTCACCCTCTTGTAGCTGGAGGGCAGCAGAGAGGAAACAGTTTCACTCAGACCCAAGAAAGAAGGCCTCTTCTCCGGCTCGCTGTTCCAGCACTTCATCATCAGCTCATACCTGGGAGAGAGTACAAGCTGTCATGTCACGCGTCATTTTAAGCTACAAACGACCGGGTGTCAAAGGAAGCGACTACTTTCATCAGAAATCACACAAAAAGGCACGTACACATCATGAGGGGCGTGCTCCGGTTTGGACATCCTGTATCCACTTTTGATCTTGTTGTAGAAGCTGGAGTCCACGACCATCCCCGGGTAAGGGGTCCCACCTTCAGACAAAACACATGTCTTAGTTCAAAGTATTTAAATATTCTAAGATGTTTCTAGAAGATGTTTGCAGAGGCACACCTAAAGAGAAGATCTCCCAGAGGAGGATCCCGTAGGACCACACGTCACTCAGGGTCGTGTAGAGGTTGTCAAAGATGCTCTCTGGAGCCATCCACTTCACCGGCAGGAAGGTCTGTGTGTCGAGGGGACATTTCTGTTAGACCTGCACAGCAGCAGGGCATTGTAAGGTCTTGTAGGTGGAAGGACACAGACTTACACTTCCTTTGGAGACATAATTGTTGTCGTGCATGATGTCTCTAGCCAATCCAAAGTCACAGATCTTCACTATCTTGCCCTGAGACAGGAGGACGTTCCTGGCCGCCAGGTCCCGATGCACACACTGCAGCAAGACAGCAGGACACAAGTCATTAGATGCCTCATGCACTTTTATTTTCACTAGCGATGGGAATTCCGTCTGTTTTAAGGGAGCAGGTTCATTTGGCTCATCAGATGGTACTTTTTAAAATCAATATATTCCCATACAAGTTGTGTTTCTCTTGTTACTCATATTTTCCTGCTGTTTTGTCCTCTCTGTGTTGATCTGTTGTCTAAGCTTGCCTTCACTAGTGCCCCGTGGCCCCGCCCTGCTCCTGTCTGTCACCACATGTTCCGCTGAGTCAGCACAGTGGCGGAGCAGTGTAGCAAAAAAGATCCAAGTTATTCAGTCTTGTATTCATTTACAAAGGAAAAACATCAGTTCTCAGATTGGAGCCCGTCACTCACTTTCCCCTGCGATCACACTGTTGCTCCCATAGCTATGTCTATTTCTGGGCTTATGTCATTTCAGCTGAGTTCATTTTTAATGCTGCTTCATATTGCTTTATAAAGCATGGTCTTTGTGTAAACATGCCAGTTGAGGGACGGCTGTGACCACTGGATATTTAGGGATAATAACTATGAAGCTGAAGGAGTAGCTGCTGGCTGCAGCGTGTCCCTGCCCGGTAATTCTAGCCTGGCGCTGCTGCTACTATATTCAGCCCCTGGCCTCATGCTGCAGTGGGCTCAGACGGCATGGGACTGCTTATCACACAACCGCTGATTTCCTCAGTCCCCTTGGCCAGCACAGCTGTCACCATACAGCGCTCATCCACCACAACCTGCCATCAGTGCCGTGGGAAGCAGGGGAATGCATGTCTGGAGGGGCTGTGGGCCAAATGAAGGGGTGGTATTCAGTCAGGCTCACTTACATTTTTGGATGCCAGGAACTCCATTCCTTTGGCCACCTGGTAGGTGAAGCTGAGCAGGTCTGTGGTGGTGAGTCCTTCGTTCACATCGTCCGACAGCAGGCTGTCCATCTCACTCTCTAGTTTATGAGACATCATGAGGGAGTCCATGAGGAGACGCTCAACATGTTCAGTGTATATAGAGCTCAAACCTACTTCTACTAATGGCAGGGACTAACTGGCCATTATTATGCATGTGCTGCAATTATCCTTTCATGTAATTACAGGGCTGCACCAGTCCTAAATTCTGACAAGGGTGCACCCCTCAACCAACTGTGACTCAAACACAACACTACAGCCAACGACTACCTCAGAGGAGAGCTACAGAGAGAGTCCTCACCACTCGAGCCTTTCTGGGAGGGTGGGTGGTCATAGTCTGACCGCTGGATGTCTGAGTACTTGGAGGCGTTGCTCATCTCCAGCATGGGCACATACTGAGTGTTGTCAGCCTGCTTCATGTCCATGTAGTCTCCTTTGCTCTCGAAGGACAGAATCACATAACTGAAAGAAGAGAGAGGGGTACTGTCAGGATGGGACGGGGGGCCGTTCTGCTCTCCGCGCTGAGACTAAGGAGGGTAACGGCATGTGACCTGCGGTGACAACAATCTAATTCACTTCCTATTGTGTGTCTACATCTGTGTGGACTCATGTCCTTAAAGCCAAGCCTTCCATTCCTGCTGGCGGCGGTTAGAGGACGATGCGGTTGAGGCTAACACAGTAACCAGGATTCAATCGTGTTATGGTCATTTCGAGGCGCGGTCAGTGTGAGTCATCCATCAACACAGCTGAGCCTCAGACAGAGAGAGAGTGAGCGAGAGCGCGAGTGCTGCACCATGCACGTCTGGCCAGGCCCAATTAACAGGTACCTCCATCGCAATGAAATTACCCTGAAAGCTGAGACCCCTTCAGGCTGTGATTAGATTAACCGAAGACGCCAGACAATCCTCTCCACCGCCGAGAGAATGGTGATAGAGTTACTGATTACTGGGAGAGGATGTCTTTGTATGTGTGGTAAAGGTGAAGCGTATTTATGCAAATGTTGTTGTTGTAGCTGATGGACATGAATTAGAATTGGATTCAGAGAGTTGGTACCTCCTGCTGCTCTCATCTGCAGGGTTGATTCCAAAGATGTCAAGCTCTTTTTTGGTTTTCTCGGGGTTCAGGCTGAGGAAGTTCTCCCTGTTCTTGTGCAGGTAGTTGACCAGGTCTCCATAGAAGCAATACTCAGTGATAATATAGATCGGGCCTGGGAAGAGCACAGCAGATACAGTCATCATCAGCGTCGGTATGTGGATTAATCTTGTCAGAGGCTCGCAAAACAGGCTGAAAGCGCAGTGAAGATGGCGACCCTTGACTTTCCCTTAAAAGCCAATTAAAACGCCACTCCCTCCGAGAGCAGAGGCGGGCCTGGCGCTCTGCTCTCGCTGTACGTGTTCACACTGAACTGAGGGAGCTCTTGTGTGTATCACAAGGGAGCGTCAAACATTTTTCACTTGCCTGATGCGTCTGTAGCGGTGAGGCTGTCATCATGCGTGTCTCACTCACCTGACTTGGTGCAGGCTCCCAGCAGGTTCACGATGTTGAGATGTGGTCCAAGGTGAGTCATGATCTTCAGTTCGGACATCAGGGCCTGTTTCTCACTGGACCGCGCCGTGGCTGAAAGGAGGAGCCGTACAATAAAACATCACCTCCTCCGTCCCACTAATTTTCTAAAGAAGGATATTTATCTACTCCAAGATAAATGTAAAGTTTAGACTTTTTTTTTGCTGTAACAGTCGCTGTTATTGTCAGCTTTTACCAGCTTTCCATATTAATTTGAATGAATGTTTTGATCATGATTTCATTTTTTTCTCTTTTTCACACCAGGAGTTATCAAGCAAATATGAAGATGAGATTGTGTCATTTCAAATTTTAAAATCTTTTTATTTACATGAGTGATTGTGTGGCTGAAACACCAGATTATGTTGAAAACTGAGCATTTTTCAGTGAGCGTATCTTACGTCAAGCATAACCCTAACCTTGAAAATCACTGAACACCTTAAGGAACCCACTGGAAGGTACACTTATCTACCATCCTCCCCAGAACCAGACAAGGTGAGAGACACTTTCTCTCCTCTGTGGGTGCATCAGGGAGCTGGGACCCACAGACGCCAGCTCACTGCGACATGGATGGTTAGCTTAGTGCAGTTGGTAGGAAGTGTTAGTATGGCTTCGTCATCAAATAAACTTTTCTCCACAAACTGATTCAAAAATCAAAATTGCAATATTGTAATTGTAGTATCACATTCAGTCGGAACTACTTTCCTAACTAACAAAAAAGAAAGTTTGTTGACGACTAGAAGGAACTGCTGCTGCTAATCATGAGGAAGAGGAAGACTACTGCCGGACACCGAGATCCTGACCCTGACCTGCTTGAACCAGAACAAGCAGGAGGAACTACAGGTTTTGGAAGTTGGTAGCGAGCAAGACTGAGGAACGCGAACCTGCCCGTCCACTACCATTCATTGTGCTAAGCTAACTAGCAGTCAGCTGGTCTCTGTGAGTCTCAGCCTTCGAACTCACACACAGGGTTAAATAAGGCAAATAAGTACATTTCCCCAAAAGTCTGCAAGTTCCTTTAAACAATTGAACATTTTCCAAACTTTCAGGACTTTGGGGGTAGACGGAAACACATTGGTCATATTGAGTGTGTTGTCAGTTGTGCTGTGATTAACTTACGTTTCAGCATTTTCACTGCCACCTTCATGACGGGTTGGGAGCGACTCAGTCCATACGCCGTGCCCTCCACGACCTTTCCGAAGGCGCCGGAACCCAGAATACGACCTGACAGACAGAGAGCAGAAGCCGTGCGGTTGATTATCAAGCAAGTAAAAGAAAAGATCCTGTATGCAAATACATCAGCGCACTTCAGATGCCTCTGCTTTATCATCTGTGACACCCGCAGTGGCTGGTTTTTCCCTTGATCACTGAGTTGAACCAAACAGGAACCAGCAAAGCCCACAGGCCAAACCAGATAAGCTTATCATGGCCTGGCGTCCAAGACTGGATCCTGAACAGAACATCCCAGCAAGGAGGCTGCAGGGCCACTTAGCACACTGAAAATGAGAGTCAGCTCACCCAGCACAAGTCTGTCACGAGGAAACTCCCATCTGGAATCATAGGGAAGCTGCATCGGATCCACATAGATGTACTCATGGCCGTCTGGGCTCACAGACTCGATCACCCTCCAGCGGATCTCATATCGTGGTTTCTGAAAGACAATTCCGCTTGTTAGTTCAGTCGACTCAAACTGTCAGTATCTCATATAAACCCTGAAGCTAACGTGCTCGGAAGACACGCGTGTGCCTGTCTGAATGCAGCCAAAGGGTAAATGAGTGAGTAGATGAGAGCGTGAGTATATGAGCATGAACGTGGCATGGAGGCAGCAGTACCTGTTTCCAGATAACAACCAACACAATGAGTGAGATGATGACAATGACCAGGAGAACCAGCACAGCGGCAGCTACAGTCAGCTCTCGGTGAGGTCCTGCGATCAAACATATTAGATGAACATTAACCACATGAGTGAAAGCCGTCTCTTGAAGTGAAAGCAGTTAATTCAGTGTTGCATAAGAACTCAGGGACATTTAGAGGGTGTCCAGATAACTGGGACCAAATGGTTTGCTGGGAGGACAACATGGAAGTAGTGGTGGTGCTGGGGGGGAGGGGGTTAAAGCTCATCTGGAAGAACCAAATGGCTTCCATACATTTGCTGTCAAAACAGATCCCCTTCCTCTCAGCCCCTATGTCAGTTGCCTCACCATCATTGGACAGCTGCTGCAACACTGACAGCACCCACTCAGCTTCACACACACACACACACACACACACACACACACACACACACGCACACACACACACGCGTGCGTGCATGCATGCCTGTCACCCTTTGAGTGTCACAAATGGTAGGAACTTGAGAGGAAACAACAACATCAGATGCCAATTCAAAGCTGGTTTAGAGGACAGGGTCATGAAATGGCTTTATTCTTACCACTAGACACCAGTTTGACCTCCCGGCTGACGGCGGCCATTTCATTCCTTGCCAGGCAGCGCACCGCTAGAGTGTTTTCCAGGTGACCAAACATGACCTGGCTCTCCAGGTTGTTGTCCTCGTCCATGTGCGAGTCCATCGTGATCTCCGTGGAGTTGGCGGACAGCGGCGTCCAGTAAGATGAGTCATTGGCACAACTGAAGATAACTTGAGTTGAGTGCACGTATGTACAGTGAAAACATTCTTGTCGGATGTGGAGGTGAGCGCTGAACAGACTTACTGTTTAATGTTTTTGCAGATGAACCACTCCACCTCAGGAGTGGGCTGCCCTCCGGCGATGCACACCACAGACTGGCCTGTGGCTGAGCCATGGTGGATGTCCATCAGGTCCACGATGACTGCAGGGACTGTAACCCAGTCAGACAGACGGCGGTAAACACGGCGAAGTGTGTAAACATGTGGGAAGCAAGCTAAAAGGTTTAGAGAGCAGTAAGGTAATAAAACTCAAATAAGCACTCCTCTCTGACCTTTGACCTGAAGGCTGAAGCTGACACTGTGACTCTGGTTTCCATTCTCTACTCGCATGGTGTAGTTGCCGCTGTCCTCCTCCTTAGCACGGATCAGGGTGAGAACACTCAGGTACCTGGACACAACAAGACCATACCAGAACTGCAAAAACAGCACGCAAGTTCTAAATCAACCTGGTGCCTAATTACAGACCAATGTTGGGGAATGTTTCTTTGAACGTCTCATTTTCTCTGCTGTAATTACTGAAGCTGGGTTGAGCGTCTCACCTGGTCTCGCTGACCTGCCGCAGGCTGGTGGAGATTTCTGCCGTCACGTCGCTGAGTGGGAGGCCATCTTTGAGCCAGGTCACATGAGCACTGGGGAAAGAGTTGATCTCAGCCCTGAACTCCCGCACCTCGTCCAGCTCGGCTGATTCATGTACACTGAACTCCGGCCAGAGGAACAAAAACTCGCTCTCTGTTAGAAAGGAGCAGATGGACAATCAGCAAGATAATAACTAAATAATGCTAATTTGCTGTAATTAGACCAAAAACAGCTTATATACCATAGACTGTAACAGCAAGTTGCTTTGTCTGTCTCTCATTACTGATAATATCAGTGATGGAGCAAGCGTAGATGCCACTGTCTTTGGCTGAGGCCTGCGGGATGGTCAAGTTGTAGAGAATCTCCTGAGTCCTCTTATTCTCATGCACCGTCTTAATGGCACGGTTTGCCTGTACAGACAAAAAGGTGCTTTGAGGGTCAGACCATCTTGCGATGTGATTTCAGTAACAACAACAAAAAAAACACACGTCTGTGTGCTGCTCATGGTGACTGGAGCCCTCACCACTTTGCCAGGATATTTCCAGTGGTCCTCCAGGATCTCAGACCCCCGAGCCAGGCAAGTGACTGTGATCGTGTCTCCCACCAGCAGAGCAGTCCGCTTGGCCGTCAGCTCCACGTGCAGCCCTCCGGCACCTCCTGAGATACAACCATCGATCCATGAAAGCTCAGATCTGAAGGAAATGTGGACCTGACAGAATCAAACGTGTCTCTCACACACCTGTCCAGCCGTGAACGATATATTCCCCGCTGTAGTGCTCCTCTCCATTTATTACGGCCTTGCAGACGTAGGTTCCAGCAGTGAAGACCCCCAGAGCACCCCTCTTGCTGTCATACACACAAGGCACGGGTTGCTGGGTGTCAACGTTAAACAGAGTCACATTTGCAGTGGGATCAGACACGAGACACTGAATCTCCATCTCCTCGCGGTTGGACAGGACATGGTTGCCAAAAGGCACCGGTGATGGCACGAATGGAACATCTGGATCTGAGATGGAGCAAAAAAGAAAGGTTTCTCAGAGCAGGTCACACAAATAGGATTCAAAAGTCCAAACATGAGGCTGCATCATACCTGGCACGTAGACGTAGATGCTGCTGTCCTCAGACTCCTCAGTGGTGTTTCTGCTGTAGAAGCACGTGTAGAAGCCGGTGTGTAAGCCAGTGGCCTTGTCCACGGTGACGGTGGTGACAAACAGGCCGCTGTTGTCCTCCTGTGTTTGCTCAAGCACATCCAGGGGCGTCTCCCAGGCCAGCTTTGCCTCGCCTCGACAGGTCAAGGTGAAAGGAGTGCTGAGAGCCACCACCATCTCCTCCACCTGCGGCAGCAGCACGGGGGCTGAGGACGGGGGGAAGGTCATCGCTGTGGCGGCTGAAAGAAAGTCATCAGTTATCAATGATAATACATATTACTTATGGAGCACTCAAAGGTGCTTTATGAACATGTTAACATGATAAAATACAATAAAGGCACAAGGTGAGGGAAGGAGGAGCTGGGAGTGAGAGACCGTACCTTTCACTTTGAGGCTGAAGGAGAAGTGCGCGGTGCGAGCGCCACTGACCGCTGTGATGGTATAGTTCCCGTTGTCCTTCTCCAGCGGCTGACGCAATAACAGGATGCTCTGATACCTGTGAGAGGAAAATTTGGTGAAAAACACTCTTATTTTCTTACCAAAAGTTAAATATGTTTATTGACACTCATATCTGTAAGTGATGGCTAGGCTAGCTTAATTTAGCTTAGCATTCAAACTGGAAACAGGTGTGCCATAAATGGCTAGCCTGGCTCCAACCAAACATAACAAAACACACCTACCAGAGCCCCCAAAGCTCATGTCTTTTATTTGAATTGTACAAAAGCCAAAGTGTAAAAACAACTATGTCGTTTTACGGGTGGTAATGTGCTGGACTGTTTCTTGGCGGGAGCATTTTGGAGGCAGCCAGGAGAGACTTCAGGTCAGCTCGCCGAGCCAAGAAATAGTTTGGAGAGCAGCTGTGTAGAAACACTTCAGTGTTTGTGCAGATTAAACAAGCAAGACTTGACGTGTTTATAGGTGAACCTTTGCGGTCAAGCTAGGCAGGTTAAGTTACCTACGGACGGAGCCGTGCGAGCCGTTTGTCCAGGTTATGCTAAACCAAGTTAAGCTAACGTGAGTGGGGCCTCAATATTCCTGTCAAGGTGAACTAAATAGAAATGCTGGTTTGCTTTCAGCTGCTCCATGACATTTATTTTCCTTTATTCTTACCGATTTCCTTCAACATGGCTAGTTTTGGTGAGGACGTAGTAACTCTCCGGTATGTCTTTGCCATCCTTCAGCCACATCACTTTGGGGGCGGGGTAGGCATTGATGAGGATGGTAAACTCCGTCTCCTCCAGAAGGCTGACAAACTCCATGGGTAGAATCCCACTGTGGTCCAGTGCCACAAAGGAGTTCTCCTCTAAAACCACAGAAAATAATGAACAAAAATAAATGAAAAGCAGCTGATCACAGGTGAAAACTGTAAATTTAGAGTTGTTGGTGTGGGGATGAAATGAAAAAGACACAGTGGAGGGTTGAGATGAAGGAGAAGAGACGGAGAGGTGAAACGGACGTCTGACACACATCTGCTGAAGCCATCTCATAAAACACAGTAGCTAATGTTTAAAGCAGAGATGAAGCTTTACAGTCCAATAGGATATAATGACTTACACACACACACACACACATACACACACACACGCGCGCGCAGAAAAGCTGCCAAATTAACCTGAATGATGATGAGAATATTATATGTGGATTAAGTGTCTGTAAGTCACTGGTGGAATCAGAGTTTATTACAATTCTGCTAAAAAAAGAACCCACTGAATCCAGGACGTGTGTGTGTGAGCGAGAGAGAGAGACACAGAGAGAGAGAGAGAGAGAGAGAGGGTGGACTTACCGAAGACGGTGACAGCTGCGCTGCCGACTCGGACCTCTCCGCTGACTCCGTGGGTGACGGAGCACTCATAGGCGCCGCTGTCCTCAGAGCTGGCTTGGAAGACACTGAGGGTGTAGACGACCTGGTCGGGAAGGACCTGCTTCATCTGAGCTGCGTTCACAGCCTGTAGGAACAAGAGAACAACGGGAGTCTGAACTTCCACTCAGTGGAAAATGATGCGACATCTTTCAGTGTCTAGGGGTATTTATATTTTTGGTTAAAGCGCTTAAAAAGGGTCAAATGAAAATCGCAGAACCTTTTAGAACCTGCAACGGTCCGAAACAGGACTCTCCTCTAGAAAAAGCCTTCAGGGAATCTCATGCATGAAAACATGCAACATGCTGTATCCATGAAAAGAATCTGCATAGAAATGTTAAAGACATTGCACATGAAATTCTCTCTGACCTTTGACACCAACACGTTAAAAGCATTAGCGGTTTCACCGTCTGTCACGTAGACAACATCTGCCCTCTCAAGGTCGTTAGGTTCAAAGGATTTACCGTCCCTTCCCTTTTTTTTCTCCTCTTTTCAACTCCCTTCTTCCCTCAAGCCGTTTGTCTTGTGTTTTAACTTGTGAACTGCAGCGAGAGCTGTTTGGCTGACATCCTCGTAATGAAGACACAAATTTCAGTCTGCGCTTTCCTAACACATACTTTGTGACCACCGAGGGCAGAACAAGCCTATATTCCACTCGCCACGGCGAGGTCCAAAACCATTATTCGCTAATTTAAGGCTCAGCGCTGCCTGGTAGGAAATAACATGGAAATATGACAAGCGGTTGAAGGAAACAGAGCAGCAGGACAGCAGCAAAACCAGAGGATTGGGGGGGGGGGTTGTGCATGAGAACACAGAGAGACGGACATGTTTGACTAGCGTCAGATCTTGCCTGTTTTTTCGGGTGGAGCCATTGCTGCTGAAATTCAAGTCCACCAGAAGCAATGCAGATGATGCTGAAGGGCAGCCCAGCTCTCACCGTGTCCTCGCTGGCCTTCACCTCCACCTCAAAGTCCCGCACCTCCGCCGAGACTGAGGGCACAGAGCAGAGATCAGCACCTAACAGGTCAGGCGGTGACGCCTAGATTCCCAGGAACTCCATTATCGCCAAACGATGGCTTTATAAGTTGTCACCAGACACACACATGCACACACACACAGACTATGTAATTCCCCCCCCCCCCCCCCCCATAATGACACAAAGCTCACATCAGACTTGGAGTGTTTCCAGCTGTACACTATTTAATTTTATCATTTGAGAGAAAAGACAGTTCATTTTAATTTATTGGTTTATTGACGCTTAACTAAATCTAAGACATTCAACTCTACCTGGAAGGCGGTTGGCGTTTACTCACCCTCCTTCTCTACTGTGTAAATGGCACTTCTGACTGCCTGGCCGTTCACGAGGGCCTCACACTGATACTGGCCGGGGGAAAGACTCCCAAAGAAGCCTATCTTGGTGTCGTAATAAGCGGGCATCTCCTCTCCACTGGGGACGCTCCTCAGGATGACATGCAAGTGGGGGTCGGACACGCGGCAGGATATGCCGGCTCTGCTCGAGTCCATCAGCACAAACAAATTTTCAGGGGTCTCAGGAACAAATGGAGCCTGAGGATCTGGGGGGTGGGCAAAAGGACAGAGGGGTTTGACTGGAGAGTGTGATAACATGAGGACGTAGGAAGAAGTGCTGACTGGCTGCTGAGACTCTGAGAGATTTCCTATCTTGAGCGGCGCAGACGCCTCGGCGCGCTACCAGAGCTGCACCTCATACACTCAACAGTGAGTGAACCACCTCACTCTTTCCCCTGAAGAGCAGCTTCAGGCAGTGTGCATGACTCAACCCCCAGCAGACCTCCTTGATCTTGTGTGCAGTTTGATATGTTTTATGCTACTGAACGTTGGCGCACAGCAAACCAACAAATTTACCTGGAACAAAAACATATATCCCAGCTTCGCTGTCCTCCTCCACCTCCCCCTCCTGCTCTCCCTCCTGGCTCTCATAGATGCACATGTAATAGCCGGTGTTTGCCACAGTGGCGTTGTAGATGAAGAGAGTGGCGGTGTAGTATCCCGGGTAGACGAAGGTGTTGGGGGGCAGGGGCTCAGCCCAGATAACATTTCTTTTACCGGTGCAGCTGATGTTGAACACAGAGTTTGGCTTCAGAATAAATTCTTCCTCGTTGGAAATAATGGTTGGTGGCGAGAGTCCGCAGGTAACTGCAAAACAGTTTACAAGACATTAGCGTGTCCAGCAAAGAGAGACAGAGCTGAAATATCACACCCAGTACCACTTACCAGTGATGCTCAACACCAAGATAACTCCAAGGACCACATACAGCTTCGCCCCATCCATGGCTATGGATGTCCTGGCCTATAACGACAGAAACAGTGGACTGTGTCATCATCAAGTAAGGACTGTTTGCTGATAAGCTTTTCTATCATTTCGTCTCCATATCATCCAGTTGGATCAATAAATCCATCCATCGGGGTCTTCATGTCCAGGCAAGCCCATAACAGTCCCACAAAGACAGCAGTGCTCCGGCCTCTACCACAGCAGAGCGGTCCGGAGGCTGGTCACCTCCCGGCCAACGCAGCGCTCCGTGTCAACATGAAGGCGGCCAGCAGAGGGCGACACAGTCCGGCTATTCACACCTCCTTGGCGCTCGTCTTCTCCTGCTTGTCCGCCCGCTTTTCTTGAGTTTTTCTTTTCTCTTTTTTTGTCAGACACAAAAAGAAACACCCCACAATTTTGGTAACCGCTTTGATTTACCAAACCGTGCGCCTCAGTACAACAGCCATTTGTGATTCGTTTTGTTTAACAGCTTTAAACCATTTTTCCACGTTTAGACCAGGCTCCTGATGGTTCCTGGTGGCTCCCGGTGGCTCCTGATGGTGCTCGGTTCGTCTGACGCTGAATTCGTCAGGGGCCACACAGTTTATACCTCACCTTCAAGGCCTGAATACGGTTTTTTACACTTGGAAGTGAGGTGCCGCTGCGCCGTCCTCAGTCCCTGCGGAGCTTCCTGCGGCTGCGCGCCACGAGCGCACCCGAAACGGACAAAAACTACCACCGACAACCGGGGTTTGTTGAACTCTAACATTAGCGGACCACAACAAACTATATTCGCTCGGGAATCCGCTGACAAAAATTCCTCAACTCACTTGGACGCGTTCGCGCAGCCGCCTTCTCTCAAACGATCCGAACAAGGGATTTTTTGGGGGTTTGGCGACGGTCCTCCAGCCGCTCCGCGTAAATGTGGAGAGTGACTGGCAGGCTGCTTCCCCCGCGCTCTGCAAGCGACTCGACAAATGTGCCAAACAACAAATGTGCTCGGATAGATTCGTCCGAGAAAACAGCTGAGAATCACTTGACTCGAATCCCGACTCGACCGCTTTTTTTTTGTGTGTTGGTGGGATTCGTTTGTGATTACCAGAGCAAGAAGAACGTTGCACTTAAAGGAAAAAAAAAGTTGTGTCTTAATATTTGAGTAACTTAAAGTATTCCCGAGTAAAAAAAAACCAACCAAAACCACTGGTGGCACAGCGGGGCAGGAGGTCGCTGCAGCAGCCGTCCGACCTCCAGAGATGATTTTCCTCTTTAATTCCAAACATTCCAGAGGACAAAACGGTTCGATGAGAGGAGAAAAAATTCCAATGTGTTTCCCATTAGATGCCAGGTCGTCCTGGAGGTGACACCTCCAGCTGCGTGGACGATATCGGGAGCTTTTATCCAGGCGAGTCAGGCGCGTCTCCTGGGGGGTGGGGGGTGGGGGGTGGTGGGGTCCCGTATGGAGGAACCCGAATCTCAGTTAGAATAAAAGACTGAGAGAAGCCGCATCACAGGCTGCGGCGGCGGGAGGGCGACGGCTTGAACTTTAACTCAAAATTCTCCACCGCGTGAAACCGTAATTTTATTATTTAAGTAATAATTGACGCATAAACGATCTCAAACTCCCCGGTCAAAAAAAGAGAGGAAAAAAAGAAACTCATCAGGATCCCGACGCCCCCTCATTTACCTTTAGTAATCCCCTCGTGACAATCCTCCGGTGTCGGTAAATCCACAGTCAGGGTTCGATCCTCAGGTCCTGCGCGGTGAGAGCAGAAGCGCGCGACCCTCCGTCTGCATCCGCGGCCGCCCTCGCAACTGCAGCAGCATAAGCGACCCGCGACTGATGCAGCGGAGCAGTCCGCCCTCCTCCCCTCCTCACCGAGCGATCATCTGGCTCAAAGTAAATAACTCTCAGGAAATGACCCCCCCCCCCTCGCCTCCTCCCTCCCCCTCCTGTGCTGACCCCCCCCCCCTTTCAAATTAAGAGTGCCAACGAATTTACCCGCTGAAATTATAAGGCAAAGATCTGCTACTTTTTTTTATTTATTTATTTTTTAATATATTTGGATGCGAGGAACTCTCGGAGACAAAAGACTGAGCTGATAATCGCTGGAGCAAAGTTCCGCTCCTGTTTATGCGGCACCGCAAGTGTGGCACTGCGCGTTTTGACTGAAATGAAGGAAAAAAAGTGCGCATCTTCATGTTTGCTTGCAAGATAAAAAAGGAAGAATTTGAGTAAAAGAAGCATCCTGGTGAGCAGAAGAGCTGCTGCAGAGAGACGCTCATAGAGGGCGCTCCAACACCACCTTATCACACACTCACACACACATTCACAGACTCACACATACATACACACACTCACACACATTCACACGCTCACAAACATACACATTCACACACTACAAACATACATACACTCACACGCACACACACACTGACACACATACATTCACACACACTCAAACACATACATTCACACACACACACACACACACACACAAAAACACACTCATACTCACACACATACACACACAAACAAATACCATCACACACTCACACACTCTCATACACACACATTCGCACACTCACTCACACACATACACAGATTAACTCACACACACTCAGACTCATACACACATACATTCACACACACACAAATACATTCAGACACACTCACACACAAACACATACACACACTCACACAAAAACACACACATACGCACTCACACACACTCACACATATACACTCACACACACTCTGTCACACAGTCAAACTCATACACACAAAAACACACACTCATACTATCACATACACACACTCACACACACAAACACATATCATCACACACACTCACACACTCTCATACACACACATACACACTCACACACAGTCACATTCATACACACCCACACTCACACAAAAACACACACACTTACACTCACAACTTCACTCACACACGCACAACCTCACACACTCATACACAAACACACACTCGCACACACACACACAACCTCACGCACTCAGACACACAAACACAAAACCACACATACACTCACACTCATACACTCAAACACGCACATACCCTCACACACACTCACACACAAACACACACACAGACACACTCACACTCACACTCACACACACTCCTCGGGTACTCATGCGCCAGCTGTTTACCGGCTCCTTAATCACGGTATCACCCCCCCCCCCCCCCCCCGGCTCTGCTAACGGGCAGGAGAAGAAGAATGGGGTCCTGTGACCCCCCCAAAACTCTGGGTAAAGAGGGGAATCGAAGCGTTGTCTCTGCAGAGCCCGGGGCCCAAGGCACCCCCCTCCCAGCTCCAGACTCCAGACACAATCACTTCCACATGTTGCTGAAGAGAAGAGAAAAGAGGAGGAGGAGAAAAGACAAGAGAGGAGAGGAGGGAGAGGAGAGTCCTTCTCCAAACAAAGGGTCTTCACCTCAAAGAAGCGGAGAATCCAACTTTTAAAGTTTTTTTCTGAACTTCTAGAGGCGTTCACGTGCGTTGAGAAAACTGCAGCAAACGTTGTTCCGTCCACCCAGCGTCACATGACGTCATGTTTATATCACACTCATTGCTTGAGTCACGTGATTAGAGTCAGTTACCCTCAGAAATGACTTCAGGTTCACGATGTTTGCCCCCCTTCCATATACGGGGGATGGGGGGGTACTGCTCCCCCTTCGTCCCTCCTCCGGTTGACCACCAGGGGGCTTGGGGGGCCAACTGGCAGCCTGCGTCACGTGTTGCAGCCCGGTTCTTACTTCTAACACAGGACAAACAAGGCCAGACAGGGCCGGGGTCGACCTGCAGGTGAGAACACACACACAGGAACACACACACACGCACACGCGCACACACACACACACACACACACACACACACACACACACATCAGCTGATGCGTGGTTGCTCATAGACGTCCTTGACACCGATGACTGCGGCGGCCCCCGGGGGCGGTGCGTCCTGCGGAGCTGTCCCGCGTGCTGAACCCGCCATACCCCCGCCCCCGACACACACACACACACACACACACACACACACACACACACACACACACACACTCAGTCACTCAGCCGACGACAAGAATGTGAACCAGTCACACTCGTTGTTTCAACCAGCTAACAAACCAACAGCCATCAGAGGTTTTAACGTGGACCCTCCGGACAACGCCGCCACACCAGAAACGCGTCAGGGATTTGATTTACGGCCTCAAATCAAAAATACTCATAAAAACCAGTGTGAGTGCAGCCCTCCGGGCTGGGCTGCCACGGGTCACGCTGCGTCACGGCCGGGCCTGAGAGAGTTGTCAGTTTAGGCTTCTTCCCCTCCAAATATCAGCTGACTGGTGTCAGGTGACCTGGTTCAACACAACATCGAGCCCCTGTTCCGGTTTCGAGGTTCGTTGAATGAAGGAGCGTCGCCCCGTCGTCGTAAAGCGGAGGTCTGCTGGGGAAGAGACAGAGGCACTTCAGCCTCCTCTCCTCTATCTCTCCGCGCGGAACGGCAGCTGCAGCCGGATGAAAGGCACTCTTATTAATTATCTTTTGTCATGCGTAATTGCCAGATTCTCAATGGCGGCAGGGACCTGAAGCCTTTGGAGTGGCTTCGTTTCTCTCGTGGAGCTTGATTACAACATTTATTTATTTCATTTGAGTTTGGGGTTTCAGTGAAAGTTTGGGGGGATCTGACCAGGACGAGCAGATCTAAAACTCCAAATGAGCTTCAGACCATTATTGCGGCCCTGACAGGCTGAGGTCACATCCTGCGGGCCCGCCATGAGGGACTCTTTCCCCTCCCCACGTCCCCTCCTTTGTTGGAGGCTTTAAATGCTGCAATGGTCTTTCACACCTGCAAGGGAACTCTAATTCGATTAATAGGAGCTTCAGTATATATTCATTAGGTGTCTTTCCCTCAATAATATATGATCAGCAGCGGGATGTGAAAGGGGGCCATTTATTCCCGCCCTGAATGGGTCTGCGTGGGACCGAAACTTCACCTGCTTCCCCTCTCAATTAGGAACGTATCCCGAACTCTGACAGAAACGAGTTAAATTAGGCGTCAGCTAATTTCCAGCGGCCCCTCCCACCTAATCCCCCCTCAGAGTCTTTCCATTCGAGCATGTCCCCCTTTTAATTCACCATAAGTTGAAAGGTTCAAATGGTGCCTAATGAAACAGTGACTAAATCGTTCTCTGTCACTCGGGGGAACCCTGTCGCTGTCCCTCAAAGCTCTCTGAGCACGCAGCCGTCGGGGGTCTCCGGCTAAATAAGAGTCCCAAGGCAGGACAATCTAACCTGTCAAAGCCTTTGGCCACTTCTATATATCCTGGTTCTGTGGTTTCAAGCAACGGCAGCACAATCAACCGACGTGGGACCGAAAACGCAATTAAACTCGCTTTGGAGGAGCAAAATCTTTCTTCAGAAAGCGACCATTAATGGACTGTTGGCTGCTCCCCATGCATGCGCGCAATCGGGCAGCCTTTTGTGGTCAGATGTGAGGGGGAAATTACAGCCCCATTTCATAAAGTTCACCGCCCCCCCCCCCCCCCGACCCCCTTCCCGCGTGGAATCAAACAGCTTATATATCGTGTAAATGTCGCGCTCGCGGCTCACTGACGCGCGTGGAAACAAAGCAGGTCTGAAGGAGAGTTTGTTGTTGAACCTGGAGGAACAGGATCGATGGAACCAGAAAACTGGGTCCACAGTGATGGAGCCCTGCTGGAAAAATCGCTTTTTAAAGTTTATTTTTGTCTGAAGTGAATAACATTTGAAGTTTCAGCCCCCCCCCCCATTACTAAATTTTTCCTTTTTTTTTGCTTTAGACGGGAAAAAATGACTAAAGCAGCATATGCGCCTCATTCTAGGGTATTTTTATGATTTTATATTTTTAAATAATATCAAAATAAATTTTGGCAGATTTGTATTTGTAACAATCTGTTATTTTTCAGCGCCTCGTTGCTCACAGCGACTGGAATCAAACGTGCAATAAGTTCTTAGGTCAAATTCTTTATTACAATAAATACAGATATACATAGTTTACACATATTTTTTCCAAAAACACCCCCCCCCCCCCCCCCCGGGTTCAGGCCCCCCGGGCTCTTCCTGAGGGCTTCAGTGACACGGACCGTGGACGTGGGGCAGAGCTGCAAACCTCTCGTGGGGATAAACACTTCGGAGGTGGTTCAACAGACGCAAACAGCGACGGAGGGATCTGAGAGGAGGTGCAGGCTCCGGATGTCGCACCAACAAAAACAAGATTCACATTTATTTTTCCTTTTGAATGAATTTTTAATTCTCATGCAGGAGATTCGTGACATCATCACCCAGCAGCGGAAGCGCCAGCGCCGCGGAGAGCCGGTCCCCTCAGATGAGAGACACTTCTTTCTCCTCCGACGTGGACGCGGGGGACAGAGACTCCTCGTCCTCTGACCTCGGGTAGTCTGTGTGCGCGCTCGCGCACTTGCACCCGCCGTGCGCGCTCCTCTGCGTGGCTTTGCCCTCCTTCTTGTGTTTGACGCGGCGGTTCTGAAACCAGATCTTCACCTGTTTCTCGGACAGGTTCAAGTACGTGGCGATTTCGATCCTCCTCAGTCTGGACAGATACATGTTGGTGGAAAACTCCCGCTCCAGTTCCAAGAGTTGCGTGCTGGTGAACGCCGTGCGCATCCTCTTGCCGTTCTGTATGTGGCTGCTGTCGGAGGCGCCTGGGGGGGGGGGGGGGGGGGGGGCAGTCAGAGGGTTACTTGCTACCACAGGAAGACATGCCGACATGCTTGAGACTAACAGGTGTCTTACCCATGGAGAGGCAGTGGTATCTCCTGGGGTCCGTGACGCTGAAGGTGGGCGTGCAAACAGGTGTGTGTCCGGGGTGCGGCGCAAGCGCCGGAGACTGCGGGTGCGCTATCCTCTGGCAGTACTGCGCCTCGGCTCCTGGGAACTGGCTCTTCAGCATGTGGATCCCGCTGCGGGAGGAGTGGAGGTGGGACGAGACGCACAGCGGGCAAACACAGAAAGTCCCGTTTTTCCTGGAGGGGCACACCGGAGCGCTGACCGCCACCACGCTCGGAGAGTGCACGCTGATGGGGATGAGGAAGTCCTGTCCCGGATGCTCAGCTGGTCCAGGTCGCACCGTGTCCTTGATAATTAAGGAGTCGACGTAGAAAGACCTGGACATGGCTGCGCCGCTGATGGGTGAAGGCTGCTCGCGCGGAGATGCTGGCTGTTTCTCATCTGAACCCCTCGGGATCTCCAAAGGTGCTTATGTTTGATGGTTCAACAAAAGGGACCCCCGAAGAGGGTTGGCCCTGCAGCGTCACCCACGTGCGCACCCGGCTTCAAGGGTTTATACTGTCAGCAAGCAGAACCACGTGACGTCTCCCTCGGCCTCCAATCACAACTTGCAGAGTTACTCTCTCTTTTTTTTTTATCCCCGAATTTTAAAAGTCCTGCACATCAGAAACAAACAAGAGGACGCCCCCCCCCCCCCGAATTTAATGAACAAAGAAACTTTGACTAAATCCTGTTTTTTTTCTCTCCAATATTTGTTCGAATTATTTTTACGGTGAAATCATGATAACATTTGTAAAAATAAAAGAAAAATCGCAGTCTAAAAACATTTAATCTCGTTCGTGTGAGGTTTTCCTCGCGTTGACGGCGCAGTTTCCTCCCTGAGCCTCAAACACACATCAGATTCTTCTGGTCCCCTTCAATGAGCAGGTGCGGTATCAAAAACACTTTCAAAATTCAAAACACTTTCATGTGTATTTTATATTGTGTAACTGATTTGACATCCACGCGTGTGACCCAAAGTCAGCCCACTGGGATTTCCTGGTCAGCCACGATTGTTTGTTTGTTTGTTTGTTTGTTTATTTATTTATTTCAAAGGCGACTTCAGGAGTTCTGCAGCCTGGACTCGGAGTTCTCCTGCTCCAGGGTTCCACTCGCAGCAATCAAAGAATTATGAAGTAACGGCGAGTCTGGGCCGCGGCTATTCGATGGCGATTAGGACTCAATTAGAAAGTGTTTATAAAGGCCGGTCTGTGCGGGGGTAAACAGCCAGTTATTCCAGAAATGCGCTAATCCCTCATCTTGTGACAATAATTAGCGGGTTTGATCCTGCGGGCGGGTCACCAGCAGGTTTAGCTTCTGCTTTCATCTGCCAAGCGACGCCTCGGACCCGCAGACAAGCGGCGAGCCGCCCGCCAGTGGCACTGAGGCGCAGACGGCTCAGGTACGTTCCCCTTTGACCTCAGCGACGAGCCTCGCAACCGCTGCACCTTCGCCCCCCCCGGAGGTGCTCAGCGCCGGGGAGGAGGCGGGGGAAGCTACCGGGGCTCCAACCGAGTTGAAATTAGAAAGTCTTTAAAGCGTAATCACGGCCAAAACAAACTGTCACGCAGACAATAATTGCTATAATAAAGTGTGTTTGACGTGGAAAGGTTGAGATGGTAAAGATGGAGGAGAGAGACAGAGACAGAGACAGAGAGAGAGCGAGCAAGTCAGGCGGAATGATGCGTGGCGCGCGCCCTCATCACACCACGCGAGCTCTAATATTATTTTTCCATAATTCTGCACGATAAAATCTCATTGTCTATTAAGTAATCCCACAAATGAGATCCTTTATGAGGCTATAATGAGGCCTAATTGCCAGGACTAGTGGAGCCACGTGGAAGGATTTAGGAAGCATTAAGCCGTCCGGGTACTGAGCACAGGCTGTTACCTCGCCATTACTTTCATAATTCAAGGAGAAAATTAGTCCATTTAAGGGAAAAAAAATCCTATGATTCCCTTTATTCTGCTCGGGGTGACAAGACTGCAGCTTTTAGTCCGCTTCGTTTAAGAGACGAGGCCTTGGCGGCGTCGCTCCTCCTGTTTAAATTAAAAAAGAATTTCAGAAATGCTTCAGCTCTCGGGGCTCCTCTGCGCGCGGCGGTTACCCGCCACTATTCACCCCCTTTCAGATCACGTTGATGGGCAATTAATCACTGGCCCATTCAATTCAGCGAAAATTCAGCTGAAGATAAAAGAAAAAAAAGATGATTCAAGTTTACTCGCTTCAACAGAAAACATGAGCTTTTTTTTCCCCTCTCCCCACTTTATATGCATGTGCAGCAACCAGGGGGAAGTGTGTGTGTGTGTGTGTGTGTGTGTGTGTGTGTGTGTGTGTTTCTGCAGCTCCTCCCAGCAGTAAAAACACAAACTTGTTAGTGCTCAGCCCCCCCCCCCCCCCCCCATTCACAGCGCATCCCATGCCATATTATACCGTGAAGAAGTCCATTAATGTTTTGTTGAACAAGCATCATTAACTTGTATCAACGCCTTTTTACAAACCTGGCATTGTGGTGCAGGGCCGGTCCGCAGCCCGTCTTGGCCAATACAGTGCATGATTTGGCCCTTTATTAGTAACCAGGCAACAGATCCTGAATACCAAAACTCAAAGGAAACACTCTGCTCCACCATATAGATTTCAGCGGCGATGGGGGGAACATGAACAATGATCCCACGGACAACATAATGCCACGCAATGACTTTTCATTAACAATTATCTCGTTGGTGTGAATAGCAGCTGCAGTGGCCGGTCTCCACCTCCGGGCTTCCCCAGGAAGAAAAGGGGAGCAAAGAGGCTCAATAGCATCCTGCAGGAGTTAAGGCTTCATGGTCTCCATGAATGTGGAATTTAATTTATTTCTCAATGAATAATTAGGTTTCTATGCAAAAATGAGTTGGGCACGGTTGCATCTTCGGATGTCGACTTAGCAAGAAAAAGAAGGGAAAAGAGTTTGATGTGTTTCAGCAGAAACCTCGAATGGCGTTGAGGACGGCAGATCAGGAGCCGGCGCTTCCAGAAATGCGAGATGTTGCAAATGCGTCTTTGAAAATATGTGGAAATTGTTTGTGTGATTGGGTGAGAGTGCAGCCCTCAGAGCTTTAGAAAGTAAAGTGACAGGCTGAGAGTGAGAGGAGGCTGCGGAACAAAGGCGGCGAGGGCCCCGTTGATGGTCTATAGAGATGTCCTGCACCAGGCTGCCTCTAATTAGAGAAACGCTTCTCCGTCTCACAGAGCTGCTCAGACCAGACACTCCAGACTGAAGTGTGCCCCTGCACCAACGAGCGTCTGGATGTCCACACACACACACAGCGGCATCCACGAGTGTGCGTGCGCGTGTGTGTGTGTGAGTCTACGTTTGATAGTGCACACTATTAACGAGCCTGGAAAATGAGATAAACGCCGAGCGATAGATCACGGTTAAGTTCCCAGAGAAATGTCTTTATCGAAGCTTATTGTCAGAGGCCTGCTCCCTCCGACGGCTCTGCTGTTTCCAAAAGACTAAGCAAACGCAATTATGGGGACAAAATAAGCAGCACAACACAGAACAGCCCTTATTTCAATCTTTTCTTGCTTGAGTTGTCAAATAGTCTTGAATTTTCCTCCTTGTCATAAGAAGCTCTTCCGTGGGTCACTCTGCCCTCACTGGAGAAGCCATCAGCTGGAGGACTCGTTACTGGGCTGCTCGCTGGTTCCCGGGCGGACACGCACTTCCTCTTGGCTAATGATGAGCCTTTCACGCCTTCACCCTCACTCCTTCAGATATCAGCTCTACCTTGCTGCTCCGAATTTATTATTCAAGTTATTTGTTTCAAAACTCACAAATTAAAAGCATCTGTGTCTTTTCAATGGAACCCATTCAGCCTCAGTTAACAGCCGGACCTGGATGGTTCTCACCCCCCCTCAGCTCACATTCTGACTTCCTGTGAAAACTTAAATCAGAAATCTTTCAAAGAGTGAATGACAGGAGTCCCTCCACCCGGCGCTGGCTCCGTCTAAAGGAGGTGATATTGTAGCCCTTCTTTCTCCCTTTGAAAGGGGAAATCCCAGGGATTGAGCTTGTGTGCTGGAGCGGAAGCAGACTGGAATGTGTGTCCAGGCCGTAGCTTTTGTTGCCAGCAAGTCCATGAATAGACATGGCCAGCGATCGCTCTGTCCTCTGTTTTATCGGACTGTGAAGAAGCAAACAAACCCAAATGTTTCATTTGCAGCACCTTCTACCTGTCAGTCACCGTCTGGTGGGACGTTCGAGGCCCGTAGGAATCACCCAGGTACCTGCAGATTTAAATAGCTGCTCTCCACTCCACCGCTCACAGACAGTCGGCTTGGTTTGAGTGCATGTTCCTCTCCTCATATCTAATACTGATTAGGGAGAGTGTCATCTTAAATGGAGTCTGTCATTATGTTGATTTTCATGGCTGCTTGTTAGTGTCTCCCAGGCAGCTTATTGCTTTGTCCTGTCCGTCCCCGCTGCTTCACACAAACAGCACATTTATCTCTTTATTGAGCTGCGCTCCCTCAGAGGGGACGCAGAAGTTTAAGGGGAGGCGGAGGCCAACTCTGAGACTCGTATTCTGCTCATTTGGTCGATGAGGAGCACAGCGATCTGATTTTTGCCGTGTTTATGTCTTCATTACAGCAGGATTCATTAAGACTCACTCCACAGTTCCTCTGCTCCCTGCTGTCATGACATGGCTCTGATCATCACAGAGGAATATCAGACTTACATGAGTGGTAATGGGCCCTTTACATAACTACAGCAACAGTGTTCTTGTCAGAAATGACACCAAATAAGAACCTTCTCTAACTCTCAAAACAGAACCTGGTTCTTGTTTCTGTGTCGCTCGGGTCTGAAATGTTGCTTTTGACGAGAAGATCATCCTTCTCACGGTTGATCATTTTCGTTGTCATTCTCTGTCAGCTTGTGAGCACATGAGTTCATGTCATTCATTCAGAACTGCATGAGCTGTCGCTGAAGCAGCAGCTTTTCTTCCTGCAGTCCAACACAATCAGTCCATAATCAGGTTCCTACCCTCCTCCTCCACCACCACGAGGATTACAGCACCTAACAGAACCAGAGAAACGCTGACAAGCATCACAACGCCGTTAAGAAGATCCGCAGAAGGAGCCTCATGAACGGCCACATCACCTCAGCGCCAGGATTTCTCAATTTCCTTATCGGCGTCAGCACCAGCAGACACAGAGAGCCGTTCGGCGAGGATCCAGGCAGGAGGAACCGGGGCTCGGCCTCCACTCAGCTGGTGTGAAGCCGCCTTCAGCAGCAGGCCTGCGTGATAGAACCATGTTCACGGACATTTAAACAACACAACTGGCAATTTGGTCACTGAAATATATCTAATGAAATGAAGTAATGATGCAGAAAATTAGTTTTTAACTTTTAACCAGGATGAACAGTTGAGCATTAAACAACGTTCTGATTCTGAACTTTATTAAAGTGAATCAGCAGCCCTCCACCAAACCTCGGAACGCTCATCCAAATGAGATGAATCGCTAGTTTTCACGCAGCGGTTGAAGGTGAAATAATGTGCATTTCTCTCCAGAACAGAGATGTTACTGAGCAGCTTGCTGCTCCGCTCGGGCCGGGACAAGTCCCCCTCCACGGTGACCTTCCCTCCCTGGCTGAGCTGCTTCTCCCCCATGCGCAGCCTCAGCAGTGCTTTCCGTCTCAGCTACATTAAGAAGCAATTTGTTCCTTGTTCCTCTTCGACTACCGACTGCTTTCTGCTCCAAACATTTGAGAGCTCATCAGCTCAGTCAGACGTTAGATCCCCGCCAACCCAAACCTTGTAAACATGAAAAGATGAGATAACTCACAATTTCAAACAGACTTATTGGACCGGATTTTGTTTTGTTTTTTTTTCAAATTTTGCTCAGAAGAAAATCAGCTGGGGCGGCACGGTGGTGCTGTGGTCAGCACTGTGGTCAGCACTGTGGCCTCACAGCAAGAAGGTTCCAGGTTCGAGTCCCGGCTCGGGCACAGGATCTTTCTGTGTGAGTCTGCATGTTCTCCCTGTTCCTGCTGGGTTCTCTCTGGTACTCCAGCTTCCTCCACAGTCCAAAGACATCAAGAGGGGACGAGGCTGATTGATACTCTAAATTGACCGTAGGTGTGACTGTGAGTGTGAATGGTTGTTCGTCTCTCTATGTTGGCCCTGTGATGGACTGATGACCTGTCCAGGGTGAACCCTGCCTCTCGCCCGTTGACGCTGGGATAGGCTCCACCCCCCCCCCGCGACCCTTAATGTGTAGGAATAAGCGGAAGATGACAATGACGATGAAAATCAGCTGTGCTTTTATTTGGAATTCTGTTTAAAACTCAAAGTTAGATTTTTTTCTTTAAATATGAAAAACAATGATGTGATTTTCTTCTCAATACTCGGGGATCCAGTGCATTAAACGGCCTGTCCATTTTTTTGGGGGGGGGGGGGATTCTCTCAACTATTGGTTCTTACAGATGGAAAGTAACTGAATTAAAAGTAAAGCACTTAATTAAAAGTGGCATATCAGCTCAGTTGTATTCTTTCTTTTTAGCGTTCACTCATGTTGGGGGGGGGGGGGGGTTCCCAGGGTGAAGCGTTTCACGGCCAGTAAAGCTTAATGTATCGTACAACAGGCTGATTGTGTGGTCATCACATGAACTGGCTGCAGCTTGGAGGGCAGCTGCATCAGCCGGCAGCTCAGTGAGTCCCCAGCACACGGGAACGCTTCCGTTTGTTGCTCAATAATGTACCATATTTGCTGTAATTCACCCAAACAGAACAGAAATTTACAACTCAAAATATGACAGTAAACTGTACTTAAAAACGAGCACAAGCGTTTTAATGCTGCAGTGAACTCAGAGGCAGTTAACTGCACTTCAAACACACTTTCAGAGAATTACTGAAAGCACAAATCAGCCTAAACCGTTGTGACAAGAAGATTAATTAAGATTACCTCGAAAAGAACAAGCACACAAATATTTAAACGAATTACTGACATTGGATAACCGAATGAAAAGAGCTTCTGGTTTTAACTCAGTCAAACTCGCACTGGTTCGATGGTAACGGTGTAATGACACTGGCCTGCGTTTAACGACCTTTTTAAAAAGGTCGAAGGTTTTCCACCTGATTTGTGTATATTTTGGTGCGCTGAATCCAAAAATAACACCCATTTTCTTTGATCAGGTCAGGTTTTTAAGGTATGATAAGTTTTGACCCTCAAATAGGACTAATTCAAGGAAAACAAGCCTTCATCCATGATGAGCTTTTGGGTGATGTACAATCATCCTTTTCTGAAGTTTGTTCGATAAAATGCTTGCTTTTTGTGAAGCACATTATCCAAAATAAAAGGGAGTATAACAGTAATAAAGGGAGTTAATAACAATTATTTTACAACCCCATATCTCAAAAACTTGACCTGATTGGACAAAATGAGCATGATTTTACAGAGCAAACTACCCTAGGATCACCTATCACATGCTTGACCTTTTTTTCTTGGCAGGCCAGCGTCATTAGTCAGTTTATTCTCACTGTGTGACTCCAATGAAATGAAAATGTTTGCGTATAACAGATTCACTGAATGCCGGTATGTAGGATTTAAAGGGATCTTGAGGCAGAAATGGGACCTACTACTCACGATATTTCCCCTGGTGTGTAAGCACCTGAAGCTGAGTTCCTCCCGGGTCAGAAAAGGCCCTTCAGCCCCAGTGCGAGGCTGAACTCACTCAGTTATGGATTAACGGTTGGAAACATCTCAGCCGCTCATGGGAGCAGCAGAAACTGTCGGAGTGGAGGCAGAATATCGGCCGCAGACGGTGATAAAACTGTCTCCACATCATGAGCCAACTCCATGCTTGTTCCACTCCTTTATATAGAAGACGTACAATAACGTGCTAAGAGCAGCGCAGGCAGAGAGGGTGCACAGCAGGGGGTTGAATGTGTCTTGACTTTAAGAGGTTTGGGAGCCACTGGTGCAGAGCTGGAATGAGTCCCGCATGCAGCGTCTAGAGGAGCCAGAACCGACGCCGCACTCCTGCTTGTTGTCTTGTTTCCTTTCTTTTGCCGTGCTTCCTTTCGTAGTTGTATCGTAACTAAAACCAACCTTGTTTGTTTTTTCTCTGTTTTCTTTTTTTAAATTTTTATTTTTACTTCACACAGTGACTCTATGGTCACACGACAGGGTCGAGTCAATCAAGCAGAAACTGTCATGGCGACCGTAACAAAGGACATCAACCCAGACTTTATGAAGACACACGAAGGAGCAGAGGAGGAGCAAGCATGCGGGAGGAGAGCTGGGTCCAAGCACCGGGGCCCGACAGAGAAGGAGAGGAAAAAGTAGTTTCCCTCCTCTAATACAGTCGAAAAAAGCAAGGAAACACAGGGACTTCCATCCACAGAACTGCAGTTACAACAGTTTCCTGTTCAAAAGTGGAATGCAAAAATGGCGTCTTCCAGAACTGAATGGGGTCTTTCTTGGTCCAGGTCACAACCCTCCACCAAGTTTGGTGAAAATTGGCCTCATAGTTCATAACTGACAAATGAAATGCAAAACCCATGAAACACAGAGTAAACCAATCATCAGAATTAGTTCAAAATGATCACATGTCAAATCCAAAGCTTGCTGAGGACATGCAGGTCATGACCTCAGCCTGCGCGACAGCCATGCAGCGCTCCAGCGTGAGATGCAGTGAAATGAGATGCTACTCACCTGACGGGTGTAAAACCTAAAGGCACAGAGGCGGGAGATTACATTTCTTTTTGAATTTGTCGTGAAAGAAGTTCTGGAGCTGTAAAATGTACGTGCTGGAACTGGGACGGGTCTGCAGCTGCGTTCTTTACATTTTGGAAGCAAACTCTGCACCTCTAGCAGCCGTCCAGCACTCCAGCGTTAAAGCGTAATCACACTGAACATTTACTGTTCTCGCTTTTTAAAAGTAAACCAATTTAGAGCCTCCATTGAACTGTTTGCATCATCAAGTGCAGTGGGCTTCCTTTTGAAGATATCCAGGCAGCGGAGGTCAGGGCCAACAGCTCCTGTCTGCATCATCCCAGCTTTGCGCCGGCCAGATAAATGGAGAGAGTGTTTGTTAGCTGTCTGAGCTTTGTGTTTGCAGAGTCACAACTTTGTATGGGGTCGAGGGGGAGTTTGAGCAGTAACTCTTATTTGTATGCAGACCACATTGCTGCGCCGCCCCCCCCTCCTGGTCCACTCTATGTCCTCTCACCTGCCTGTTGCGTTAAATCATAGAGCTGTCAATTGAGGCATGTAGATGGGTCTGCACGTGCAAGAGCTTTGCTGCACCTGTCGTGTGTGTGTGTGTGTGGTTGTGTGTGTGTGTGTGTGTGTGTGTGTGTGTGTGTGTGTGTGTGGTTGTATGGTTGTGTGTGTGTTTGTCTGAAACATACAGAGAGGTCCTTCAGATGACATTGTTTTAGCTTTTACTATGGATGTTTACTTCTCTTTATACTTTCTCACTGTGCGCGATTCTTCCTAAAGGCCTGGGGGTCGGCGATAAGAGAGTTTTGGAGAACTGCCCAGTGTTCCGTTAAATGTGTGGGTGTGCGTGAGTGTGTGTGTGTGTATGTGTGTGTGTGTGTGTGCATGTGCGCGTCTCCCTGATAGTCGGATGGAAATAGAGGTAGCTGGGCGTCAAACAGGAGGTCTGCAGATGCCCGTCCAGCTGAGAGTTGCAAGGTCCCTCCCTTTGACAGAGTATCCATTCAGAGTCAATGAGCTGGGTCAAAGCCTGCACGTCAGGCTGCAGCTCGGCCTAGCACTGGGGCGGTCCAAGAGGTCAGTCTTATTCACATGGCGCTGTCATGCAAATGAACCCACCCACGCTTAAACAACTCTTGGAATTTTTATGTCTGCTCCCTGGCCTTTTTTTCCCTCAATTCCCCTTTTTTTCCTGTGTTCCTCACTCCCTCTTTCCCTCTTCAAATCTCTCTCCCCGGTATTCACAAAGTCATTGACGAGACATTCAAAGCTTTTTAAATTGGCCAGCTTCATTGTGCCCACACTGAGGCGAGGGGGGCGATGTAGAGAGGGAGAGTGTAAAGAGGAGTGGGCCTAAATATACTCTGGTCTGAAAGTAGTTAGATCATGTTCTTTTCATGGTCCGATTAGAATCAAATCGATCCCCCCGCCCCTCCTGACACTCCAAGGTTTGAAGAGGAGCAGCCACACAAAGATTTCTGGGCTGAGACAGCGGGAGTGAATGACCAAACCTGAATGCTAAACACACTCTTAAAAGTCTCATTCTGAAGCATGACAATACCTAAGAGAGTAAATTTGTTTTAAGTGCGAGCGAGGGATGTTTGTGTGGATGAGGAGAAGATATCTGGACAGTGATGATACTGTAGCAGCATCGGTGGGCCAGACCTGATCTGCATATCCATCAGGGAACCACACAAACCTCGCTGGGGCATCGTTTCTAAAAAGGCTCTCACAGTGATTTAGAATATGATTTTTTTTTTTTTTTAAAGAGGCTTTCAATTACAGAGCATTTTGGAGAAATCTGATACCTGTTTCTCAGGAGCGAGGTTACAAATACAGCGTTCGGAGATAGTTAGGGTGAGGTGTTTAGCATGAGGAGGTGGGAGGCTGGAACCCATGGTTTCAGATGAAGAGTGTGACCGCTGGACGCTGCGGCTCCCCTCCAGGGAGGCGGCTGCTGGGGTGAGGGGGGCAATGGGAGGAGGGTTTTGAACTTGGTGACACCCTGCCTGCACCTGCAGCCGTGTTAATCATCAGTTTATCCTTTCACCAAACTGCCAACAGCCTTTCATTCACTTGGCATCGACTTTTTGAGCAGTGGTGGAATACTGATTTGGTGGTCTGTTCTGCAGCTACATTCCCTCTCTCACCTGTCCCATCTGATCTTTTTGTTGCTGTCCTGTGAAAACTCTCATCTTTTCACAATTTTACGGTCTGCCCTTATTTTTGCTTTGTTTACAAGAAATCAAAAGGGGGTTTAAAATGGATTTATGGATTATGTTCTCACTTTCCAAGACTGGATGTGTGTAAATCCAGTTTAATGAAGTTCAAATACTCTCTTACTACACTTAAGTAGGCACCTCATGTCCAGCAGCCCCCTGACGCACCGCAGGGTGAGCTGCTGACATAATCCCAAAGGGTCACATGATGCTGCGCACGGGCACCCTGGCCGCAGACGTGAGGGGCTGCTACCAGACGGAGCAGCATTATTAGCCACACATTAGTTTTCGCTCTGAGAGATGCCAGTACGGACGGAGGGAAGTGAGCAAGGTGACCAGCACGTGTGACCGAGGTAGCAGCTGGAGTTGCTGGCCAACATCCGACTGTAGCCACTCGCGAGGCCCGTTGGCTGCTAATGTGTTAGCACTGTCAGCAGAGCATTCTCAACACCACTCTGGTCGGTGTTAGCTTGCTAATAAGCGCTAACATTGCTAATCTGAAATCTGATGTATTAAAAAAAAGAAAAAGAAAAAAAGGTGTGGAGTCAAAATAAAACAACTTTCCAGAGGGATTTAATGTTGGGACAGAACTCTCGATTGTCTCAAACCCCAAGTCCAGACCAAGTCCCAAGTCACATGTTCTTGGGCAAATCAGAGCAAGTCAAGTCTCTTAAGACAAGTTGGACCCCCCCCCCCCCCCCCACCATGTTCAAAAAGTAAAAAAATCAGTGGAATCTGCATTATAATTATGTCAGTCAAATCAAACAAAGAAGAAATAACGCCATCAAAGCTAATTAATGGCTCAGTCCAAACATCGTTGGGTTCTGACTCTGAGCGTCAGATTACAGTGTAATCAGGTAAAAAGGTTAATTTAAACTTTTTACTCTGCTTGGCCTCAGGAACTTCTCCTCGCCATCACTTCAGCTTCACACAGTTCAGCAGGATGAGCCTCCTGAGACCAACCGGGGATTTCCGGCTGCGGCCGTCTCATCAGACAACGCGGGACTGAATACTCGTTCATGGTGACTTCGATGTAGTTCTCCTCCATTCATTTACTCTGTTTCAATCGGGATTTACTCCACTCAAATTTAAAATAATATTTATTTCATGTGATTATTTTTACTTCCATTTTAAAAGCATTTTCTCTGTTTTTCACCCTCTGGTCTGAGTCTATTTTGGATATTTTTTAAATACTTTTGATTTTGCTTCTATATACCACAAAAAACATGTAGTATATTTACCGTACCCATGATTGGTGTTTTTTTTTTTAACTTCAGCACAACTTCACCAATGAAATCTGATAATTATTTTTCCAGTTTATCCCATTTTATTTATCGTTATTATTGCTGTTGTTGGGCCCAAAAATCATCAAATCCAATTTGAAAAATCGTCCTATTCATTACAGTGAAAAACACTCACATGCTCGTGAGCTTGAAAAGTAAATATAGATTGTACAAATGAACATATAAGGTAAAATGGAAACACGGAAGAACTATAAATGGAGATTTCCCTTTAAAACATAGTTTATCATCAGCTGCAGCTCTTCTCAACTAAATACGTGTAAACTTACACGGAGCTCCACCGGTGCTTCGTATCCTCAGAGTTCCAGATGTTGTAAATGTAACATCAGAGGTAAAATGAGATGTAATCAAACTCTCTACAGATATTAAAAACTATTTACGGTGGTGCAAGTTGGGTCTTTTTTAATCCCTGCCACTCCATAAAATGACAAATTTACTGAAGGAAATGCAACTCCGGCCCATCCCAATTTTTAAATAAATATTTTTGCACTTTCAAATTTAAACTCTCATCTCTCTTGTTTTATGTGGTCGATTAACATTTTAACCAAAACTGGGAGAAAGTTTAAAATCTGCGCTCTTAAGAGAAGGTGACAGCAGCGCTGGCGACCTCATGTTTTGCTCATGGCATTTTAAGAAAGGTCACATGATCTGATCATTCTGGAGTCATCTTCCCTTGTCCTGTACGGGTTAATGCTAATTGAATCTGTTTTAATGGCTAAATGGTAGCTAACTTCCAAACACGATGCTGCTGTCTGACCGTCTGAGGTCTTGGTTGAGCGAATCCTGCACTCAGCACTTTTCCGGCTTCCTTCACATGCAGAGTTTTGAGCCTGACATGATTGGAAGTGAATCTAGCGAGAGTGGGACGCTCAGGACCTGCTGTATGAACAATAGCGCAGCAATGCAACCACCTGATAATGAGGCTCCGCAGAGGAGACTCAGGTGGCTGAGAGAGAGGGAGACTAGAAGTGAGGGGAGTGTGTGTGTGTGTGTGCGTGTGTGCGTGTGTGTGTGTGTGTGTGTGTGTGTGTGTGTGTGTGTGTGTGGAGAGCAAGCACCTCTCTCAGGTGTGAGGGGTCAACCTCGAGTGGAGCTCACGTACCACAGGAAGGTTGAAGGAAAAAGTGGACCTCCCGTTGTTGATGATGGCTCCGTTTAGTGTTTGTGTGAGAGAAAGACTTCTCCTCTCCCACTCTCTCTCACCCTGTTGTTCCTCTTTGTTCAGCGGTGTAACAGTCTGTGTTTGGAGTGAGGAGCATGACAGCAAAGTTGTTTGTATTCTGAAACCTATGAGGAACCAAACAAGCCTCTAGAGGTGGAGGGACGAAGGGGTGGGACCACCCTGCAGCTGCCCCCTTCTCTCTCGCTCACTCCCACCTCATCACTTCATTCCCTCTCCTATTCATCCCGCAGCTGCAGTCTTGTGCCCCTCTCAGTCCCTGTCATACAAAGTTCTCTCTCTCCCTCGCCCTCTCTCTCTCTCTCTCTCTCTCAGAGACACAAAGATGGATGGAGAAGCTCCTCGGATGGGGCCAGCCAACAATAGCTTGTGCCACAAGGTGAGCAGCCTCAGCTGCATACGGCCCAGTGCCGCCTTTCCTGACTCCTGCGAGCTTCCTTACCCTTCTTGAGAATATGTGTGTTAAGGGGGGTCTGAGCGGCACAGTATGGCAACAGATGCTTTTGTTCAGCCAAAAGTCTGAAAGGGGCCTTGGGTGGGGGGCTTAGCCGTGTCAGAGCACAGAGTCATTTTTCTCTCCTTTTTCTCTCACTCTGCCTCTCTTTCTCTGCATCTCCTTCTCCCCAGCTGTGCCTGCCGTGGCGGCTGAGCAAGAGGAAATGTGAGGGCAACGGCGTGATGGAATACGTAAGTGGGGCGCGCGGTTTTGGCCTGTTTAGTGGGCGACTTCATTAAAGGGTCGTTTATCTGGCCTGTGATCCCATTGTTCCGGGCCTTCTTTATCAGCCCCGGTGTGTCAGGGGGCGTAATTGGCCGATTGGCCACGGTCTGCGCATGCTGAGGTGATTTATAAAGCTGTGAATGGAGCTGACTCCTCTCTGGGCAGCGCTCCCTCTCCCATATAGGAGACACTGAACTCCAGAATAACACTGAATAAATGCAGAAGAAATGTGAAAAGGATGAAACGTCCCCAAAGCTCTTTGTGTGAGTGTGAAATCAGAGGCTTGAATAAAAGCACTCTGGAATCACTCTTTCCCTTGTCATCTATTTTCTCCACCTTTATACTCTATTTGACTTTGTTGTTTCACTTCTTTAGACCCTGTTCTCTTTACCGTTGTTCACCCGCCTTTCATATTTTTTATTTTCACTTTGTCTGTGTTTCATCCTAAGGGGCGGGGCCTACAACTTTATTTTATCTCTCAGCCAATCACAATCTGCAACATCAGTTTCTGTGAAGGAATGTGGGGAAAAAATGAGGAAAACCTGTGTTTTGGGGGAATTTGGATGTTTCAATTTTAGATTTTTGCTTCTTTTGTTAAAATATCACATTTGCTTGTGAAGGTTATCAAGCGTGTTATTTCAAAAATGACAAATTATTGAACTTCAGGACGCGGCAGGGACAAGATGAACTTGGAAAGCCTGAGCATGTTTGCTGGACAGCAGATGATGTGATGTGTGATTGCAGGTGGGAGTGAGCGCTGGCTTTATGCGGTTCCATGGTGTGCTGAGGTTGGCTCTTAATGGCCTCCTAATTAAAGCAGGCCCTCCTCTCAATGGGCTGATCATGTAGTGGGAGGTCAGAGGTCATTTACAGGGCGGCTGGTGGCCACAGTTCCCGCTCCGTGCTAATTGCTCTCCGATATGCACAAATGAGGAGGACGTGAGAATCTGGTGGGTGAAGGTAAAGGCGTATCTGCTGCCCGGGGAAAACGAAGCCAGTGGCTTCTCTTAGATATTAGTTCAGATATTTCTCGTCTTTATTTTTGCAGTTGTCTCCATTCAGTCCGCCGGCCGTCACCATCCAGCCTCACAGCACTCAGAGACGCTTGCATTGTCCTGCCGTAGACGCAGAGCTTGAGTTCATTAAGCCAGACTTAAGTGTTTGTCTAAAGGCTAGACGGGACGACTTAAATCCCTGACAAGTGACTGCAGACATGCAGATAAGGTGTGCAAACACATTTGCAGGAGGATTAAAGGAAAAGTGCAACTGGTATCTTTATAAAATGTTGTTTTATCAGGTTAAATTGTAGCTTGTACCCGTTAATGAGACCTCTGTTTTCTAAAGTCACATTTTCTACCTTTCAAGGCCCTCGGCGACCGGGCGAAGCTCCACGGCAGGCTGCGTCCACAGGAGAGGGAGAGCCAGGCGAAGAGGAGGTGCCTGGCTCAGGTTTAATGTAGCTGATTGTGTCCTTTGAAAAAAGGAACTGTTTCTTCTGTGTTAATTTTCAATTTTGTTTCTGTCTGTGTGCCCAGCCTTTGTGTTCAATTCTTGCTCCCTCCCTAAACGCCGCCACCGCCCCTCTCTTTTTCTTTTCTTTTCACTTCTCCTCTCGTCAGGCCGCCTAGATTATGTTGCTAAGGAGATTTTTCCCTTTCTTTTTTTTTGCTTTTTTCACTGTTTCCCATTGATTTGGTGTTAATGCGTTTTGAATGCCCCTTGGTGTGTGCCGAGCGCTGGGGGAGGAGGGGAGCACAGGGTCTTGCCTCGTGGAGGAATTTCAATCTGAAGCAGTTAGGTGGGGGTCTGTGTGGGTTCAGGCCCAAAGAGAGGCACTCAAGTGAGAACTGAAGTGGTTTACAGAGCTATGGAACCTCTTCTTCTAGAGTAAGCCCTTCATTGGCAGCCTACAGGTGCGCTGTCAATCTTTTCTTGTCATACCCGAGAAACGAAGCCACAAGTAAAATAAATGAGAAGAGAAACAGAGGGACACACAGGAAAAATGCCTTCTTCTTCTTCTTCTTTTTTACTCAGACGACGTCACCGACCAAATCAAAAACATTGACATCAGTTGTGTAACGAGGAAACAACAAAGCAGCTCATTTGTTGTTTCCTCAGGAGAGCTGAAAACATCCTTTGGGCGTCAGCCGCTGCTCGGGCCTGGTCTGAATCTGCATGGAAACGCTGGGCGAACACAGCCAGGCGGGGGATTTATTACAGGTGATTGTATAATAAATGAGTTTGAATCTGAATTAAGCAGATTAATTTTTTTTAGCCAAATCTCACAGATTAACATTGAATACATGATTATTTTTCTGTAACGCTGAGTGGTTCATTCATGCCTCACTTTGCTGTGAGGCTAAATGTCATCATGACTCACTCAAGGTTTATTTACATTTAATTATCAAATGAATTGGAAGTTGGCTGGATATTTCGCTGAACAGGAAACAACGTGCATTAAGTTTGTTTTCGTCGTCTGGCGAGTGCAGCAATCGACACAATACGGTGAGCAGCACAGGCAACGTTAGCGTTCGCTGTAGCACACAGAGGAGAAAAGAGGAACAGCGATAGGTGGCTCCACTGGGCTCAGTTGGGATTTTATTGAAGTACCAGCTGGTATCAGACGTGTTTGGCCGTCCTGACACGAAGACAAAGTCTGGGTTTACCTGTGAGGCGATGGGGACAGAAGCAGCTGGTCAGTCACATGACTAGAAGATTCCCTCTGTTAGAGCTTACTGACAAAACAAGCTTCCATCTCCCGTTTCACATGTTTATCTTTTTTTGTGTGTGTTGAAGACCACCTCAAGAAATTGTAAAAACATTTTTGTGATTGTTTATTCAAATTTTGCCAATTTCATTCATCTTTTCCAATATAATTCTTCAATGTGCATCAAAAAAGGGAGATGGAAACAACGGCAGTGAGCCAAGAGCATCTCAACCGTCAGGCATTTTCTGCATTAGCAGGGAAGTTATTTTAAACTTTGTACTGATGGAATTCATTACAGCTGTAAACATAAAGTTTGAAGGACAAGAAGTCAGAGCTAAGACTGCATTTTATTCTGCTTACTGGCGGCAACTGGAGTTCCAACGAAATCTTTAACAAGTTGTCGTCAGTAGAAAGTTAAAGACAGGAGATGTTCAGTGAGGAGACCGACAATGAGTGAAGCCTGGAGATACACACAAACACACACACACACACACACACACACAGACACACACACACACACACACACACACAGCAGAAAGCTATCCATCTTCTTGTCTGGCTCTGGGCAGTGATGGAAACTAAGTGAATAAAACGTTGCTGTGCTTCTTATTCAGTTTGACACAGAATCTTTCGTACATTTTGAAAAAAACAAAAACAAAACCCAGCCTGCAGTTAAACCAGTGCTGGTCCACATCAGAATTTAACATAGGAGGAAAAAATCCAGAAGGTTTTCAGTTCACGGTAAAAACTGCTTTTAAACAATTCAACAATATATGAGCTAATATGGTCGGGACAGGTTTGAATGAGGCGACACCTCAGCCTGCTGGAGGAACGTGAACCGGACTGTAACCAGCCTGAAGACGCGGACTGCACTGTAATCATTCGGTCTATAAGATTTACGAGCAGGGACTGCACGTGTGCAGAGGCTTCAGGATGCATATGGCAAAGTTGCTGGGTTTTTTTTAGTCTATTTTTGCCGCTAAACTTGGTTATCCTGAACCTGATTACACTCGTAAAACCACGAATGACAAAGGAGACAAATCTCATGTAGTTTCTCTTCACTTTTATTTTTTGTGCTAAATTGGATCATTTGTTTACTCTGTTTTGTATCATTCTTTCTCTGTTAGTTCTCATTTTCCCACACAGAAGAACCACACACACACACACACACACACACACACACACACACATCTGCCCGTGCCCGGCAGCAGTGTGAAAAGAATCCCCTTCATAATGACCTCTCGGACCATTTCATCAACACTGGCGCTAACCATAATGAGCCAATCAGAGAAGCGCCCCCAGCAGAGGCTGCTGTTTCCAGGAGTGCTCTGACTTCCATGTGGGTTGCCTTCAGCGAGCGTCAGAGTCCTGGGCCACATTACAAACACAAACACTGAGTTACCAGGGGAAACTACAACACTTGACCCCCAAAATTAGCCACAGAAATGTGCTTGCTGCGTCTGCAGGCTTTGACCGCTCCCCTCTCCAGTGTTCCTCGTGTTAACCACCAGTCACTTCTGCTGGTTAGACAACTGGCCTGTTCAGAGTTTATGTGCGTCTAAAAGGGATATTTCACCTCAAAATGTAGTTCTGCCTTCCAGGTGCTCAGAAGCAGGGCTTGGGCTCACTGATACGTACATCTCACCACTGCATCACTTTTTTGTGACTCCAGAATGCAGTAAGATCGCCGCTCACATGCGTCGGGCATCTGCTCTGATCTTGAATCAGTCTCTGCCACTGGCCAACATCATTCGCTGGTCACGCCCACCCTGCTCACCTGGCCCCTCACACCTGCAGCCTGTGTAGATGTTGCCACGCCCACTTTTCCCTGCAGCTTCCACACCTGTGGCTTGTTGCCTCGCCATCCTCAGTATTTATGGTGGGTTCCTCCCCTCTGTTGCTTGCCTGATTGTCTTGGTACCCTGCTTGTCTGCTACAGGTGCGCGCCAGGTACTTCCTGGTTGGACTGATCTCGATTCTTTGACCTTGGAAGGGATTATTTTTGTCTTCACTGAATGTCCAGTAAATCAATGAGAATTTCTCTGCCTCCTACTCTGGAGCTGAATTCTTCCTGCCATATATTTAACATGAAGCTAATGGCGACTGACAGCTAATGACTAACTAATAAACCTGTCCAAAAATGTCTATTTTCTCACCCTCCGTCGCATCATCCAGCATAATCCATGGTGACTTCATCCAGCCGTCTGCTCCTGAATCCACAAACACTTTTGAGCTAAAAGCAGCAACACTGCTGGTGTGTTCGCGGCAGGGCCGTTGCTTTTAGCTCACATAGAAGTCATTGCGGATAACTGAGCATATGGCTGGATAGAGAAGAGGATTATGTGCCAGACGACGCACTTCAGAGTTTGTAAACGGATGTTTTGTTTTGGCGTTGATAGCCTTCAGTCTCCATTAGCTTTATGCTAAATATACGTGGCTGGTTCTTTCTGCATTCGTGAGTCACAAAGAAGTGATGCAGGAGGGAAACAAATCTCTCTGACCTGAAGAACCCTAGTTATGAGAACTTGAAAAGCTATAAACGCTAGCTTACACCATCAAAAAGTACCGCTTTTTTATCATGATGTGGCAAACGGAGCTCTGGCGTTGAATTCAAGCGTTCCCTGTGTCAAATGACGTGAGAAGCTGGTGTGTTTGGTTTGTGATTTAAGCAAAGAATAAACAAGACGTGAAGGATTGTCGCTCGCTCGGTTCTGGCGTTTACAGCAAACAACTGAAACTCGGTGAAGCTTCACGTCTGCAGACGCTCCCGTCCAAACGTCTGGCGCAGCAAGACTAATGTCACAGGTGACTGCCCGAGGTGGTTGGCTCTGTGTCAATTAAACCCATTCTACAGCGCGGCTGAGGTTGACCTCTGACCCGTGACCCTAATTTAACCAACCCTCACCAGTGTCTACAAGGAGACAAACACTCCCAGCTGCTGAGGCTCTCAATGCTCTCTAAAGGGGAGGAGTGTCCGTTGGTTCAGCAGCCGTCGGAGGAGGCTCGAGACTCTTGTAGTCCACTTGGAGGAGGAGGACACTTGAGTGTGTTGTGTGAAGAGACAGCAATCATTCAAATGTGTGTGGACAACAGCATATGTCCGAAATATCCCTTTCAGACGATGACAATCGGGAAGAGGATTTTAATTTAGTCATCCTTTTACAAAGAAGTGGAGAAGCAGTCAGTTGATTCATGACTCTGCCATCAAATATTCCGTCTTGTTGTCTGCTCTTCCCTCAGTGTTTATTTTCAGTCGCTGCTGGGAACGGCTCAGTGTAAACCCGTTTGTTTGTGCTTGGCTTTTTGTGCCAACATAAATCTTATTACTGTGTGCAGATCAAAGTAAAAGACAAATTACCTGACACTTTGCTGCTCTTATATTTAAATACCGACACTGGTTTTGGAGGAAGAGCGATAGAATTACAGATTGCTTTGCATCTTCATTGTCAATTATGGTCGGCCCTGTTTGTTTAGTTGGTCTCCTCTCTGATTGGATAATGATAGTGTGAGATGCAAGGAGAGATAGAGATGAACAAAGAAACATTCGACTCTCTGCGCGCACCAGCAATTATCTCTCCATGGTCATGTCCTCTGATGAACCGGATCCTTTTTGTTTGAATTTCTAGTTCTGCTGACACCCAGCCAGGGGTCAGACGGGGTGCGAGGACTTGGTCCTGAGGGGCTCAGACCACTGAGTGACAGTCACTCCTGCGTCACAAACATGAGCGTGGCATCCATTTGCTGTATTTGTGATCCTGAATGGTGGAAGACTTCATTTAGAGGACTGGACCACAGTAGGTTGCCAGCGAGATTTTACAAAAAACAGCACAAGGCCAATTTTCACCAAACATGTCAGAGGAGCGGAGAAAGGAACAAAGAAGAAACCATTCAGTTCAGGGGCAGATTAGTCACAACGCCACCTGGTGGTGACAGGAAATTACATGCTTTTTATAGTCTGCTGTGCGGCAGACGAGATCCATTTCAGATGAGATCAGAAACACCTTGTGATGAGTCAAACCGTGTTACCATGGCGAGGCAGCCGATTCTGATGTTTCGCCAAGACACCGGGAACTGTAGGGCCTGGACTCCACCTGGGCAGGTCTTTTCCAGGCTTCACACATTTGATGAGAGTCCTGGCCTGAAGACGTCCCAGCGCCACCTAGTGGTGACAGGAAGTCAGCCTGATGTAAATCACACAGTGCTCTCACATGATGAGCAGCGAGTGTTCTCTAGCGCCACCTCCAGTTCCCCTGATTCCCTGTGGTGAAACCTGCATCGTCTTCTGCTGACACAGATTTGGTCTGAACTCCAGACACCAGACTCCTGTCACCATGGCTTCCCCCCAACTCCCCCAGTGTTCTTCTTCATTCATGATTATTTCATCACTTCTTTAATTGATCTTTGTATGATCTCGTTAATGTACCGGAGTCGTTTGTTGCAGTAGCTTTGCATTGAGGGAAATGTGCGTTTTCCCACCAGACGGATCGTCTGTACGATAACAGAAAGATAAAGTCAGAGGCTGTTTTGCTGAGCTTCACAAAGAAAAACTCTGTCAAAGGCAACAAAAGCAGGATAGCATCTGTACATGCTAACGAGTGACTGCGCTGGACTGCTCCTCGCTCAGGTGCTCTCACTGCCATCGCGCCCAGACATCAGATTTCTCATCTCATGTCTTCTCCTTTAACTCTGTGTCTGCACGGCCGTGGAGGCTCTGCTAACGCAGGCCTCCATCTCATGATGGTTTTCAAATCCCAACGCTCTTGTCGGTGGACTGATCAAAGGTTTCAACATGAAAGGACGCCGCTGATGATATGGAGGTTTCCTTTAGTGGCGACGTGACGGACGCTTCAGCAGTGTGGACGCTGATGATGAGGTTCCCATGCCCGTAAGAACATACAGACATACATTCACAACGTATGTGTGTACGCACTGCTGAAGCCACCTGTTTTTCCTTTAACACCACACAAACACACACACACACACACACACACACACACACACACACACACACAGAAGGAACCCCCACCTACACCGGGTGCAACAGTAGCTTGGGCAGCTGCAGTGGGGTGCCATCGCTGGTCATGTCTTCCTGCGTTTGATCCTTTTGGCAGGGAGCTTTACTGCTGGAGGAGAAAAAAACAGCAAAACTGAGCTAATGTGTGTCTTTGTCCTCCATGGGAGGGGAGAACCTTTCTTCTCCCCAAGTACAAATCGCAAGACTTTGGCTTCATTCTCCCAGGACAGAGGGAGGCAATGGCGGAGAGAAAGATCCCAATCAGACATTGATCTGAACCAAACTAATCCCCCATTGGTGCCAATGTGACCTTAAAAAATCGGCTTAGAGCAGCTTGGTTAAACTGGACATGGTTTTCTATTTAAGTGGCCCCTGCACAGCCCACCCTAATTTTGCCACCCACAGACATTAGTAGGAGAGAATTAAGACACATACATTCATAACACTTTTTCATTAGAGCAAGGGAGGGGCAGTGGGTGGCGTATCTGCCGCCCTCACACAGAGAAAAGAGGGATAAGCCTGCAGGCCTGATGAGAGGAGGAGCTGGGATGGTATCTCCCGTTTCACACGTGCACCTCAGCTGAAGGCCACAGAGAGAGGAGACGGAGGCGAGGCCCAGCTCCTCAGAGTTGTGGACAGTTTCAAAAGGATGCTGATACTTTCTGTCTGAAATGCACAAATAAAGATCCTTATTGTACTCAGGACAGGACTCAGGATGGAGGACACTAACGTGACACCGACATTCATGTCCCTGTCTGGATTCTAGTGACGTTATTCACAAATACGCCACTCGGCGGCTCTGAGATCGATTACACAGCTCTTTGCTGACATCACTGACTTTAGTGTGAAAGGACGAGCCGGCCCTTCCTGGGAGCTTTCACTCTTACGTTGTTATGGTGACCTCCATATTTAGTGGCTTGAAATGATGCTGGGAACCACCTCTTCCTGTCACATATACATCAATTGACATGAAATCACTTTTTAAAAAAGGTTGGCTGAGGCTAACTGTGTTTACTTGTTCAAAGAATTAAATTAAGAGTCTGAACCGACTGTTGGAAAAACAGGAGAGACGACCCAGACGTCTGTTGACGTGACAGTTTTACAGCCTTTGTTATCGCATATTGAAATGTAGGTTGTGATGATCAGTGTCACCTTATTTTCATTCATTTATATAATAATAATTAATATATTATATTCATATTTTATTATAGAATATAATCCATCTCCATATTTTGATACGACTATGTAAATTATTTACTTTATATTTATTTTAACAATCTATTTTAGCCTTTTATTTGTCTATCAAAATGAACTCTTATCATATCTTAAACACACATCCTTTCTCCTTTCTAGAAAAATATTTTGATGTCAGTGAGGCAGCTGAGCGGTGAAATAAACTTCCCTGAGTTACAGCTAAAGGTCAGAGGTCAAACTCAAGACCAAACCCAGCGTTCTGGCTTCTAACAGGGTAATTATCACACTATTACTTGAAGGATTATTATGAGTGTAACTATTATTTTGTGAATCATTTCCAGCTGCCACTGTCAGCACTTTTAGCAAAGAAAAGATTCAAGACTGAGGGCTTTACTGCCACGTCAGGAATCTGCTTCGGTGTAACTCTTCAGTACACAAAAACACAAACAGCAGTCACAGATATACGTTCAAACACGTGTAAAAAAGGGGATTTATACGTTAAAAAAGGCCTAAAAGAGCGGGGACATTCATTTTTAATGCAGCTACCAAGCTACAAACAACGGGAATGAAACTACAAGTGAGACCTATAATGATTCCAGGCGGCTTTGTTCTGTGTGCCATCTATTGTCACGTCTTTGCTAGAGCTTGTGATTACAGAGCGCGAGGCCGGGCAGCCGCTCTGTCTCAGACTGTGTGTGGGAGGGTGGAGCACGAGCGGATAAGAGGGATGCTGGAGGCCACTTTGTTTAAGGAGACTGAGTCTGACAAACATTAAAGAGTCAGTGGAAACATTCAAGATGTGTGCTGTGGCTCGCCTGCTATCTGAAGGCTATTTTGAGTAGAAAGCATCTCAGCTTTGTTAGAGAGCAGGAGCCGTGGTAGAGATGTAAAAACTCCACCGCAGTAAAAGCAGCCATGTCCTGTGATTCATAGCAGAACCAGCGCAGCCACCGTGATCCTCCAGCGCCACTTCCAGGGATCAACGGCTAAACCAACAGCCAGTGAGAGGCATTTGGGGTTGCTGGCAGTGGGCCAGAGCCCATAGAGAGGGTCCCATTATGAAGCCAGATCCTCCCATTATACAGCCACACCACAAAGACTCCACTGACAGACAGCTCACCAGAACAAGATCACAATCACACGTGACATTCACCCAGAGCTTACAGAGTCTCTCCTTCACGTCGGCTCACACGAGAACCACACACACCGTCCCAGTTCTCAGCGAGAACCTCCTGCTTTTTAATACGCCACATGATTTTGTTGCATGTTGCTTGTTTTTGGCAGTTCGACTGGGCAGTTGTGTCAACTTTGACTCCGCCCACTGAGGTGTCTGCTAACTGTTTAGTCTAAATCATCGGACAACACTAGCCTGGCCTGTGTCTTGTCCTCTCTGCAGGGTGTGTGTGTGTGTGTGTGTGTGTGTGTGTGTGTGTGTGCGTGTGCGTGCGTGCGTGTGCGTGTGTGTGTGCATGCGTGCGTGCGTGCGTGCGTGTGTGTGTGTGTCCCAGCATACTGATAAATCAAACAGCAGAGTTCTTCAGGACGTCTGGCTGACACATCAAACAACTGGCAACTCAATCCTGCCAAGACATGAGCAGTAATCTTACCCACCTACGACAGGAAACCAGGTACACTCATACACACACGTACACACACAAACACACACATACATACACACACACACACACACACACACACTGACTTCAAACTATGTGATGTGCATGTCACTGGCTGTCGCGATCACACATTAGTGTGCTAATCTCTTCGCAGGGACGCAGTAAAGGGATTTTGTTTGTCATCCAGAGGGGACGACCTGATCCTCCACCACGCTGGAACTGTCTGGGCTCAAAACCTGAACAATAAAAGGTTGAGCTCTTCAGGGGCTCACAAATAAATCTGCTTTTCTTTTCTCTATTTCAAGAAAAAAGATGTCATTGATTTACTTTTGGAAGGAGCGTCCAAGACAAATAAAGCCACATCTGATCAACAATGATCCTTTCTCTCTCTCTCTCTTTCTCTCTTTCTCTCTCTCTCTCTGTCTGTCTGTCTGTGTGGCTCAGTTCTGGATCAAAGTCTGGCATGGATATTGTTCTCCCTGGGTTTGGGCACCAGTGCATGGAAGTCTCACCGGAGACACACTCTCTCAGAGCAAATGAGGCAGCTTACAAAAACCACACCACTCCAAACTCCTCAAGAGAGACAGATGCACTCAGGACTGGTCTTAAGACCGCCCTCCACGCGTCTCCTCAAAGGAGACAAAACTGTAAGAGCAGCAATTACGGTAAGTAATCATTCTTAGGATCAACAGCAGAGCCACCATCTACAATCCAGTCAGGAGCTCCACCTGTCACTGTGTGGTAGCTCTGTCATCTAAAATGATACAATAAATATTGTAATATTGCACCGCTGATGTTATTCTTTATCTGTTGTTGTAAAAATGATTCATTGCTGATCTGCAGCCAAGCAGCTGCCTGAGACTACAAAAGACAAACACTGCCCTCTATCTGCGTCCTGTGGAAACACAGGATGAGGACTGAACTGCATTTGCAGCAACAACTTCAACCCAGACGGTTCTCATCAGCTCTGTGTTTCTGTGCCGAAATTTTATTTTTATCATTTGAGCATCCAATAGTTTTGCATGTCATTTTGCTCACTTGTTTGTGGCTGAGAGACTCAGAGAGGACTGCACTCAGTCACTTGTTATATTGTTCCCACTGGGGGACCAACGGAATCCCATTTGCCAGTCCAGTGACGATGGGATGTCTTTTTTAACCTGGGGGGGTGCATCTCTGGGCCCGCCACTCACGCCAGTCCCGATAAAGCAAACAGCCATTGTGATGCTGTCAGCCTGATCTGCATGTCAGCACACACTCCACTTCATAAGCCAGCTTTTTGTGAGCAAAATAAACATTTTCAGTAACTTCTGAAAACAAAGCATGTCCTCGAGGCAAATGAGAGGAAGGGAATTAGATCCAGGATATCAGCGAGGATGTCACCACGGCAGCTTTTTCACTGGAGACTGTAATACCACTGGAGAGCAGATGCTGTCACCTAGCCTGAGAGCTTCAGCACGTGATCACAACTCTCACTTCAGGTTACCTTTACCTCCCAGGACGGCCCCTCCCTTCGCCAGCCTTTACCTCCCAGGACGGCCCCTCCCTTCGCCAGCCTTTACCTCCCAGGACGGCCCCTCCCTTCACCAGCCTTTACCTCCCAGGACGGCCCCTCCCTTCACCAGCCTTTACCTCCCAGGACGGCCCCTCCCTTCACCAGCCTTTGCCTCCCAGGACGGCCCCTCCCTTCAGCCGTTTCCCTCGTTGGGCCACAACTCAAACTAATTAAAATGTCTTTTGTCGGCGCACCACTGTCTGTGTCACCTGTACTAAACTCACGTCCTGTACAAAGTGTCACTCAGCCACCCGTTTAAATTATGAAGCAATGATTAATTATGAAGGATAATGTATATTTTTACATTTTTGAAACAAAGAAGAGCAGCATAAACAATGATTTATCATTTTTTAGATACTTTTTCTTTTTTGTGACATAGGGCAGCCCTGCTTTATGCAAATGTGCGCGTTCAGAAGAAAGATCTCTACTCAAAAGAACACATAAATAGTATTTTTATAAAACCCAAGGACAAGCAGCAGATATACCTAGAGACACTGTAACAGATCCCAAAGGGTTCCACTCTGACTTGTCTTTCAATGATCTCTCTTGATCGGAGGTGTTGTGAGACAGTTACTGGCTAACGTAACTCAGGGTGTCTGTTTTTGGGCGACTGAAGTGTGTTTGTCCTTGAGGGCCACCGTAGGAAACCCACAGAGTCCCGCCAGGTTTCTGAGCACCTAAGAATCGTAATGAGCTGTTTAACTTAGTTTAACTTTGGTTAATTGAGCCAAACCATCATAATTTCCCTTGTTGCAGTAGCACCTTGTTTTATCATATACACTATGATATCGTTTTCATTTTCTTAATGATTAACTCATTGTTGCAACAAGGTTGAATGCTGTAGGGAGTGTTTGTGACCAGAAAGTCACGGTCAGGTGGAAACAGACTTACTCTCTGGAACACAATGAGGACGTTTCCCATGAACTTTTAAACTTCTGACGAGGGCTGAGCTCAGGAAGAAGAGGAGTTAGCGTCTTAATTCAGTGGTAAAGTCTGGCTGTGTGAGATCCATCGCACACCCTTCAACACACACCCACAGCCATAATAAGACAACACACTCATCACCAGTGGGACCCTGGGATAACTCGTCTCCCTCCTCAGTGACAGCCCACTTTCTTATAAGTATTGTGTTCATTTCAGATGCGCTGACAGCTCCTCATGAGTAATCCCCGCTCCAGCCTCCTGGTTTCCATGGTGACAGTGTGAGGCAATGCACCTGCGGTGGCTCCTGAGGAGGTGACCTGTTACAGTGGATGGGGACCAGCTTCAAATGAATGACCTCCGTGGCTCTCAGAATAATTCCTGTCATTTCCTCCATCAGGCCGACCTGTCGCTGGCTCTGCAGCCAGATTCAAGCCATCACTCTCACGGAAAAGCCCATCGGTAATCAGCCCCACACCCTCCACGCACAGAACGCAGCGTGCAGCTGAAATGCTCCTCGATCAAAGCAGGAAATTCAGACTGGAGTGCTGCAGCGTAAATCCAGTAGGTAAATAAATATCCGGGAGTTTACATGTGATGTGTGTTAAAACAGTGCCAGAGCACCACATCTGCTGCCTCCATGTGGGAGGTCAGCTTAGTAACTCAACTCCACCTCCCCCCTGGGTGACAGAGGCGGGCCGAGATAAGGAACTTTAGTGGACACATGCTGGGGAATTTGACATGGTCGCTGCGTCGGAACTCCTTCTGATAGGTTTGAACTTCTTGTTGTCAGACTTTAGTGGCCTGGTCACCCTTCGTCAGTATCAGACTTGAAATCTATCAGGCATCATGAGAGAAGGAAGGAGGAGGTTTCTATCATTTTGAAACTATAAATCTGATCTGTACTTTAAATCTCTCTGTGACATCAGTGACTACTAACTTTTCAATTTTGGCCTGTTGATCTAAACATAATTACGTCAGAATATGTCCAACTAACCCTTTCTTTAGCCTAGAGGTCAAAGGTCACAGGTCAGGAGGACGAGTCTGTGAGCACGACCCCTGTAAACACTTACTCCCTTTATGAATCATTTAATATCCCGAGGCTCTGGAGTGGCAAGACAAACGTGAATTCATGCTGAATTATGAGTGAGAGACGAGAGTGCAAACAAATATCACAGTCCACTGCTCCAAGGAACAGCAGCTCCTATACGGCCGCGACTTCCTCGTGTCGGCTGCAGTGTTGTCTGTTGAGTGTTGTCTGTTGAGTGTGTGTGTGTGTGTGTGTGTGTGTGTGTGCGCGCGCGTGCGTGCGTGTGATTTCTATGTTTTGCATTCCAAACATGCAGTGTTTTACAGCCGCGAGTGTCGGCTCAACAGGAGAAAAGCTGAAATCCAGGCGCTGTCTGCAGAAGTCATTAGGATTGTGACGGACAGCCTCTGAAATGTGTTAAAGGATTGGTGCCCAGGAACTCCCGCCCTCTCCCACGTGGAACCCCACAGCCAACACACACACACACACACACACACACACACACACACACACGCAAAGACCACAGCTGCATGAAATGATGTACGTCACACACATCCAAGAGGAACTTATTAGACTGCTAACCTCACTACATAAACTGACACATCTCCATTCAAAGCAGAACACATCAGGCATTTCAGCACACACATGGCACACGTATGCCTCGTATGAATTCAATAACACTTTTTACAGTTATCAGCGCTCCTAAATTTACTGTCCAGAGCTGGATCTCATCCCCATGGCGCCCTGGTTTACGGCGTCTCTGCTATCCCACCATCCTCCAGCCTGGTGGTGGCGCGTTCCCAGGCACAGGGGTGACGGGATGGCCTCGGTACAGACACAGAGGTCACCGCTCTGACAACAGAAAATGAATGTGCTCATCTGCTGACTGACCAGCATGGAAATCAGTCACCGCGGCCCTGATGTTAAACACTTTCGCAGAGGTGTTTGCTTACCTCTAATCCCTCGGCCACAGGGGGACTGTGACAGCTCCGCTAAACACACACGCCTGCCGCCAGCAGGCTGCAGCTTGAGGCTGCAGTAAACTGGTTCAGTGGAAGGGGAACCATCTACAGTCTTATCTCCTGGCAGCCAGGAGTGAACAGCATACAGTGGTTGAGGTTCATTATCGCTGCATCTCCAAACACTGGAATCTAATTGACCAGTGATTCATCCAAGCATCTGAGAATGAGCCAAACCTTACCAGCAAGCCTTTCACTGAGGGGAAATATTTTGCCTTTATGATGGGAAAAAAAGGGAAAAAAAGCCCCTCAAGTGGACTGTTTACTCCTTCTACCCTCCAA